>NC_136919.1:110285335-110877165 GCF_949752795.1 Hyperoodon ampullatus
TTGCTGAATGCTGAGATGCCTGAAATTGGTAAGATAAGGAGAAAATGAGAGGACAGAACCCATCAAGTGTATCTAGTCATGAATGCCTTCGGACAATTCTGAATTTTTACACAGGAAGCCTCGATGCTCCTAACTCCACTTACCCCTCCAACTGCATCTTGTGTATCCTTCATGCCCCCAAAATAACTGAAATGAAATATATGAGTTCTGTCTTTAATTTTCATCCTTCTACTCTCTCTTGAATATCAGGCCTTCTCCTCCATCTCATCCATTGCTCCCCAGAAACTGCTTTTTCCAGGTCACCAGTGAGAACTCAACATTTCTAAATCCAATTCTTATTCCCTGATATCATCTGAGTTGACCTGTCAGCAACTTTGGATTCCTCCCATGATTCAAACTTCTTTAATTCACTTTCTTTCCGTGGTGGCCAGCATACCACAAAATTTTCCTACCCTCCTCTCCCCAACCTTCCTTCACCTCGCCAGCAGGATAACATTGGGGTTCCCCAGGGCTCTATCCTCCGCCCTGTCTCCTCTCTGCTCTCCATTGGTGATCTTCTCCCATCATCTCATGGCTTTAAATACGGCATGGGCATCAATGACCTCCACGCCTATACCTATACCCAGTCTTCCTGAACTCCCAACTCCTGCATCCAGCTGGCTATTCTGTACTTCTTCATTCCAGTTGGCATTTCAAACCCAACTTGTCAAAAAAATGAGAAAAGAAAAAGAAAGCATTTCCACACCAACCTTCCTCAAATCAAAGGATAGCAACTCCATTCTTCCTGTTGCTTCTTAGACTGAAAACATTACAGTCACTCATAACTTCTCTTTTCTATCATAACCCACATCTAATTCATCAGCAAATCTTATTGGCTGTAACTGCAAAAATGGATCCAGAATTTATCTCCATTACCACCTGTACCTGGATTGTTGCTGTGGCCCCATAACTGGCCTACCTGCTACTGTCTCTGCCCACTTAGCTGATACTCCACACAAGAGCCAGAGGGAATAAAATCAGGTCACATCAGTCCTGTGCCCCAAACTCTCTACTGGCACTCATCTCAGAGGAGAGGCCAAAGTACAATGTCCACCAAGGCCACAGTAGCCATGTTGCCCTCTGAGCCAGGCAGTACCACAGTGGGGCCTGTGGAACCACAACCCTCCCTGGGGCCCCATAGGAGGTGTTGCCATGTGAGGGAACCCTGGCATTTCTGAACCTTGCTATTGGGAAAAAAAAGAGGGTCCTATTTCAGATAATAAAAATACTGAGATGCAGATAGTCAAAATGTAGAAAGCCTATGAACGTGCCTTGACTTGATGATAGTATAATTAATTTTCTCGCTCATAACATAAATATGTAAACCACAGTTCTCTTTCTGGATAAGGTGAAGCAAGTACAACCCACCCCATCTCTCACTGAACTCACCCATGAAACCTGGACAGAATGCATGAAGCAGTTATCTCAGGACCCTGGAAAGCAAATAACAGCAGGGAAGAGAAAGCAAAATTCACCATTTATTTTTTCCTCCAGTATCTCTCAGCCGCTGGGTCCCAGATGGAGAGAGTCCCAGGAGAAGTCCTCTAGTCCTGGTTGGAGGAGGGGACAGGGAACTCCTAACTGTGAGAGAGCACAGTAGTCTCATTTCTCCCCTTCTCTCTGTTTTCTGTGGTTCCAGTTCCCAGGCAGCCCTATGGCAACAGTGGTAGAAGCTGCCTCAGAAACACACAAGAGCCAGAACTCCGAGGAAAGGCATCTTCTGCTCTGGACAGGGGAGCCCTGACTCTACGACAGTGGCAGACTCATGTTACTTTTGTTTTCTTTCTCTGTTCACCTATCACTAGGCAATGGACATGTGTACAGGTGCAGGAGTGAATAGGAAAGCACAGTAGAGCAGGCTGAATAGAGCCCTAGTTTTCTGGTTGTATGATTGAAAAGGGAGCTGCAGGGAACTAGAAAGTATCTGGAAGAGCACAGAGAGGGAAGAGTTCAAGAGAGTGAGGCCACAAGTTGTCTATGAAGTCCTGGGTTCACCTCAGAGCTACACATGCCTGGATCTGCTCCTAATTATAGACCAAAGTTGAGAACTGAAGAGGCTACCATCCAGGACTCAGACTGGCCACTGAGTGGTGCAAAAGTGAGGCAGAGCTGAATAGTACTGCAAAAGCTTTGAAAACTGGACTGCCATAGGAACCATGGACCACGCACGGAGGGCAGGTTGGAATGTGTGGCCAGATCCTAACCAGGACAGCTGCCTGCAAAATAAGAAAAATATCAACATGCACTTTGAATTTAAGCAAAGCCCAGAGTTTGTTAACATAATATTTTAAAGATCTAGGAAATAGTCCAAAATTACTTGGCATACAAAGAACCAGAAAAATCCAAGTTTGCATAAGCAAAGGTAATCAGTAGATACCAATGACACAGAGGTTAGAATTATCTGATAAAGACACTAAAACAGCTATTACACAAAAACTCTAACAAGTAATAATAAATGCTTTTGAAACAAATAGAAAAAGAGAAAGTTTCAGCAAAGAAATAGGATATATACAGGAGAGCTAAATGGAAACTTTAGAAATAAGAAGTACAGTAATGGAAATGAAAGATGCACTGGATGGGTTAAATAGCAGATTTGAGATGAAACAGTCAATGACACTGAGGATAGATAAATAGAAAGTATCCAATCTGAACAAGAGAAAGAAAAAAGGTTAAAAAAAAAATGAACAGGGCCTCAGGGACCTGTGGGTTAATAATAAAAGATATAACATTCATGTAATTGAATTTCCAGAAGAAGAGAGGAAAGAGTGCTGGTGCTGAAAAAATATTTGAAAAAGTAATGGCTGAAAACTTTTTAAGTTTGGCAAAAGAGAGACTTGAGAAGTTGAATGAACCTGAAACAGTATAAACTCAAAGAAATTCACATCTAGACATATCATAAACAAACTGATGTGAAAACTAAAGACAACGAGAAATTTTTTGAAATCAGCTAGAGAGAATAATGATGCATTGCCTATAGCGAAACACCAATTCAAATGACAGTAAGTTTCTCATCAGAAATATAGAGGTCAGAAGGAAGTGGCAAAACATTTCTCAAGTGCTGAAAGTAAAGAATTGTCAGTCCAGAATTCTATGTTAAGCAAAAATATACTTCAGGAATGAAGGTAAAATTTTTTTAAATTTCAAATGAAAGAAAACTGAAAGCATTCATCGCCTGAAGGCATCCTTTAAAAGAATTTCTAAAGGAAGTTTTTTAAGATAGAAAGGAAATGATATCAGAAGGAAATTTTGAACTTTGGGAATAAAAAAATCAACATTAGAAATGGTAAATACCTGGGTAAATTTAGTAGATTATTCTCACGGCAATAATGTAAGAAAGAAAATAAGTGCATACAGGCTGGAAAGCAAGAAAGAAAACTCTATTCACACGTATATACATACGATTGCCTACATAGAAAATCTTAAGGAATGTACCCCCCCCAGCAAAAACAAAAACACTACTAGGTCTTATAAGTGAGCTCAACAAGATCACAGGATACAAGGTCAACAGAAGACAAATCAGTCATATATTCTAGCAATGTATAAATGGAAACCAAAATTTACAAGACAAAGTCATTTTCAATAGCTCAAAAGAATATAATACTTAGGTATACATTTAACAAAAACATGTGTAAGATCTGTAACTCATCAAAAAGTGACTAAATACTGAAGAAAGGAATCAAAGAATCTAACTAAAGGGAGAGGTATACTGTGTTCATGGATTGGAAGACTCAATATAGGAAAGATGTCAGCTCTCCCCAAGTTGAAAACACACTTCACCAAAGAGGATATAAGAGTGGCAAATAAGCACATGAAAAGATGTTCAACATCATTACCTATTAGGGAAGGCAAATTAAAACCACAACGAGATACTACTACACACCAATTTGAATTGCTAAAATAAAAGAAATATACACTCACAATATCAAATGCTGGTGAAGATATGAAACAACTGTATCTCTTATACATTGCTAATGGGAATTAAAAATGGTACAGCCACTCTGGAAAACTGTTTGGCAGTATCTTATAAAGTTAAACATATACTTACCATATGACCCAGGGATTATACCCCTGGGAATTTACCCTAGAAAAATAAAACATATGTCCACAAAAAAACCTTTACACAAATGTTTATAGCAGTTCTTTGTGTAATTGACCAAATCTGGAAAGAACCCTAGTGTTCTTGAATGTGGACAAATAAACTGTGGCAGATCCATATGATGGAATATTACAGAGCAGTAGAAAGGAATAGATATTGACATGCAACAGCTCGAATGAATCTCAGAGGCTTTATGTGGAGTGAAAGAAGCTGATCTCAAAGGGTTGCATACTGCATGACTCGATTTATATGCTATTTGGAAAAGGCAAAACTATAGGGACAGAGACTAGTTCATGATTGCCAGGGCTTAAGGGTGGTTGGAGATTGTGACTATAAGGAAATAGCAAGAGGGAGGTTTTGGGGTGATGGAGCTGTCTTTTATTCTGATTTTAATGATGGCTATGCAAATCCACAAATGTATTAAAAGTTATGTAACTGTATGTCCCTAAAAAGTCAATTTTACTTGATAATTCAAAAAATAATATTGTTTTTAAAAAAACACGGGTCATTTCCAGAGTGGTTGTCCCTCCACTCAGGTGCAACCGTGTCCAGGTTCTTAATCCTCAAAAGAATCACTATTTGGACATTCATGTCATGGCTACATGTTCAGAAGAACCACAAAATGAAGGCTTTTAAAGATAGATAATGCAATGAATGGTAAAAATCCTAGAAATATAAAAAGTAATTGTTTGTTTTGTTTCATTGTTATTTTCACTGTCTTTTTTTTTCTTCTTGTAAACAGATTCATTTTGGAATTCAGCTTCCTTCAATACTGAGACTTCATACCTTCATTTCCCTACGTTCCGAGGAGAGCTTAGTGCTGATGTGTCTTTCTTTTTTAAGACCACAGCTTTTTCGGGGGTGTTTGTAGAGAACCTGGGGATCACAGACTTCATCAGGCTAGAGCTGCGAGGTGAGTTGCCCACCCTGGGCAAAGCCATGGGGTCCTCAGTTATTAACAATCACCTCGTTGGTAACATAATTTCTGATGTATTGCCATGCTTCCTTTGTCAGTTGTATTTCTTGATTAAATGCTAAAATTCTATGATTTTAAATATTTTTAATAGAAAGTAAAACAGTGATTCACGAGACATACAACAGTCTATTCAATTCCTTGTTGTCTTAATTCTATGTGCAATCAGGATATTAAACCAAACTGGTCAAATAACTGCTGACTAAATCACAAAATTATGTGATTTAATTGACTAGTCATATTGTTTTGTATGTAGGCAAAGCTTCATTTCTTACTATGTGAATTTCACATAGTGCTTTTAAAACTATATTAAGATTTAAACCACCTTTAAATAAACTCACTTATACCTATGAAGTCAGATAAAATGTTAGTTTTATTTCTATAAGTAAATATCTCTTGCTTAGGGCTTAGCAAGATGAATAGTAAACTCTAAGTAGAAGTATGTTAAAGTCAGCTTTGCTTTTTGCTTTTGCTTTTGCTTTTTTTTTTTACCAACTCAGTGACGTTTGTCTGCATCCATATCATGGTCTTCGTTCATAAGGAGCATGTCATGGTGCTTTATTCATGTCTACTCAAGACCAAATTTTCTCCCCTGTGAATGAACTTGACCAGCTTTCATATCTTTATTTCCAGCCCCTGCAGTAGTGACCTTTTCCTTTGATGTGGGGAATGGGCCTTGTGAGGTCACGGTGCAGTCCCCCATTCCTTTTAACGATGATAGATGGCACCATGTGAGGGCAGAACGGAACGTTAAAGAAGCATCCCTTCAAGTGGATCAGCTCCCTAGGGAGACCCAAACTGCCCCAGCTGATGGGCACGCCCGTTTGCAGCTCAACAGCCAGCTCTTCGTGGGTGAGTGCTGCTAGCGGCTTGTAACTGAGCTGTGCTGTGAGCGCAGAGGTGGACCGAGAGAAAATCACAGCTACAACAGTAGTGATAATAGCAATTGCCACAATGACTACTATCGGCCCTGGTGGGAGGCAGAGATATTGAATAAAAGCCTCTGAACTGAGAAGGAACTTTGGGACTGAAAATCGAAGCAGGCAACTCCATAAAGTGCAATTATGAAGTTTATTGTGGGTAACTTACATCCAGGGGACGATGAGCCAGAGACTTTCACAGCTGCACTTCGTGCCCTGGAAAAGCCTCCTGGGGGATTTAAAGGAGGCAAAACTAAAAATAGAATCTGACTACCACGTGAGAAGCACCCATGGTTAGGAATCGGGATTTTTTTCCTCCCCAAGGGGGTCTCATGACCACCTGCATCAGCAAAAGGCACTCTTCCAGTTTTCATATTAGATGAAGGCAAGGGTAAAGGTTGATAAGGAACTTATCTGGCTGGGATGCATTCCTTGTGAGTAAGCTAAAGCTCAGTCACCCAGAAAGAGGAGGGGGTGGGACTGCGGGCCTAAGATGGACCTGACAAAAGGGAGTCAGTGTGGTTCAGCCACACAGACACTATGTACCAAGAGCTCATTTAATATAAATATCTCTGCTATAGATTATTGTACCCAATTTGCAGATGAGATCATGGAGGCTCAGAGACATCAAGGGACTTAACCATAGAAACCCAACTGGAAGGAAAATCCAAACTCGTGTTGGACTGATTCCCAAGCTTGCACTCACTATCATAGACGATTTATGTTTGTTTCAATTACTTCTTATCCATACTATTTATAAAACAATTAGCATTTTTTATCCATTTCTCTCACTTCACTTCTCAGTTTAGTTAGAGAACCAGCCCCATAATTGGGACAAAATCCTCCAGAGTCCCCTCAGAAACAGGCCATAGGAGCCCAGGTAGGCTGAGGCAGCCTCATGTGGCTGGGCACAGCAGGACTTTCCCCAGCCCAGCACCTGGTTCCTCTCAGTCCTGCACCTGCTCTGCTGCTCTCTTACTACAAATGCCTTGTTTAGACCCAGAGCTGGCTCATCATTCTGCTGTCCATTCTTTAAAGATTAAAGCTCTGGGTAGTGGGAGTCTTCCCTCTAACTTACCTGCTTATTCTTTATTATTGTTTGTTTTTCCCAAAGGGAGAAACAAGTTTTGCTTCATTACTTTTTAGATAACTCTATTCTAATTTGGAAACTAAGCAGATTAATGAAGTAGCTCTCACTTGGTCTTTTCTCACATATTTTAAAGTAAATAAGGACACAGTCCAATGAAAAATTGATATAAATCACAAATTAGCACATAGTCTGCATTGCCAGGTGATACCTACTGCCGTGTCCAGGAACTAATGCTATTCAGTGAAGTTAAGTGTGTGTGTGTGTGTGTGTGTGTGTGTGTGTGTATACAACCCATGGCACCATAAAACAGCTTCAAGCACAGTTAGTTCTTACTGAGTGGAGGCTTCATTCTAAATTATCAAACTGCAAATCAAATAATTCTATTTTCTGATTTATAATCCTGAGGATTAATTAGCGGAATTTCTAGGAACAAAGTTTGGATGGAAATCTACCTAGAACTAGTGTTTCCACTATGGTAATGTTTCTAAAGCCTGAGGAGTTAGTTGAAAATTCAGATTTGGGGTACCTTCCCCAGGCCCACTGAATCAGAATCTTTTGGAATAAATCCAAAATCTGTTTTTAGCAAACACTCCAAGGGACTCCTGTGCTCCCATATTTATTATGAGAAATGATAGAAATATAGGGGGATATATATTATTTGGTTAATGTTATACCACTTGACCTCAGAGCCGCCAGGATGGAGTATGAAAGGCCTGAGGTCCTACATTTTGGTTTTACCCCTTCTGCCTTCTTTTTCTTTGTTCTCGCCTCAGTTCCTTTTCACAGCTTTATTAGTGAGAGCTCTTCTAAGTAAGAATTAGTATTTTATATATGTGTAATACATATGCTATACAAATATATAAACAAATTTGTAATATATTATATTAAATACATACACAAATTTATATATTACAAATTTATAATATATATTACATCGCAAAGATTTTCAACTATGTAACCTTTATTATGCATGTCATTGTTTGTAAATTTAAACTTTACAAGGGATCAGTGGTGTTTATTTTGTTCTTTAAGAAAGGAACAATGTAAAAAAAGTCTTTCTAAATATAACTTGAAGAAGTATTTTTAGAACAAATATTTACCAAGTTCAACTTAAAAAATATTTTCATTAATGATTTATTCAGTGCCATTTGATGATTCTTAACTTTTGACCACAGCCTATGTTTTCAGAATTATATTTGTTCATAAAACCTTGGACAGATGAATTTTTGTCGTATGGCCTCAGTTCAAAGTGGAGATGAAATCCCGAAGAAGACACCCAGGAACGTGTTTGCATTTGCAGTGTTTCCCTTGTAGGTGGAACAGCAAGCAGACAGAGAGGCTTCCTGGGATGCATTCGATCTCTAAGGTTGAACGGGCTGGCCCTGGATCTGGAAGAAAGAGCCACAATGACGCCAGGAGTGGAGCCAGGGTGTCCAGGACACTGTAGCAGCTACGGACACCTGTGTCGCAATGGAGGGAGGTGTAGAGAAAAATACAGAGGGATCGAGTGTGACTGCACCTTCTCTGCGTATGATGGGCCATTCTGCGAGAATGGTGAGTGTGACCGAGGAGCAGCTTACAGGGAAAGGATGGAACATTTGAACTCTGTGAAGACGTTTCTGGCATTTGACACTGTAAAGAAAAGATAAGGCAGTTCTCTGTAATTAGCTGAAATAGAATTGTTTCTGTCCCAAATGCCTCCATTTCACTTGGCAGGAGGTATGATTCTACTCTTTTGAAGGCCGTTGACTGCTTCTGTTGGATCTGATGTCATGCCCTCTGGATTTCTCAGAGGGTCATCAGTGCAACACTTTGAGGAGAGCAATAACCTTTTAACTGTATGTTTACACTGGACATTTAATTTTCTGTAAACCTAAGATGAAGCCTTTTGGAGGTAATAGTAAAATATTGTTACTCAGTTTTGGGTTACAGGAATATGGAAAGATTATCTTTTTATTTATACTTTATTGTTTTTCATCTTAAATTTTTACATTAAAAAACAGCAAAGCATACCATTATTATTTTCCCTTTTGAGATATTTAAGGATTAGAGATATCCTTTAAATATACAGAAATATACATAAAACAAGACACGTGCACTTACATATTGCTAATATAACTAAAAATGCATGTCATTCCAGAAATTTCTGCCTATTTTGGAGCTGGCTCCTCAGTGATTTACGATTTTCAACATTACAATGACAGCTTCAGTAAGAACTCCAGCTCCTTTGTGGCTTTATTTCATGAGGATCTGACATTGATGGGAGAAATGGCCACACTGAGCTTCCGGACCACAGGGATGCCCAGCTTACTGCTCTATGTGAGCTCCTTCTATGAGGAATACCTTTCAGTTATCCTCGCCCCGAATGGTGAGTATCTTTACCATACGAACAAGAAGACTGACTTAGGAGAAATCAGGACCATAAGGAGGGGGCCCTTTCAGTGCTAAACTACAAACAAGAAAGCACAAGTGCATCCCTGTGACACCTGTGTTATTAGGGTTGGTTTGTTTTCATTATAACCCCAAATGTTTCTCGCTAGCGTTACCATTTCAGTGATTAAATTCAGATGGCTTTTGGGCTTCCCTGGTGGCGCAGTGGTTGAGAGCCCGCCTGCCAATGCAGGGGACACGGGTTCGTGCCCCGGTCCAGGAAGATCCCACATGCCGTGGAGCGGCTGGGCCCGTGAGCCATGGCTGCTGAGCCTGCGCGTCCGGAGCCTGTGCTCCGTAATGGGAGAGGCCACAACAGTGACAGGCCCGCATACCGCAAAAAAAAAAAAAAAAATTAAGATGGCTTTCTTCTATAAATGTCTGATCATTTCATGTATCTGATGTTTAACTGTCTTCTTGTTATTGGTAAGGAGTCTTTCCTTCTGCATGTGAATAAATTAGTGTCACAGTTCATTTTGAAAGAAGATATTTTATGCATGGAAAATATTTCCGCCTTCTTGGAAGGGAAGTAAAGAAGTGCATTAAACCATATAGAAAGCCAATTTCCATGAGCATCAGATAAATATGATTGTTCTTTACCCATCAGTGTTTGGGAAGTCAGTTATGCCCTATCTGCATACAAAGAAAAGTGGGAAGACAGTTACCTAACCCATGGTCACCAGTAAGAGAACAGAACCAAGACTTTCCAAGTCAGAGAGCAAGATCGAGCTTTAACCTTTTCTCATGGAGAATAAAGGGAGAAACTTAACTTCTGGAAAAGACTTCTATGATCGCTGACTGATAAGATCTATTACAGGTGGTACCAGAGTTACCAGGTAGAGGGTGCATCTATGAAGGAGAGCAGTGTGTGGATTGGAAGATTTAGATATTGTAGCAAATCACTCACTTCTCTCTTTTTGCTGCTTCTTGATTATGGCAGAAACCTTAGAAAACATTTCTGGTTGTGCAAAAAAAAAAAAATATATATATATATATATATATATATATATGTGAATGTCAGTGATAAATTAAAATGCATTAACATAAGTCACATTAAAAGAAGTTATGCTTATAGAAACTGAATGTTAATATAATATTGCTTGAGGTTTTACCATTTAATAATATGAATACCACATGTATAATTAACTTCAAGCCTAGCTTGGCATTTTCATATGCTTAACTTAGACTTTTTCCTCTGGTTAAGGAAAATGGAAGAACTTGGAAAAAGACCATTTAGTCTTAACTTTTAAGACTGTGTAATTGAATTCTGAATTTGGCCCCAGAACATCACATAAATGATTACTAGTCCAGGAAAGGTGACTATTGCGCACTCAAGTAAATGCTCCATAGATTCAAGTTATATTAATTTTTTTTAAATGTGCCTTAGAACCTGCACTGGCTGTTTTTATAAAATTCTATTTCAGTTAAAAATGTCATTTTTCTCTTCTTTAGGAAGTTTGCAAATCAGGTATAAGCTAAACAGACACCGAGAACCTGATGTTTTTAACTTTGGTTTTAAAAACCTGGCTGATGGACAGCTTCACCAGGTGAAGATTAACAGAGAAGCAGCAGTGGTCTTTGTCGAGGTAAGATTGTACATTCAACAACAGCAATGGTAATCAAAATTGTGATGCTCAGAATGTATGACCTAAAGCAAAAATTTGATAATAAATCCTAGTAAAAGAAATGCATATCTGGCACTCTTCTTCCATAAGTCTTGCTAGGTCAATGTGTTTTGTTTTGTTTTGTTTTGCAATGTCTGTTTGTTTAGCAAGAGACTGTCAAAATTATTATTAATATTTGACCATTTAAAATACCAAGCTGTCCTCATTGGTTTTACTTTATTTGGTTGGGAAATATTGCCTAGTTTATCATAGTGACTACTGGAGATATTTCAGTGGGAACCTATTCCCATTGGGTTACAAAAGAACAAATGCTCCAGAAATTTAAACACAAGGGAAAAAGCAAGATCTTGCTTAAAGTGGGAATACATTTTGAAAAACATTGGAGTCTTTAAGTCACACATTGTCACTTGGTTTTGAAGAATAATCTTTTATACTGAATCTGTATGAATAATACATTTTTCTGCTCATGTTACAAATTTCCTCTAAATAAGTAAAAACTTTGAGGTTCAAAGTAGCTCTTGCATTTCTTTGTGGATTGTACCAATTATAGATACTTAAATCATAAAGACAAATGTAGGGGAATGGGATGGACAATGAGGTGGAGTTGAACTTGAGGTGTTACAAGAATTGTTTATAATACACTTTTCTCCTTTAACCTTTGTGATAGCAGGAACATATGGCTTATTTTTTAATCATTTTTCTTGGTCTTCCTTTGATTCCCATCCTCTTATCATCAAAATTGCTTGACATTTTGATGTCTATATCATGTGGAACATTTAATAGGTTAACCAGAATGCAAGGAGACAAGTCATCCTGTCTTCAGGGACAGAATTCAATGCTGTCAAATCCCTCACGTTGGGGACAATTTTAGGTAAGTGGAAGAAAGAGAGCCCCCTCCCCCCACCGCCCAGTGACTGGGATTGGAAGTGTTAGTTTGCAAACAGGGGAAGCATTCATCATGCTGAAAGAAGCTCCTTGATATATGCATGATTTCCCAGTGGGTGACCGTCAAGGTAGAAGCTTGTACTCTTGTCTGAGTGCGCATATAATCACACGTAAGTGCTGCTTGTGAGTTGAACAAGGGCGTTCCTTGAAAAATGCCTCCACACTTACCCTCTCACTTGGCAATCAAGCATAATGAAACTTTGCATTTTTCTAACAATTCAGGAAAGACAAAATCAAAGCAGATATAAGTTCACAAATTCTGTAGTAATCAGGGGTCAAATGCAGAAATCATTTTAATGATAAATCTAGAGTTATGTTTAAGAAGGAAGAGAAAAGGCTGCTTATTTTCTCTTAGCAAACAAGCTTTGGGCTGTGGTCTGGGCCCTGCCTTGCCTGTGAGCTGAGGGGAAATGTGTTCATTGCTCCCAGCTACTCTTGGAAAATCACAGCCTAAATATCCTACAGACATCCTTTATGGCTGCCAGTTATTCTCCATAAAAATGCCCAAGTAAAAGCATACTTTACTATTTAGACATCAAACTCTTGATGCTTTTTTTTTCCCCTTGTCACCAAGAATTACATTGAAATAAAAACAGATATAGAAAGTTATTTCTTTTATTTTTGATTATATATAAACTGTATGTTTTATTGCTATTTAAATGATATCTAGGGGAAATCCTCTTGTGGCATGTTTATTATTCCTCTTCTGGTACTTCATACTCATATGGCTATGTTTCGTCCTAAATAATTGATGGAAACTTATTAGGTGTTCAGCCATTTATACATTGATTCTTTGGGTCATTTCTTCCACCCCACAGATATATATTACATCACCAACTTGAGAATGTTAGAAAAGGCACATAAATGGATGTTCAAAATATGTCGAGAATCATAGTCACTATTAAATCTATCACGTCTTTCAAACAGATGATAGGCAATGAAATGATGACTTCTTATTTTTCAGACAGAGGAAATGTTATGAATGCTAGTGCTCTCCATGGGTGCTCTTGTAAATGGTAATAACAAAAGTGTAACATTTAGACGCTGCAGCCTAACTGTTAAAACAGCCCAACTGGGGCTTCCCTGGTGGCACAGTGGTTGAGAGTCTGCCTGCCGATGCAGGGGACACGGGTTCGTGCCCCAGTCCGGGAGGATTCCACATGCCGTGGAGCGGCTGGGCCCGTGAGCCATGGCCGCTGAGCCTGCGCGCCCTGAGCCTGTGCTCTGCAACAGGAGAGGCCACAAGAAGGAGAGGCCCGCGTACCGCAAAAAAAAAAAAAAAAAAAAAAAAAATCAGGTTGGACCCCTGCCTAACACCGTATTCCTTGGATTAGGCAACGGGTTTTTTAGAGAAGTTTTCTTAAAAGCCTTGGGTTAGATCATGGATTCTCAAAAGCACAAGCAGCAAAGAAAAATAAATTGGATCTCATCAAAATTAAAAACTTTTGTAATTCAAAGGACACTCTCAAGAAAGTGAAAAGACAACCCACAAAAATGAGAAAAAAATATTTGCCAGTCCTGTATCTGATAAACAGAATACATAAAGAATTCTTATAACTAAACAGTAAAAAGACATAACCCAATTTAAAAATGGCCAAAGGATCTGACTAGACGTTTCTTCAAAGAAGATATACAAATACGAACATGAAAAGATGTTCAAAATCATTTGTCACCAGGGAAATGCAAATCAAAACCACAAGATACCATTTCACAACCAATAGGATGGCTATGATCAAAAAGACAGACAGTAACAAGTGTCATAGAGGATATGGAGAAATTGGAACTCTTGTCCATTGCTGGTGAGAATGTAAAATTGTGCAGATGCTGTGGAAAAACAGTTTGGCAGTTCCTTAAAACGTTAAACATAGTTACCAGGTGACCCAGAAATTCCACTCCTAGGTATATACCCAAGAGAATTGAAAATATATATCCATACACAAAAGGTGTACACAAATTTTCAGAGCAGTATTATTAATAATAACCAAAAATTGGGAACAACCCAGTGTCTATCAACTAAGGACTAGATAAACAAAAGTGGTGTACAATGGAATATTAGCCATAAAAAGTAATGAAGTACTCATACATGGGACCACGTGGATGAACCTTGAAAACATTATGCTAAATGAAAGAAGATAAACACAAAAGACCACATAATGTATGATTTATTTTATATGAAATGTCCAGAATAGGCAAATTCATAGAAACAGAAAATAGTTTAGGTTTTCCAGGGGCTGGGAGGGAGGTTAGAGTGGGAAGTGACCACTAATGTGTACAGGGTTTCTTTCGGGGTGATAGATCCTGCAATTACATACTGGGAAAGGTTTTACAACTCTGTAAAAAAACCCCACTGAATTGTACACTTTAAAAGGGTGAATTTTATGGCATCTGAAATGAATCTCAAATATAAGGGAAAAAATCCATTAGAGATGTATTTCTTTTGCTAATGCCTTTTCTGCACATGTACCTGGGAGAGTTAGAACACTGAGTCATAATTGGACATTTATTCTCTAGTGTGAATGAGTTTATTCAAGAACAGGGTTTGATGGGAAATAGAGGGGGAGAACTGGAAAGGCCCAGGATTAAGGACCTCTGAGATGGAGTGAGGGCACATCAAGAGAAGGCTGGACAAGCCTAGTCACAATTTTAAAAAGAGCTGATGAGCTTAAAGCAGCAAACATGTAGATTCTGACATTATTTCCTTGTCATGTGAAAGGGTGGCAGAGACTGTTGAAATGTCATTATAGGGAGAGTTGGTATAATTTACTAGAGAATATTCCTCCAGGGCTTCCCAGGTGGCACAGTGGTTGAGAGTCCGCCTGCCGATGCATGGGACACGGGTTCGCACCCCAGTCCGGGAAGATCCCACATGCCGAGGAGCGGCTGGGCCCGTGAGCCATGGCCGCTGAGCCTGCGTGTCCGGAGCCTGTGCTCCACAACGCGAGAGGCCACAGCAGTGAGAGGCCCGCGTACCGCAAAAAAAAAAAAAAAAGAATATTCTTCCAGTAAATACCTGCTAGGAGTGCTTGTTAAAGTGCTTAGGGTCCCAAATCACCCCTGATTTCTTCCCAGGTATTGGTTGCAAGTGCCAGGGATAGTTTGGTGGGGTGGGGTGGGGTGGGGTGCAGGGGAGGGGGAATCATTCACTTCTTTCTGACTCTGAAAATCAGGTCCCTCCAACCCTGAATTGTTGGAAAGACAAGACTGAAAAAGTCTGTCTAGCATGATTTTCTAATTATGTCATTTATTTAGCTAGCATAAAGGAAGTTCACTCTGGTTTCATCAACTCCAAAATAAATAGCAGGTTGATATTTATATTCAGTCTAGCCAATTTCATTCACTAAAATGTTTTTAACATTCATCCATGTTGTTGCATGTAATAGTAGTTCACTTGCTCTCTTTGCTGGATAGTCTTTTATTGCATGAATATACCACAGTTTGTTTATTCTTATGTTGATGGGCAGCTGGATTGCTTCCAGTTTGGGACTGTTAATCTCCTGGATTAGCTTTATAGTTGTACCTCTTCGTATTTTTTTATCAGTTACTCTTAAGATTAATTATTCATCCTTGATTTATTATATACTACTTTGTACACTTCCCAAACTATGTAAAAACCTTATTTTTTCCCATTTTACTTCCTCTTCCACCCCTTTTGCCATGGTTGTCATGTATTTTACTTTTACATATTATTTTTTCCACAAGACATTATTATTGCTGTTGTTTTAAACAGTCGATATTCACTTCAGTTATCTACATATTTACCCTTTCTGATGCTCTTCATTGCTTCCTGCAATTCCATGGACAATTCACTTTGTTTCCTGATTCTTGTTTGTAGATGAGAGCCTCAGGGAATCTTGGAAATGCTCCTTTCACTGTTCCACTGTTTACTGCCAGTGCCTTTCAGAAACACGGCTCATTGTGGGTAGCAGAAAGCTCTTCACACACATTTTAATTCTTTGTTCCTTCCTTTTCCTTGTGAACCTTTTGTTAACATGCTTGTTCCTCACAAAACCAGAAATCATCTCGTGTGTTGGGATGCATGGCCTTGGCAATATATTTTAAAGGCAACACTACCCAATACCTGAGACAGTTGAGAATGTTTATGTCCTGAATTGTTGGAAATTTGATGGTGCTCTCAAGATTTCGTGCCATAGACTTTTTTTTTTTTTTTGCGGTACGCGGGCCTCTCACTGTTGTGGCCTCTCCCGTTGCGGAGCACAGGCTCCGGACGCGCAGGCTCAGAGGCCATGGCTCACGGGCCCAGCCGCTCCGCGGCATGTGGGATCTTCCTGGACTGGGGCACGAACCCGTGTCCCCTGCATCGGCAGGTGGACTCTCAACCACTGCGCCACCAGGGAAGCCCCAAATGTGTTTTTATTCAAAGTGATTTAAGGGGTTCTACTCAAAATTACAGTAGAAGTGAACTTTATCCTCAGCCCTTAGCTCCCTTTTTCCTAAACATGGCTTTTCGTCACGTCCACGCTCAAACCACTTTCCCGTCCCCTTCTTTCCTGGCATGAAACTGCACCTGATTTCCCCTTACTTTCTGTTGATGCCTGTGTTCTCAAGCTAGAGGTTTTTCAGACATTTTCATCCTGATGTGTAAATGTCTAATAATGCACAAAATATTCTCCTAAGGTTCCCCCACCTTTTTTTTCTCTTTACACTTTAAAGGGAAGAACATTTTTGAGCCAGAAGGAAGGAACTTAATGATGGAATTTCAGGAGTCAGCTAACAGGGAAGATAGACTTGCAGTCATTGTCTTTCTAAGCACAGTTCTATTGATTCGGATGCTGACTTTGTGTGGACCTGTTTCTGGGAATTGCAGCTTGGACCATAAGACTTGCCTCTACTCCCAATTCAACTTGCTTGTGCCCCTGAACGTAGGAACTATAGGGCCAGCCCAGCAGGCAAGTGGAAGCAAGAAAGTGTGAATGAGGGAGCTGGGGTAGGAGTTTGCCCTCTGGGCTGGAGGAGGAGTACATAGCAGAGTCTTAGGGTGGTGTGTGAAGACCGTGGATCCTGGGGAAAGTTTGCCTTGCAGAGAACTCAAGACTTCCAAAGGGAAGGACAACATTGCTCCACATTATGGTCCCCATCCTCTCTGCTCCTCCTGGAGCTGAGAAAGGGATGGATTATCGGGCCACATCCTTCCTACCATGGTGAGGGTGAGGGTGAGAGACCTCTTCCTATGCTTTATAAGAAGTCAGATAGTCTGAATTCAGGTCTGCTGCTGACTATAGGGCAGAGAAGCTGCACTGTCCACAGTGTCAGAACCTGTGTATCGTATAACATCCTTAACCACGGAGTCCCAATAATCAGTCCCAATAAATAAATAAGTAAATAATGATGCCACCACTAAGGGAATCTAAAAGCAAGAGTAGGGGTAGAGAACGAAGAAAAAATAACAAATAAAATTTCCTGCATCAAAATAGAGCTATTGGGGCTTCCCTGGTGGCGCAGTGGTTGAGAGTCCGCCTGCTGATGCAGGGGACACGGTTTCGTGCCCCTATCCAGGAAGATCCCACATGCCGTGGAGCGGCTGGGCCCATGAGCCATGGCCGTTGAGCCTGCGCGTCCGGAGCCTGTGCTCCGCAACGGGAGAGGCCACAACAGTGAGAGGCCCGTGTACCAAAAAAAAAAAAAAAAAATAGAGCTATTGAAGAAGACAGAAGACAACTAGGATGAAACTTGACACTCTAAGAGTTTTTAATAAAGTCACACACACAGACACAAGCACCAACTCTGTTAATTAAAATAAATATGATTTTTCAAAATTTCACTGGGTGATCTAAAGGAGAGAATCATCACTGGTTATCCTTAAATAGTGGCATGGAGTATCATGTAGATGAAATGTCTCAAGCCACAGCAAAAAGATTAAGATGTAGAAATTAGGAGGGAAAAATAAAGCAGATCTAAAATAAAGTTAGATCTAGAAAACCTAATATGAATAAATAGAGATCCAGAAAGAGAATTAGAAGCAAAGACAATACTTTTGTATTAAAAAAATTTCTCTGAGCTAAAGGAAAACCTGAGTTTCAGATTGAAAGGACTCACTGATTCTGATGAGAAAAGACACACATCTGGGGAAATTCTGGGAAAATCCGTGAATTACAAAACCATAGAGAAAAATCTTCCAGACTTTCTAGACAGAAGTTACTACAATGGAAAATAATGATATTGACATCAGCATCCAACTTCTCATTTGCAGCAATAGAATAAAAATGAGAGAATGTTATACTTATACTGCTAAGAAGAATGGTTGCAACTCATACATCTAATATATAATTTATCTGACAAGGTTAAAAAAAGATATTTTGGATAACAAGGAAAGATTGAGATTAAATACTAATCAAGCTTCCCATCTTAAGAAAATACTAGAGAATTACTCCAATCAAAAAATGAATCAAAACCATGACCTCAGGATGGAAAATTGACAGGAAACTGTGAGCACCAAACCTTTCAATGTATATTTATACCCACATGTACATGCATAACATAGTTACAGCTACATGATTAATGATAGGCTATCCAGGTACATATAAATCCACCCATACACATTCACACTCACAAATCCACATATATGTATAAATATTAAGTAGAGTCTTGAAATACAGGAAAATATAATGCAATATCATATGCTACTGATGTTTCTTTCCTTAGTAACAACACTATCTAAAGACATGAAGTTAGGTTATCTTTAAAAAATAAATTCCACAAAATTGGCTTAATTCATTATGATAAATGTCTGCCAAAGATTCCTTCTGTTACCCTTGCCTAGTAGTGCTCAGGTCAGACTTTGACCAGGAACAGGAAAGCTAGTGTTTGTCCAACAGCTAAAACTTTTATTTTACCTGTAATTTTTTTTTTTCAGATGTTAGCCTTGCAAAAGTCCTGTGTTACTATTGCAGTGTCTCCCATTTTATTTCTTCTTGACATTCTCTCAAGTATACATAAGCAAGGGTGCTTTTCTTTAAGAAATAGATAATATCTGAATGCAAAATTTAAAAAGTAAAGTCATATTTAAACTACGCTTTTAATTGATAATCCTTTAGTTGGGTTGTGCCTAGCTCATTTTACTTCAGTGTACTTAAGGAGCTACCTGAAATTCCACATGCATAAAGATCTTTGATGTCTCGTATAATCAACTTGGCCAAGGTAGCTATATGTGTCAGACAGATGTCTATTATGATTATAACAATGCAAATGCATGCCCCCAATTTTAGTTGTTTTTAGAGGTCTTTTCCATAGCAAACATTTACTTTTGCAACTTTAAAATCATGAACAGAATTTTGTAAGCCCAAGTAACTCCCAATACATTTGCTGAAATCTCAAAGTTAGGCCATTTTTCTTGAAGGTACAGCTCTTTTCCAAGCCAGAAGAAATAAGGATACAGAATATTTGGTTTTCAGGAATTATGGACTGAAATAGTGAGATGAAGTTTAATAGGAAAAATGGTGAGACCTGTAGTAAGATTCAGGAAATCCACCCCATGAGTTTGTATGGGAGGCAACACTTGACCTCTCCTCTCTTAGGGTCTATGGCTGGACCTGAGAATTAAATTGACATAAGACAGATTAACAGGGGAAAAGCATACAGATTTTTAAATGTACATGGGAGTCCCTACAGGAAAATGAAGACCCAAAAAGCAGATAGGCCCAAGTGTTTATATATGAGGTCGAACAGAGAGTGATAATTGTGAAAAAGTAACTAAAATGTATGAGGAGATGAAAGGAAGATAGGGGTTATTTTAACGAGGTTTGTATGTACAGATTTCTCTGGGCTGGTCTCCTCATCTCTGGTCATAAAAATGTATTTTTCCTCCTGGTACAAAAAGGGCAGCTTTCCCATAAGAGTTTTATCTCCTGCTTTCAGGAACAGAAAGCGGATGTCAGTGTCCTTGTACCTGCTGTTTTTCAAGAAAATAATCCTTATGCCAAAATGGCATATTTGGGGGTGGCATATTCTGCTATCCTTCAAATAGAAGCTTCAGGGTATGTTGTTTAACTTTAGCGACAATGAGGATGTGTTTAGTTACCGTGACATTCAGTAAAACTCAGTGGCATAAGATGTCAGCCAACTATGGATGTACATTTTTAGCTGGAGCCAATGCGAGTAATCTTTTATCACAAGGTCGGTCCTCTGAATTTCTCAGGTCACACCTTGAAAGTGACACATTTTTAAAAATTTCAATACCCAAACTGTCCACAGAAAGGTGGTAATGGGACTAAATTTATTCTTTGATTATAAAATGTATATTGCATGCATCCTATGTAACAGACATTAAGCTAAGTGCAGGGGGAGGCAAGAATAAAACACACTGCCCACCAAGGGCTTTCCACATGTTGCATGAGAGAGGGATGATCCAAGGAGAGTGACCTTCTGTAACTGATGCACCAGGCAAGGCTAGCTGGAAGTGTGGTTACACACCCCTGGCTTCAGAGTTCAAATGCCACTATTCAGAAGTCTATACATCGCTTAGCACAATGCACAGCCAATGGGAATCATTTGGTAAATTCTTGGTAGCTGTTTATGATTGTTCGAAAAAGAAGAGGCAACGAGCCTTTCTACACAAGGTGAAGTGAGAGGGAGTTTGACAGCAGATGCCAGAGTGGCCTCATACTGATGTGGTTTCCTCTGTGGGGGACATGGACGCTTCCCAGACTGACACATTTAAACTTGAAGTCTACAGCTAAGGGCCTTTGGTCAGATTTCGTGCCCACTGAGCAAGCGCACTGCGGGATGTAATCAAAACTGAAATGAACGAATTGATGTTCTCTCCTGTGTCCGTCGCTGCTCTTCTTCGGTCTTAATAACCAACTTCTGTCAGTTGGGGATGAGGGCGGGGATCAGGAGGGGGTTGATGGGGGCAAAAGCCTTGATTTATGGACCCGGGACAGAGACCACCTTTGTGAAGAAGGGGAAAGGAAGTGTGGTGCGGAGTTCCCAGGGCAGCACTTGCAGTTCCGGAAACGCCCTCTCGTGGGGCTCAGAACAGTCAGCCAGAATAAAGTGTTAATTGTGAGGGAACTGCAGAAGGGATTCCCAGAACGCTGCTGTCCCCCAACCCAGGAGACCTAGATTACTGGCCACAAATGCTGTTAAAAATATTTTGAAAAAATGTATTGGCGGAGGATTTCATTCGTCAGTGCCCCGTGACTGCATCCAAAGGAGCTTCACTTGACTCACACGGGGAGTGAGCACCCGCAGGGCATCAACCCAGGCGGCAGGTACCGACTCTGGCTTTTTCCTAAAAACGAAGGGCTCGGAGGGGAGTTCAGTTCATCACTGCTGCGCAGGCGCAGGCTATTTCTGCGTCCCCGCCAGTCGCTCCTGAGCCCTAACGGTGTGTCCCACTTCTTTGCCCGCAGGGCCTCCCGGCGCGGACCGCGACACGCTGCGGGCTGGCGCGCGCGGCTTCACCGGCTGCCTCTCGGCGGTGCGCTTCGGTCCCGCCGCCCCGCTGAAGGCGGCGCTGCGCCCGGGCGGGCCCGCCCGGGTCACTGTCCGCGGACACGTGGCCTCCGCGTCCCGCTGCGCGGAGCGGGCGGGGCCCGGAGCTCCAGCGCGGGAGGCGACCCGACCGCTCGCAGGCGGCGCAGGTGCGTGGCCCTCTGCCCGCGGTCACTTTGCGCCCGCGGTCTTCCACCCAGTCTTCATCCCAGAGGTTTCCAAAAGTCCTCTTTTCGTACACCTTCCCATTCCCTGGTCCTTCCAGTCTCGGTTCTTCGTTTCAAGTTCATTTCTGTCACTGCGTTGTCTGCTCTTCTGTCAAATGTTGTGGATTTCTCAAAAGTTCTCCCTTCCACTCTCCTTTGTCATTCTTTTTCTACTGTAGGTCGTTCTGGATCAACAGATGAGGGAGAGCCCTTAGTAAAGGCGAACAAAAGTGACTCCGCGGTCATCGGAGGTAACGAGGCCGCGAATGACCTCGTCCTTGGAGTTGTTGTCGCTGTTAGCAAAGTCCAAAAAATATCCGTGAGAATCCGTGCCGATTGTGAGGTCAATGGCAGTGGCAGGCCACATACGATTGCTCATGTTCTTGACGTGATTGTACCGAATTCAGCTCCTTTGGAGATACTTAGGAGAAGGAATCGATGGCTCCACTGAAACACTTTTTAAAGGATGGTTGCCAAACTACAGAATCATAAGAGGATTTTCATTTGAATATAGCCATTAGTATCTCTCAGGATATATACATATTTAAGATGCATTTACTTTTACTTCTTTGATTTAAAATAGCCATGGACCTCTCAGTCCCTTAGCCCAAAACATTTAAAAATAAGATTAAAAATAAAACATATACTGGGAGAAGCACCTAAACTATGCAAATTGTCATTTTCCTGAACATAAAGATATAAAACTGTGTCTGGCATCAAGCTTATCTTAGGATGGAGAGATAGATAGATAGATTAGATAGATAGATAGATAGATTAGATAAATAGATAGATAGATAGAGATATCCATCAAATAAATCCATTCATCTATATGTATATATGTATACATATATATATATTTCAAGAAGTAAAAGTAATCGCATCTTAAATATCTTCTAATATATCCTTTGAAGCAAAATTTATCCAGGTCTGACTTAAAAAATTAATATTCAATTCTCCCTCCTTATCATTCAAAGAACGTTTTAATTTGTTTAATTAGATTATTGGAATGTGAGTAATTTGCAAACTCTGCTTGGTGAGTAGAAGTAAACTGCTGTCCATTCCTTGCTACCTCAAAGCGAGGTAATTACTGCTAGAGCTGGGTGATAGGACTGGGGGTCCACTGTTCAGGCCGGATCAGATTGGATCTGTTCATTTCATCTGTATCCATTCAGACACCAGTTTTCTCCAGACAACTAGGAAAGTATTCAGACATTTTAAAGTGCTGACCATATCTATGTAAGAATTTTAACATTTCCATTTCTGTCTCAACTACTTTTATTTTTGTAATGAGTGAGGAATATGACCTCCATTTTATAGCTCCAAGAACAAATAAAAACCATAACTGTTATTTAGAGTGCATATCTAAAAGGAATAACTTTTGTGTTAAAATTTAAATTAAACCTTAATCCTAAATCATTCTAATTTATTTTTAATGAGAAGACTTCACTCTAATGCCAAAGCTAAGTGAAAATAAATCAACTTAAATGTGATTAACATTTACAAAGTAGGGATCCAAGTTCAAAATTTCACAAATTTTCATAGTTTGTTCCCTTGTACTAGCAAGACCAGAGATAATAGTCAAATTGATGATAGAACAAAGATGTGGTCCTTAGCGTTTTATTGCCCTTGCTGAATATCATTCCCCTGAGAAATCCTACTTGGTTCCTGATACGTGGGATGGGGAATGAGAGCACAGAAGGTCTTAGGGACAGAATGGCTGAGTTTACCAGGCCCTACAATTCACTTGAACCTGCGTTCCATCTGTGTGGTGGCCGGTTGCTGGGTGGTTTGTCAGTCACTGAGTATATAGACTTCCAGTGTATTGTTCCAAAAAGAATTATCAGACTTTTTTCTAATTGATCACAGACTGCACCCACGTGTGAAATATTTGATCTGTTTAAAGGATTATCCCAATAGTTGGATTTCTCCATGTTCTGCATTTTGCATCATTTTCTCCTCTTGTAAACAAAGGGAGTGTTATAGGAAAGGAGAATCAACCTAAACAATATTCAAACTGGGTAAGCCAGAGATCACAGAGGGTTTCTTGCCAAGGGATCCATATTGTAGATGGGCAGGTGGATGCATAGAGAAGGAGACAGATGTGTAGATAGACAGAGACACAGGCAGACATGAGCGTTTGTCAAAAACACCCTTACACTGGAGTTGCTGATAGGAAGGTTATGGAAGGCATCAGATGAATTACTCAAATTATCTCAATCTCTTCAGATAGGGGTAGAGATGGAAGTTTTCCTAGAATCCCACTAAACCTCATGAAACAAAAACAAGCTAGAGTTAGATGTGATCAATCACATACAGAAAACCCTGGATGTATAGGTGGGTCAGTGTAATGGTGAGAGTCATCATATAATCAAGTGGCTTGATCAACGTTATTGAGAGTTACTGGTCCCTGACACTAAAATTGGATATGATATAGCTCTTAAAGCAAGGTCCTATAGCTAAACATAAAAATAACTAAAGTAACTGTGTTGTTTGTTCCCAAGTGAGATGCAAAATATATTGAAAGTAATGAATATTCTACTTATGAATACTTAAGAATATTCACAAAATAATAAATATGCTACCTCCTCTCAGGTAAGAAGGGATCTGGGTTCCTGATAGCATGTGCCCAGGAATCTCTGTGACCAGTTATACCCAACCAAGGTTTGAGTTTGTTGGGCTCCATTACACGTGCTTATGTCTGTCCCAGAGTATAATGAAGAACCCTCATTTTGCAATACAAATTTTGATTTATACAACTAAGCAGTAACATATGTTTGCTTACATTTGTTAAATGGAGATATTAATGCCTGTGTCAATCATCTTAAAACTATATTCACTAGTGAATGCTTCTTTTTATCTATTTGTTTCAGAATGGATTCCTTCTTCACTAATGTGATATAGCTTGAGTAAACATTCATATGGCTTAGCTTGACAGTCTCACCCCTGGTGGTGCATTAAAATAATCTGAGGAGCTTTTAAAATAATGCTGATACCTAGGCCTCCCACCAAAAGATTCTGAGTTATTGTCTGCTATGCAGCCAAGGTTGAGAACCACTGGCAAACCTAATGTCTTCAATACATTTCCAACAAGAGAAATGTTTTCCTTTTACTTTCCAGATAACTGAATGTTATTAATATGTCTACAATTTTTTTTATAAAATGGTATATTAGTTATCTGTTGCTGCATGACAAATTACCACCTATTTAGCAGCTTAACACAATCCACATGTATTATCCTTCAGTTTCTGTGAGTCAGGAGTTTGGGCACATCTCAGCTAGGTCCTCTGCTTAGGGTCTCACAATGCTGAACTCAAGGTGCCTCATCTGGGGTCTTGGGCTGGGATCTCATCTAAAGGTTCCACTGGGGAAGGAGCCACTTCCTCAGTTGCATGGTTGTTGGCTACATTCAGTGTCTTGCAGAGGTAAGACTGAGAGCTTCTGAATTTTTGCTGGCTCCTGGACAGGATCTTTCCTTAGCACTTGGAAGCCATCTGCAGTTCCTTGTCATGTGGGGTTTCCCAGCCTGGCTTTTGCCACCTCATAGCCAGCAGGAAGAAAGAGACTCTAGCAAGACAGATGCTACAAGCTTATATAACATAATCATGTAATCATTTACAAATAATCAGGTACAGCCCATCACCTTTGTCATATTGTTTCGGTTAGAAGCAGGTCATGGGGGATCACACAAGGGTGTGGACCCCCCAGAGGCAGCAATCACTTAAGACTCTGTTGGTCTCATAGAGATAGATGGAATACACACCACATTACAGTAGTTCAACTGTAGATCAGCATTAAAATTTAATTGAATTTTCATTAAAATACACATAAGCATTTAATCACTCTGTGGTGGGGCTACACACTCTATACTTTTAAAATAATAAAAACCTGCTTGCTCAATTAGCATGAAGTGTAGGCATAACCTAAGAGACCTCATTGCGTTTCTGCATTTTAGTGTGAAAGCATTCACTGAAATCCAATCATGATATGTCTTTAGGAAATTAAAGCATAAAACCTCTGTGTCTAAAGTTTGCATGGACTTAGAAGTACACTTAATGTTGTAATACCACTTGGTTTCAAATTTTCTGATGATAAATGATGCTAGGGTAGATTCTAGTTAGGCTGACATTTACAGTTTATAATCTGACTTTGTGTTTTCCTTTCTCTCGAGGTGTGATAGCAGTTGTGATATTTATCTTTCTCTGCATCACTGCCATTGCTGTACGCATTTATCAACAGAGATGGCTATATGAAAAAAATGAGTCGAGTATTCCAAAAACTGGAGACAATGCTGAGACTGCTCTGAAAAGTGAGCTCAACATGCAAAGTACAGTCAATGAAAGCCAGAAAGAGTATTTCTTCTGATCAGCAGTGGTCGTTTACTTATTACTATGATGATGTGACCATCTTGCTAAGCCAGAGGCTCACAGTGGATGAAGCCCCCTGTCTTGGCCTCCTGGGACAGACGGTGGGTGTGCAGCAGCATCAACTTGCTCACGCATGGTCCCTGGAGGCTCTGCTCAGTGCTACTTCTTGATCTACTTATGTAACAGTGTCTTAGGTGTGCTCATTAATTACTGTTTGGCAGTTTCTGACTGTTCTGACTTGATCTCTAAAATTGAAATGTATTTTGCATAATTACTTTGGGTTTTAAGTGAGAATAAGAATTTGAGCTGTGGCCCTACTCTTAAAAATTCAACACGGAAGTTTATGAAAGTCAAAGTTGGACTCTAATGTTTTATGTTACATGGAAACCTACGTTATGCTTCCTTTATCAATCACCTGCTGACATTTATAAACCGGGAAGTGCTGCTCGGATGGCCTTCAGCTGCATTCCCATATTCCTGTGAACCAGAGCCCAGTGGCCAAAAATGCATTAGAAACCTGAAAAACATTTTTTTGGCTGATTGTTTTTACTATGTGTCTCTTTTAAATAAGTTTTGCTACATTTTAGTGATGAAATGAGTGTTGAATGTCAGCTATGAAATTCTGCTAGTAAGTTCAGATACAGAACAGAGAATTCATAGGTAGAAAAATGTGTAAATGATTTCAATCTGTGATAATTCACTCATCTTTCTTTGTAATTTGTCATTATACTCTCTGTAAATTGTAATAACGATCACCTAATGAGCTCACAAAAATGTATATTTTCTAACTGAACTTGTGCCCGTATATAAACTCCATGTTTAACATTGGAAATGTATCCTCCATCCACATCTGAATGAAATATAATCCTAAATTTATTTCATTTATATATGAGGTGATTAAGTCACTTCACTTTTCTTTGTAGTCCTGTGGGGGTTTTTTCTGAAGGTTATGTCAGCAACCCTTTGATTTCCTGTGACTGGCCATTTATTAGGGAAGAAGTCACATTTGAACCAAATATCTTCATTTTCCTTTCTAAATTTTGAGCCGATCTAGGCAAAACATTCCCTGAGTTATCCTCTTACCTTTTTACTACTTGGAATATCAGCGAAAGGATGCTTATGTTAAGGGAAGATACAGGTTATATGATTTGAACTAAATTTGTCATTCCAGTCAAGATTCTAGGATCTTGAGATACGTTTCCAATAGAGTACCCAAAATCAACTAGTTCATTTTAAGTAGGGTATATTTGAATACTAGGAGAGCAAAAAATTCATATTAACTCTGGGGATTGATCCAATAACTACTTTTGTGGCAGTGGTCATTAGATAATTTCATGGAGTCACCATTTGTGCTGAAAAGCCAGTTATATTAAAAATGCACTGCCTTCTCTATATCCCACCTGCCATGTGCCTGCCAGGTACTTACTTTGACCACAATAAGACTCTCTGGATTTATATGCATTTTGCCTTGCTATTACATTTGAGTGTACACTCAATTCTTTTTAAAGAATAGGAAAAGAGATCGTTTATATTGTCTTTTCTCAAAAAAATTTAATTATGGTTTTATATTCATTTCCTACACAGTGTAACAAACTACCACAAATTTACTGACTTAACACTACACACATTGATTATCTCACAGTTTCTGTGGGTCAGGATCTGGGCATGGGTTCACTAAGACTTCTGCAAGGCTGCAATCAAGTGTCTGCCAGCGCTGTGTTTTCACTTGGAAACTCAGCTAAGGAGGGATTTGCTTCCTTGCTCCCATGATTACTGATAGCATTCCATTCCTTACTGCTGGAGGATTGGTGGAGCGTGCTTCTTCAAAGCCAGCAGAGGAGAGAGAGGGACTCTAGAGCAAGTCTGCTAGCAAGAGGGAGTCTTGTATAATGTAACATGATCATGGGAATGACATATCATACCATGTGCCATATTCTGTTGGTTAAAAGCAAGTCACAGGTCTCACCCATACTCAAGGGGAGGGATTATATAAGGACCTGAACCAGCAGGCTGAGATCACACGGACCCCTTTAAAGTCCATCTACCATAATATTGTATCTATATTCAGGTTTCTTTAAATAAACGATGAAAAAAGTTTAGGATGTCACTATAGCAATATGTAAAGGACCTACCTTGGTAAATGAAAAACTACATATATGTAGTTTTTTTCCCAAAGGAATGTGCAGTTTGGGGAAGGATTCAACACAAAAATTATAGGCTCCATTAAATGCGTAGCTGAGTGTAAACATCATTAAATCACTGCAACTTTAACAAGTGATCACCTTATGTTCCAAAAGAATGCATTATTTTGGTACCTCAAATTTTACAGATTTACAGATAGTGAAATCCACTGCACCATGCTTTCTTTTCTAAAGGGAAAACTTTAAAATATTTTTACCAAACTTCAGTGATGCATCATCCACTTTCCCTGACTGATTTGTAAATTTTTCCTGCTTATTTGTTCATAAAATAACATTTTTGAATTAAATTAGGAAAATATTTTAAGAAAAATTGAATGAAATTTGAATTATGAAATTATATTGTTTCTCCCTTAAAATATTTAAAAATGTGCAAATGTATACATTCTGTAGTGGTGTGTATATTACTTTATCTCTACTGTATATATAGGGAATGCCATGATCTGTTAATATTATTATGGTGCTATTTAAATTACCATACGAAAAGTGAAACACAAAGTAATGGATATTTACCGACTACTACTACAAGTTAAAATACCTATCAATATAGGTATTTAAACCTTTGCCAGAGAACAATAATTTAACAATCACTAAGTTATTTGTTGAATGTTTACTAATACTCATAACTAGTTAAACATGACTTTCCCCAGACAGTTGGGTTTCTAGAGCACTAATTATATATACAGATTCCAGTTGCAAATAGCATTCTTCTATGAAATAAAAGTTCAAACATAATAATTCCTCAAGTTTTATTTTCAAATAAAAAAAGGAAAATAGCATATAATTAACACTTATTATTGGGACTAGAATTTAAGAATTTCTGTTTACTTCCTTATGAAGTGAACCCTTCCCCCCACTACCACCTCCCCAGTATTATTTAGTAATGTAGAAAAACATATTGGGGAATTTATATTCTGTTTGTCTAAATAAACACTACTTCGGGAATTTTTTTCAATTTCTTTCATGTAGAACATTTGATAGACAATAGCTTTCAATGGATTTTTAAAAATAAAATATGATGCTCATGGTCCTTGCCTCGAAAGAAGACAAATATGATTGAAGCACTTTCCATCTAGTATTAATTAAGTCTGACTGTGCAGTTGGATTATCAAGCCATTCTTTAAACCAAGGAGATGAAATGGACATATGTTAAATAAAAGCATGTTTATTGGGTTAATTAATCGACTGTTTTGTAACCCACGTACAGAAATGTTTGAGTCCCTCCATACCTTCAATAGATCCCGCTGTCTCTTTCCCCTTTTAAGTGTGTCTTATGGTGAGTTGGAACATGGAAGAAAGAATGAAAAAGAAAGTGATGGACATAAAATGGTCTGCACACAAAGTGGTGGGGGAAATGGATCTGGTGCTTATGTATACCCACAGCCTCACAGGCACCCATGGGCACATTTATAGGTTGGGGGATATTAATAGATTTTGTGCACATTGAAAATAACTTACTACTTCAGCTGAATAAAAATATTTTAATGATAGGTCTATGGACTACCTAAACCCACATATGACTATTATCACTTTTTGAAAGGATGAAAGTATTCATAAACAATGGTTTAGCAAATTTAAGTTCAGGAAAAAAATCAAATTTTTATCAAAAACAAAAAACAATTCATATTCGCAGAAGCATAGAGATTGTCTATTGGCAGGAGCCTTAAATAGCCTGCCATCCAATCCTTTCCTCTCCCTTCAGAGGCCTTCTAAGCAAGTCTAAGTTGCTTCGTCCAGGGTAACAACCATTTATTAGTAGTTAAGTTCGGTTCCCTGAGCCTCGTTTTGCTGTACAAGTTCTCACAGGTGCAGCTCCTGCTAGCTCCTGCTGAAAGTTTCATCAGAACATCAGCCACTCATATGTGCTGTAAGTTTAGTACAAGTATGGGTGGTGTTTTAGGAAGATAGGTGTGTGTGCCTAAGATGTGTGACTGAATTTATCATACATAGATCACATTGCTGGGAAAATAAGCTGCTACTTCCTATGAAACCTCTGTTTCAGAACTACTAGTAATGCAGTACATTTGCCATCCTTTGATTATGACTGAAAAATGACGTATATTCACTTTACTGTATTATTATTATTATTATTATTATTATTTGCAGTACGCGGGCCTCTCACTGTTGTGGCCTCTCCCGTTGTGGAGCACAGGCTCCGGACGCACAGGCTCAGTGGCCATGGCTCACGGGCCCAGCCGCTCCGCAGCACGTGGGATCTTCCCGGACCGGGGCACGAACCCGTGTCCCCTGCATCAGCAGGCGGACTCTCAACCACTGCGCCACCAGGGAAGCCCTACTGTATTATTGTTTGTGTTAAAAGTGTTACCAAATGCAGGTTTGTGTGCCCGATGCACAGTGAGGCCAAACAAACTGAAGTTTTTGAGTAGATAACTGTTTACTGCAGGGTCATGCAAGGAGATGGGTGGCTGGTGCCCAAAAACCCACAACTCCCTGAAGGGTTTCAGCAAAGCATTTTTCAAGACAAGGTGAGGGAGGGGCATGGTTAGTTGTTGCCAACTTCTTGGTGCTGGAATCCTTTGTTCCTGCTGCTGTCAATGTGGGTCAGGTCATGATGTTCCTATAAACAGCTAACAAGACAAATGTTATCCTCTCTTCTGCAACTTTTTATCTCTATATAAAAGGAGAAGTGTTATACTTTTAAAGGTCAAAGCCTTGAGAATACAGACTATTCTGTATATTTCAGGCTATAGGCAACATTCTTTTACAAAATGTGCAGAGCCAACGTGACCAAGCACAGGCAACAGAGCACATAGGTTAAAGTAAAAGGAACATATAATATGGAGTCCGACTTGTTCTTCTCTATTACAAAAGGATGAGATGCTGGATTCAGAGTTTATCACTGACTTACAAATGCTCTCAGGTCGAAACTTGCCCTTTAGATTTGAAAAATGAAATTTTATAAACTACCTAACATTTAAGAAATTTCTTAACATAGAACATCTATAACTGAATGTAGAACTTTGCATAACTAATCTTTGACTTTAATTCTTAAAAGCAACCAATGAGGTAAAATGTTTATAATTATCCCCTCTTTACAGATCAGACACCTGCAGCACAAGGGCTTTCATTGCTTAGATGAGTGTCACACAGATAATTAATTCCCGATAGACACAGTGGAATGCAGGTCCTGACACTTCTAACAGTTGACTTGCTCCCATTTTCTGCAGCAAGTAAATATAAACCGTGGCTAGATTTACCTTTTGTTTCAATCTTTGAAGATATGATTTATATGTTTAAAAATATGAAATTCAAACTGTTCTGCCTAGGAACACACTCACACTGACACACACACACACACACACACACACACACACACACACACACACACGCATGCAAGACTTTCTACCTACCGGTGCCAAATTTATTCTTTGAATGTTTCCTAGAATGTTTAATGTGTATAGAGAAGTACCCATGTTTTCTTTACTGCTCAAAATTTTAAGCACATATGAATCAATCAAATAGAATTTTTCTGAACATTTTATATACTTCCACAATATACAAATTAGCTTATAAATATTAGCTTTATAAATAAAATCAGGCTGACTAAAACCATCATCAAATTACCTTAAACATTTTATTACTTAGAATGTTTAATATGTGAGTTTCTCCTAAATTTTTAAATTAACTTTAAAATCAGAAAAAAGAACACTCATTATGAATGTGATTACAAAAATTTTTGTAACACTTATGCGCAACCTATTACAAAGCCATTGACAATGTGGTTTATATTCATTTGTGTTGTTTTCAATGTTTCTACTTTGCTGAGGTTATAGCAATACTTATGCTCATACCTTCTAGGGGATTTAACAATTTGCTTCACCTAGAAAAAAACTATATCTCTCAGACCAGCCAGGGTTCAAGGTTTCAGCTGCCAGCCAAGGATTCTTGGCCAGGACATGTACTGGCTGTATCTTCCAGTGTCTTATGAATAGACTGTGAATTCATTATTTTGCCATGCTGGTTGACCTGATAGCTATTTGGTTATTTTATGTGATTTTCAGGACCTCTGTTTAAGAATCCACCAGTGCAGGGGACATGGCTTCAATCCCTGGTCCGGGAAGATCCCACATGCCATGGAGCCACTAAGCCTATGTGGCACAACTACCGAGACTGCACTTTAGAGCCCACGAGCCACAACAACTGAGCCCGCATGCCACAGCTACTAAAGCCCACGCACCTAGAGCCCATGCTCTGCAAGAAAGGGAAGGCACCACAATGAGAAGCCCATGCACTGCAACGAAGAGTAGCCCCTGCTCACGAAACTAGAGAAAGTCCACACACAGCAATGAAGACCCAAGGCAGCCAAAAATTAATTAATTAATTAATTTTTAAAAATACACATTCATTAAAAAGAAGAAAGAAAGAAACTAGTTAATTGCAATTTTATCTCCATGCTGGAAACATTTGGGCCATTATACCTATGAGCATAGAGGAGTAATAGAAGTAATACAATGGACTATTACTCAGCCATAAAAAGGAACAAAATTGGGTCGTTTGTAGAGACGTGGATGGTCCTAGAGTCTGTCATACAGAGTGAAGTAAGTCAGAAAGAGAAAAATAAATATATATTAATGCATGTATGTGGAATCTAGAAAAATGGTACAGACGAACCTATTTGCAGGACAGGAATAAAGACACAGATGTAGGGAATGAACCTGTGGACATGGTGAGGGGGGTGGGATGAATTGGGAGATTGGGATTGGTATATGTGCGCTGCCATGTATAAAACAGATAGCTAGTGGGAACCTGCTGTATAGAACAGGGAGCTCAGCTCAGTGCTCTGTGGTGACCTAGATGGATGAGATAGGGGGGAGGGTGGGAGGGAGGTCCAAGAGGGAGGGGATATATGTATACATACAGCTGATTCACTTCATTGTACAACAGAAACTAACACAACATTGTAACGCTGACTCTACCCCAATTAAAAAAAAAAAAGAGAGAGTGATGTGGTCCTCCATATCAGGAGAAACTCACAGTTACAGGAACAAGGACACCTGAGGGCCAGGCCCTGATTGCCCCCCACATTTGGGGCCTGCACACCAGGATCAGATTTTTAAGCTGCATGATTACTAAAGTACCCACCTTTCTCTTGTATGCAAATGCAGGCATTCAACCTAGAGTTCTATACTCAGAAGATTTTGAAAAAGGAGGGCAAAGTCAAGATATTTTGGATAAACAAAAAATGAGCAAGTCTGTCCCGTTAAGAGCCTCATTAATGAAATTTTAATTAATTGTGCTGCTCAGTAGAAATTTCTATGAGGATAGAAAAGTAGTTACCAGCCACACTGAGCATGTGAAATACGGCTAGTCTTGTAAGCAGCTCTTCACAGGAAACCACCCTCAGCAGGAAACCCCTTGCCTTTGCCACTTTAGCAAAGCTATATTGTAACTAACTTTTAACCAGTCACCCCCATGGTCTACTTTTCTCCCGCAGGAGCACTCCTTTCAAATCTTTTAATCACACAATACCTTGCTTATCTTGTTGGTTCCTTCTGTACATCAAAAGAAGTAGGAATGAAGAATAAGTAATTAACCGATGACCAGATCTCTTCCCTAGATTCCCCTTCAGTAATCTCAGGAACAAACTGTGTGACCAAACTGTGTGAACAAGGTAACATCTAGAGGAAGATCACAAAAAGTCCACGAGCCTGCATGCAGTGGGGGATGGCGAGGGCTCTGACCCTCTATCTCAGTAATTAACTGAGATTACTTTACTTCTCTCCTTTAAAACTTTCATGGCTGAGCAGACTCTTCGGAGGTGGTTTTTTGGAGACAGAGCCCACCATCTCCCCAGATTGCCGGCATTCTGGTTAAAGACAACTTTCCTTTCTACCAACATTTATGAGTTTTTCTAAGCGGCGAGCAGCAGGACCCGATTCATTCGATAACACTCTGACTTAGGAACTAAATTTTAATTTTGTTTAATGTTAATTACTTTAAATTTAACTAACCACATGCGGCTAATGGTTACCATATTGGATGTCACCAAAAGATGTAAAACAAGCACAAAGAAAGCATTCCTAGGAACTGTAAGGTCTGAGATGAAAGAAGGAATGAGGTGCACAGAGTTAAATATGTGAATAAATCAGAATAAGAACTGAATATACAAAATAATAATAATAATAATGTTCTTGTAGAACGTTTAAAAAGAATGAATAACGTCAATAAGATGGTGAATCTATTAATATTCAGATAAACTTAATATTAATAACATGGTAATTATATACCGTTCAACTTAATTTGTTCTAGGTTCTTACATTGTTAGGGAAGAGGGTAAGGGCATGGTTAAAAAAGAGAGACTCTGGGCTTCCCTGGTGGCGCAGTGGTTGAGAGTCCACCTGCCGATGCAAGGGACACGGGTTCGTGCCCCGGTCCGGGAAGATCCCACATGCCGCGGAGCGGCTGGACCCGTGAGCCATGGCCGCTGAGCCTGCGCGTCCGGAGCCTGTGCTCCACCAACGGGAGAGGCCACAGCAGTGAGAGGCCCACGTACTGCAAAAAAAAAAAAAGAGAGAGGCTCTGCTTTACAAGACCAGTAAAGAGCCAAAGGAGCATGGCTGGGAGAAAATTATTTTAGTATTCTGGATTGAGCCCTTTGTATTTAGGGGCAGACAGCTGGCCACTGGCAGCTCCAACTATCCAGCAACCCTTTTTTAAAGGGATTAAAGGGGTCAGGGAGCAGAGTCACATGAGGCATTTACACAAAAGCTATCCTTTGTATCTGATTCTTCCTTCCCACCTGAGCAGTGGGGTGTTACAGAGTGTTTGGAGCTGTGTGGTCCTCTCCTCTTAGATAAAGTGTCCCAGGCAGGAAGAGGATCCTAGACATCAGCAGTCAAAAATCTTTTCACAAAAAGTCCAAGTCCTGGTGGACTCAAGTTCGTCACTTATTCAAGGAACAATTCCTCCAATGTAACACAAAATATTTCAGGATAAAAAAGCACATTTGTGATAGCAAAGCCAGACAAAGATAATATAAAAGACAGGTTTAGAGGATGGCTTGTTGAAGGCTGTACCCAAGGAAAGAATGTTGAATCTTGTCAATGCTTTTTCTGCAACAACTGAGATGATCATGTGGTTTTTGTCCTTCATTCTGATAATGTGGCATATTATACCGATTGATTTTCATATGTTGAATCATCCTCGTATTCCAGGGATAAACCTTCCTTGGTCAAGGTGTATATCCTTTGAACATACGGTTGAATTCATGTTGCTAGTATTTTGTTGAGGGTTTTTGCATCAAAATTCATCAGGGCTATTGGTCTGTAATGTTCTTTTCTTGTAGTTTCTTTATATGGCTTTGGTATCATGGTAATACTGGCCTCATGGATTGAGCTTGGAAGTGTTCCCTCCTGTTCAATTTTTTTGAAAGAGTTCCAAGAGGATTAGTGATAATTATTCTTTAATTGTTTGGGAATTCTCCAGTGAAGCCATCTGGTCCTTAGCTTTTCTTTGTTAAGAGGTCTTTGAATACTGATTTAATCTCCTTACTAGTTATTGATCTGTGTAGAATTTCTAGTTCTTCATGATTCAGTCTTGATAAATTGTGAGTTTCTAGGAATTTTTCCATTTCTTCTTGGTTATCTAATTTGTTAGCATACAACTTTTCATAGTATTCTCTTACATTTCTTTTTATTTCTGTGGCATTTGTTGTAATGTTCCCTCTTTCATTTCTGATTGTATTTATTTGAGTCTTCTCTATTTTTTTCTTACGTAATGTAGCTAAAAACTTGTTGATCTTTTCGGGCTTCCCTGGTGGCGCAGTGGTTGAGAGTCCGCCTGCCGATTCAGGGCACACGGGTTCGTGCCCCGGTCCGGGAAGATCCCACGTGCTGCGGAGCGGCTGGGCCTGTGAGCCATGGCCGCTGAGCCTGCACGTCTGGAGCCTGTGCTTCGCAACGGGAGAGGCCGAAACAGTGAGAGGCCTGCATACCGCAAAAAACAAACAAAAAAAAACTTGTTGATCTTTTCAAAAACTCAGTATCATTGAAAAATTTTGTCATGTGTTACAACATGGATGAATCTTGAAGACATTATGCTAAGTGATATAAACCAATCACAAAAAGATGACTGCTGTATGCTTCTGTGTATATGAAGTGTCAAAATTATGTAAATTCATAGAAATAGAAATTATAATGGTGATCACCATGGGCTGGGGAAAGGGGGAAATAGGGAGTTTTTTGATGGGTATAGAGTTTCAGTTTTATAAGATATAAAAGTTCTGGAGATCCGTTTCACAGCAAGGTGAGTATACTTAATACTACTCAATCTGGATGCTACACTTAAAAATGGTTATGATAGGAAATTTTATGCTGTGCTTTCTTTTATGACAGAACACACACATCCCAATGAAAGCCTACTCCTTCTAGCCAAAGGACACAGGAAGGGCAGCCTACAAGACAGAAAACTTTTAGACAAGAACTGCTCTTCTCCAGACAACACCACAGAAAAATCTGTAGTCCCATCCTCAAACATGCTACCAAATATCACATAGAGATCCTGGACTTCTACCCTCACAAAGCTATAATGACTTACCCCAATCCATGCTCCCCACCAGTGTAGTGTCAGAGAAGGTTCATTAAGCAGTCCCGACATTCATCCCCACCTGTTGGTATCATGGAAAGCACATGGGAGGCTGGATTTTCACCCCTACCCAGTAGTAGTATGGTGCCCCCACAGGGGTGATGGCAAAAGAGGTCTGGTGGGTAGTCAGGACTTTCCCTACCTGCCTTGTAAACAAGACCACTCCCTGCTCCCAGAAGCGCTGTTGGAGGCCATAGAGAGAGAAGTCACAAGATACTTCTACCTGTGCCAGCCAGGGAGGTATCGTAGAGACCCTAGTGTGGAGTCAAAACCCCACCCCTGCCTAGGAGTAAAAAGAATCCCTCATGGGAGATCACAGGAGGCTGAGTGGAAGCATTTCTACTCTACCTGCCAGAACTAAGCTGGTATTCCCCACTTCCTCTGCATGACCGGTGTGAAAATAAGCTAGCTAAAATAGGAGGTTTAAAGAAGATGCACATTCTCATTATATTTATGAGGTATTATATTTATACCCCAAATATTCAGTTTCAGTAGAAAATCATCCATCATATCAAGAATGAAGGAAGATCCCAAACAGAATGAGAAAAAACAATCAATAGATCCCAAGACCAAGGTGGCAGACATGTTAGAATTATCTGACAAAGACATTAAGTCAGCTCTCATAAAAAAGGTTCAATAAGCAATTATGAGCAAATCAATTGGACTATTCTATGTAGATGTGTAAATCTTTTTGAGGTTATTCTACTTGGAGTTTGTTAAACTTCTTGGATGTGTAGATTTTGATTGTTTTAATAAAATTTGATGAGTTTTTAGCCAATATTTCTTCAATAAATTTTTTTCTGTACCTTTTTCTTTCTTTTCTCTTGCTGGAATTCTTATTATGCATATGTTGGTATACTTAACAGTATTCCACATCTCTCTGATGCTCTGTTTATTTTTATTCATTTTTTCTTCATTCAGCTCCTTAGATTGGATAATCTCACTTAACTTATCTTCAAATTTAATTATTCTTTCTTCTTCCAGTTCAAATCCATTATTAAATTTTTCTAGTGAGTTTTAAATTGTAGTGAGAACTTCTATTAGTTCTTATTTATAATTTCTATGTCCTTATTGATTTCTCAATTTGGTGAGACACTATTATCGTACTTTACTTCAATTCTTTAGAGGTGGTTTGCTTGGTTTACATTCTTTGCATGTATTTACAATAGCTGATTGAATATTTTTGTCTACTAATTCCAACAGCTAGGTCATATCAGGAGATTTTCTGTGGTTGATTGTTTTCCAGTTTCTTTGCATGTCTCATATCTTTTGTTGAAAACTGAACCTTACAGATACTATATTGTAACAAGTCTGGTATCAAATTCTTTACTCTTCCCTGAATTTCATACTATTGCAAGGTTTCTGTTGTTATTGTTATTGTTTCTCTCACTGATCCTTATTTATCTAGGTACTTTTTTGGACTAATTATACAGATTCTATACTCCCTGGAGTGTGTGGCCACTGAGTTCTCTTCTCACTTTTAAAAAAATTTTTGTTTTTATTTTTAGGCCAATATTCCTAGAGGCCACTGCTGGTTAGTATGATTTATTGGTCAGCCAAAGATCTACAAGATTTCCTCAAACTCCTCATTTGTATGTCTTCCACTCTTTGACAAGGGAATCTATGTGAGAAGGCTTGCCTTCAAACTTCAAGCAGTTTATAAGGCAGCCTTAGCTTTCACTTCCTGCTTGTGCAGGGCCTCAAGGTTGAGTGACTGGTTTCTTCTCCTTTCCCAGGTCTTTACTGGGCATGCACAAAGTATTGCACCTGTACCCAGCTTTTTAGATACTCAGGAATATATGAAGATTTTAATAGTTCTTTTGGTTATCTTCTTTTCCAGAAATTCCTTTTAAAATGCCAGCTAAGCTCTTGTTTGCCTCAACTGAAATAATAGACTTAAACAGCTGCAATGTCCCCAAAAGATTGTTATGGTTTCAGAAATACACTGGGGATAGGGCATATCCTTCCTTGCTTCCCTCTCCCTTTTGATCTGAGCTCTGAGTTTAATCAAATAATCACAAAAGCCTGGAGCTAGAGATTTTCCATAAAGCTGGACATTTCGAGAGAATTTTGACTATGCCATTGGGGATGTTTTAAATGAAGCTCCAAAATAGGTCAATCCTCTCCATTGGTTGTGAGACTGTCAATGACTATCATGCCACAGAGCTGGGGGTGGGTTGGGGGGAGGATGGGAATTCAAACACTCCAAATACCATTATCATACCAAGGTTTAGTAGTTTCTTTCGGACAGGTGGTTTTCAGTTTGTTCTGTGGCTTGGGTAATTTTCAGAGCTCAAAAATAGTTAAATTTAAATGTCTCACTGGCATTTTGTTGTTTTTTCATGGGAGAGCAGTTTGCCAAAGTGCTCACTCTGCCATTTAGGAAACATGCATTCCAGTGTGTTTTGTGGTTGGACTAGGTCAGCAGTCCTCCTGCAGTGTTCCCACAAGCTGCTCTGGTTCTCCTGGTTTCTGACAGTTTGTGATCATGACCAAACTGCTCTGCTACTAACATTGAAAAAAGTGATATTTTCCTAATTCATAGGAAAAATACATTTCCTCTGTTAGGTTTAATTTTGTTATACTTTTGGCATTTAACATCACCTGTTATTTAATATCAGCTGACATCTGATCTAGCACAAGTTATATATTAGAGTTACTCCTGGTTTAGTCTATCAACGATGCATGTACTCTTCAAGAATATTTTTAGAGGTGGGTGAGCAGGGCCTGCAATACAACTCATTATTTTATACCCTCGAGCATATATCTTAATAATTTGTATTTAGTGGACGTTCAATTTGTAAAGAACTGTACATAGAAACAGAAAGAAGCAATTATAATTCATTGTAGGAAGTAGAATGAATCGACACTTTCTGGCTGAGAGAAGTATGCAGACAAAATACAGTGAGGCATAGCCTGAATTCAAGGCATCACAGGAAGTATGGTTTTAAAAAATAATAATTGTGTGCATTCATAAACATATTAGTCCAGGTCATTGGCTGTGAAGATTCCAAGGGTGTCTAATGTGGGGATTCCAGAGCATGATTTGGAGGAAGCCTTTTGCTCACCAAGCTACTGAGAACCCACATGACAATAATGTCACTACAGAGACATGGAAACCACTTGAAATGATGGTAAATGTAGCACAGCGGTATGGACAGAAATGAGGGAAGAGAACCAGAAAGCAGACCAAGTAGCCTGAGAACCTCCAATGATTATTTCCATCTTTGTTCAGCCACTTTTTCAAAAAAGCTGGCATTTTCTTACGGTCATCTGTTCTGCAAAGATTCTTCAGAATCTTTATGCTGCTGCTGATTTTGAAAGTTCATGCCCCCGTGAAAGAGAGAAAGAGGTCCCCCTTCTGGAGCTGAGGTTTATCTGCATCTTTTCTGATAGACAATTGGTTGTCCAAGCCAGAGAAGGAGAGGCTGAGCAGGGCAGGTGCTTGGTAATGCAAAGCTGACCATCCACAGTACAAAGATATTTCCTGCTCTTTGTTTTCCAAATGGTGACAATTCATTCTTTTTCTCTCTCATAAACAGGTGAAAGCTGCTTTGTTTCCCTTCCCTCCAACTCAGCGTCTCACAAGGACTGGTAGGGAATTTACATTGTAAACTTGGTCTTTAAAATATGGTTCATAATAACCATTTTCTCTTGCAAACTGAATTGTGTCCATGTGGCTGTGACCCTGAATGGTCACAAAGGAAAGGAATGGTCACTTTACATTTCTAGACCTCAATGTTATTATTGACTTGGGCTTATTTACATAATGAGGTTAAAATCATTTAAACATAGGTTTTGTGTGATCAATTTCCTGGTCATAAAGCACTCTTATTTAGAACAAAACTTTTCTGTTGGAAGGCTTTCTGATACTTTCTTAGTCATCCGTCGAACATATAATTTTATTTTCTTCCAAAAAAACTGTAGGTATCCAGATAAGGGCATGCTCTCATGCATCTCCTTTACTTCTTGGTTTTAACATATGCAGAATGATTAGCAACTCAGTACTGAAGACACTAAGTAAAGCACAATTTTAACACTAGTGCCCCCCCTTCACCTCCAGAACATATGTGTTATTCTGATTTTTTTTTAAATCCTATGTCTTCTGAACACATGACCTAGACATCTGTGATAAAACCCTGGGGAATGAAAGAACTCATTGTGAGGCCATCATGTGGTCTGCATGCATGTGAATATTTCATGCATCATCATCTGCATTTTATAGCTGTGCTATGCATACGTACTGGTACATTGCTGCTAATACTCTCTGCACACTGAAGTCCAGTCTGTAGTTTTCTTTATTTACCATGAGGATGTTATGCTGGGAGAAACTGCATGGTGCCTTCCTTCGAGAGATTGATATCTAAAGGAATTAGAATTTCCTTCCATAACAGTGACCAGAACTATAAGCAGAAGCGCTTCTGATGTGCCATCTGAAATTGTTCAAACATCTGTCATCTGAATGGACCCTAGGAGCTTCTCACAGATTTTGGAGGGTGGAAGACTTCATATCCTGCAGGCACCAGCCTGTCATCTTTAAAGCCTGGTGGGCAGGCAGACAAGACCCACTCAGTATCACACCTGTTCACTGCTACACTGGCCACCTGCTGATACCTTAGCCAAGGGATAAAGGAGAAGAGGCAGTACAGAGGACAGCAGATTCCACATGGCATCCTAATTAGGTTCACTCATGAGCATTTCTGAGATGTGGGCTGTGTAGGGAAAGTGTGTGCCTCGGTGGAAAAGTGTGCATTGTCTGCATAGGACAGCTTTCTGGGTAATCTGATGCTGCCTCTATAGGAGCTATTGTACAACCCTGCAAGTTGTAGGTAACTGTCACCAATGCAGAATAATTCTTGCCTATAGACATGCAAATGAAATGTCTGGAGGGACAGCCCTCTTATGAAAAAACTGTTTGGCCTCCATTTGTGCATTCTGCTTGGTTCTTTTATTTAATTAATAAGTTCAACAAAATCTTTTTTAAAAAATATTTTTATTGGATTATAATTGCTTTACAATGTTGTGTTAGCTTCTGCTGTATAACAAAGTGAATCAACTATACATATACATATATCCCCATATCCCCTCCCTCTTGAGCCTCCCTCCCACCCTTCCTATCCCATCCCTCTAGGTCATCACAAAGCACCGAGCTGATCTCCCTCTGCTATATAGCAGCTTCCCACTAGCCATCCATTTTACATTTGGTAGTGTATATATGTCCATGCTACTCTCTCACTTCGTCCCAGCTTCCCCCTCCCCTGCTGTGTCATCAAGTCCATTCTCTATATCTGCATCTTTATTCCTGCCCTGCCACTAGGTTCACCAGTACTGCTTTTTTAGATTCCATATATGTACGTTAGCATATGGTATTTAAACAAAATCTTTAATGCATGTTTTTTTATATGTTTATGAGAGTCATGATTTTCTCCTTTCTGGAAATTATCTTTAATAACTGCCAGGAGTGATGTCACCAAGATGGAGATATAGGTTGTTCCTGACTTCACTCCCCCTTGCAAGAAGAGCAACTAACAACTATTCATAAACAAGATAGAACTGAGAGAATCCCAGAACATGGGAATGAGGCTGAAGCACTCCCTGTACCACAGAGACCAAGACTGACTGTGTTAGAAAGTTAAGAGGAACACTGACTGCATTGCCCCTCTCACAGGACAGGGCAGCATCACACAGAGAGGTCTACCCTGAGCCTATTGTTCCTCTAGTGGGAAAAGAGTCCACGGGGGTCAACCAGCACACCTAGCATTGTGGGTTGCTTTGTGGGAGTCCCTACTGTGGTCTCACCCCCATGGGGATTGTAGGGGATTTGCAGAGCTCAACAACTGGGAATCTGACTATGATCAGAGAAAGGGGGTAGGGGCTTACAACAACCAGCACATGGATCTTGGCAGACTGAGTCCATACCTGCAGTGCCTAAGTAATAACCCCAACAAGTGGCTTTGCTAATCTGCAGAACCAACTTGGTGGCAGACTCTGACCAGAGAACTCATTGGGGTGCAGAACTGCCTGCTTCAGGTCCTCAAAGGAAGAATTTTGCCAGCCCTGGAGCCTGGTTTGCCCATAACCCCCCATCCACTAGGAAGAGTGTCTCCTGGCCCCATCTGGCCAGAGGGCTGGTGAAAGCCTCTGGAAGCTGTGTAACCAGCAATGCAAAAACCAAGAAGTGGGTAGGCAGTGTTGATCAATCCCAGAATAAAGCCAGTACTAGGCATGGAGGGTTCCATGGCTATAACCAGAAGGGAGATTAATTCATAGTCAAGGCTGAGGGTAGCTCTTGGCTCCCCAAAATGGGAGAGGCCTGGAGTGGCCTTTCTCCATCCTGCCCAGGGAAGGAAACTGAGATACAACCTCACTTGCTGTGGAGAGTGTCTCCTGGACCCATCTGATCAGAAGGGCAGGCGAGAACACCTGAAACCTGTGTAAGCCAGCAACACTCAAACCCAGAGACATGCAGGCAGAGCTGATAATGGGCAGACCAAAGCCCGTGGCCCTGTTCCATCAAGGAACTTGGGGCATGGATTGGCTTGAGGTAAGACAACAAAAAGTTTTACCAGCTTTAGAGCTGCTTCTCCCACTGATTTTGCTTATTAGGGTTAATCCTTTTTTTCTGATGAGTCTGGCTAAAGGTTTATCAATTTTGTTTATCTTTTCAGATCTCAGTTGTATTATCTTCTATTTTTTTTAGTCTATTATGCTCTGATATTTATTATTTCTTTCCTTCTACTAATTTTGGGTTTTGTTTCTTCCTTTTCTAGTTCCTTCATGAGTAAGGTTAGGCTGTTTATTTGAGATTTTTCTCATTTCCTGAGGTGGGCTGGTATCACTATAAACTTTCTTCTCACAACTCCTTTTGCCGTGTCCCATAGGTTTTGGATTGTCCTGTTTTTGTTTTCATCTTCCTCCAGGTATTTGTTGCTTTTTTCTTTTATTTCTTCAGTGACCCAGTGGTTGTTTAGCAGCATATTGTTTAGCCTCCACGTGTTTGTGTGTTTTTTAAGTTTTTTTTTCTCATAATTGATTTCTAGACTCATAGCATTGTGACCCGAAAACATGTTTGATATGATTTCAGTCTTCTTAAATTTACTGAGACTTCTTTTGTGACCTAGCATGTGACCTATCCTGGAGAATGTTCCATGTGTACTTGAAAAGAATGTGTATATTCTGCTGCTTTCCTATGGAAGTTCTACTTCTGTCTATTAAGTCCATTTGGTCTAATGCATCATTTGAGGCCAATGCTTCCTTACTGATTTTGTCTGGCCAATCTATCCATTGATGTAAGTGGAGTGTTAAAGTCCTTATTATTATTGTGTTACTGTCAATTTCTACCTTTTTTTATGTTATTTATTTGCTTTATGCATTTAGGTGCTCTTATGTTGGGTGTATATATTTTTTCAATTGCTGTATCTTCTTAGATTTATCCTTTTACCTTTATGTAATGTCCTGCTTTGTGTCTTGTTACAATCTTTGTTTTAAAGTCTATTTTGTCTGATATAAGTATTGCTACCCTGGCTTTCTTTTTCTTTTTCTGTAGAATACCTTTTTCCATCCTTTCACTTTCAGTCTGTGTGTGTGTCTTTAGGGCTGAATTTAGTCTCTTGTAGGCAGCATATATATGGGTCTTGTTTTTGTAGCCATTCAGCCACAATGTCTTTTGACTGGAGCATGTAGTCTATTTACATTTAAAGTAATTATTGATAGGTATGTACTTACTGCCATTTTAATAACTATTTGGGGATTGTTTTGTAGTCTTTTTTGTTTTTTTCTTCTTCTTTTGCTCTCCTCCCTTGTGATTTGATGACTATCCTTAGTATTATGTTTGATTCCTTTCTCATTTTTGTGTATGTATCTATTATAGATTTTTAGTGTGTCATTACCATGAGGTTTATATATAGCAATCTACATATGTACACATGTGATTATTTTAATCTACTGATCTCTTAAGTTGGAATTCATTTTAACAGCCCTGCATTTTTATTACCCCTCCCTCCCAACATTTAATGTATTTGACATCATATTTGACATCTTTTTGTTTTGTGCATCCCTGAAATATTTATTGTGGATATAGATGATTTTACTACTTTTGTCTTTTTAGCTTTATCAGTGACTAATCTACTACCTTTACTGTATAATTGCCTTTATCAATTAGATTTTTCCTTTGTAACTTTCATATTTCTAGTTGTGGCCTTTTCTTTTCCATTTAGAGAAGTCCCTTTAACATTTCTTGTAAACCTGGTTTCATGGTGCTTTTTAGTTTTTGCTTGCTGGTAAAACTCTTGATCTCGCCCTCAAATCTGAATGATAGCCTTGCCAGATAGAGTATTCTTAGTTGTAGGTTTTTTTCCTTTCATCACTTTAAATATATTGTGCTGCTCCTTTCTGGCCTGCAGAGTTTTTGCTAAAAAGTCAGCTGATAGTCTTATGGGAGTTCCCTTGTATGTAACTAGTTGCTTTTCCTATACTGCTTTTTTTTTTTAATTTTTAAAATATTTTAATTGAAGTATAGTTGATTTACAATGTTGTGTTCCATTACTGCTTTTAATAGTCTCTCTTTGTCTTTAATTTTTGCCATTTTAATTAAAATGTGTCTTGGTGTGGTCCTCTTTAGGTTGATCATGTTTCAGATTCTCTGTGCTTACTGGACCCGGATGTTGGTTTAGTTAGTGATATTTTCAGCTAATACGTCTTCAAAAATATTCTCTGCCCCTTTCTCTCTCTTTTCTCCTTCTGGGACCCCTATAATGTGACTATTAGTATACTCAGTGTTGTCTCAGAGGTCTCTTAGCCTGTCATAATGTTTTTAAAAATTCTTTTTTCTGTTCAGCTTGAGTGCTTACCCATTTCATTGTAGTTTCTTCTTTATATCATTTCTTTCTGCTAGTCTTCAGGTTGTTCTCATTGATAGTTTCTCTGTAAATAGTTGTAATTTTGATGTGTCTATGAGAGGAGATAAGCTCACAGTCTTCCTACTATGTCATTTTGGCCTTTCCTCTCCTTCTGCAATATCTTCTTTGATGCAATAAATAAAATACATTTTTCATTTTTGATATACTCATTCTCTATGTAGATATAATAAAATTTAAAGTATGTCCTTATTAGTCAGGCTTCAAAATTTGGGGGGATTTATTAATTAATAAGCAGATTATTTATAGTTTCTATTTAGTGCTATTCTCTACTTACAGGACACTATAAAATTTGCATTATTTGGGTCACGGAAAGCAGTATCTAAACAATAAACTCAGATTTAGAAGTAAAGATAACATATACATTTCTAAACAGCAAAACTGCCCTGGTTAGCTATTGGACTAGGTCATGAGTTATGGAATGCATTTAGTTGGTTGTGTTAATTACAGTTTGGCTTACTTTACTTTTTAATGAATGATTTGTAGTCCAACATCTTAAATACTTTCTCTACTCCTGGAATATGAGTTGCAAAGGACTGTCATTTCTAATTAAGCTCTCAAATATTAGCAATTCTTATAAATTATTTATAGTATGCCTGTTGGATGCAATCTGGATTGATGAGATTTTAGGAAAAATCTTGAAACACTTGAATTATTATTACCAGTCATCTGAAATCTGGGTTAGGCCAACAGAGATGCTAAACTCTAAGTGATAATACTCACATCATCTGGATTCAGCAAGTCCAGAATAACTTGTTCACCAGATTCTGGTTTTCATATTAGAGTCTTGCTGCTCCTTCTAAGTTTTCTTTGCTGAGTCCCCTTCGTGTAACTGCTGAGTGCCAGAGGCCCTCAGTGCCACTTGTGAATCTTCTCATGTAGCTATACTCTCTCTGTGGGTAATTCCACTGCCTCTCAATAAATTCAGTTTGAACTTCTCCAGACAAGTGTGATCATTTGTATGTCAAAAAGATAAATTAAAATATAAAATCATCCAAATGGAACTCTTGGCTTCCTCTTTCCCCGTCCTGACTTCCTCAATATTTTCTACACCAGTCAACACCACTGCTATCTACTGAGTTCCTCCAGTCCAAGACTCACATCATTCTTCTTTGGCCTCAAGTGTCTGGCTCACTGTTGCTTTGTGGTCCTAGAATGTGCATGGCACATAGGAGATGCTCACCTCTCTGTCACTGAAGCATTCAATGGGACATATTCCCTGAAAAGGCAGGAGAGATGAGGGTCCTGCCCTCCAAGGTGGGACATGTTAGGACTGTCCTTTGATCTGAGATGAAATGTTTCTTTTTATAAAAGTTGGGAAAAGGGAAAGGAAGGTAAGGGCACACATAGATGTGTTATTGTGCTACTGAAAATATGCCAAAGTCTTTTCTCAGTGAAGTGTGAACCAAGGACAGCTCATGTAGGTAGAAGTGACTTTAGGTTGGGATAGTTGAAAAAATTAGACAATATATCAAAGTGTATTCTGTATTAATAGGAGATAGAGCTTACTAGAGCAATGTAGTAGGACTGCTGGGCACTTCTGAGTGCTCATTTAAGATGGCTGTGAATTAATTACAGTGATGTCACTCAGCTTTTCTAATTTTATCCAGTAAAATTCAGCTACTTGGAGCTGGCATGAGATAGTTGGCTAAGTTCATTTTGATAAGAACTTGCAGAGTGAGTTTGAAGGAAGAATGAGGGGTGAAGAGCAAGCCTGCCCTTTGCTGATTTTACTGTTAACCATTCAGTCTTATTGTAATTGAGTGGAAGTCTATATTTTCAATAATGTAAAATCATACCTCTGCAGAGTGCTGGGTCTTCCATAAATCCTATTATAGACTATAATATATAGATCATAGAATATTCAATAATAATTGATAAGGGATCATATCAGGGTTCCTGCTGATCATTAGGACCTTAGCAGTGAACCCTATTAACCTGGCTTTTACTTGGCTAAGTGCTTTCTTTTCTGCTTTTGAATAGTTATTAAAGTAAGAGAATATGGCATATTAAGGTGTACTAATCAACTTTGCTGTCACAATAAACCACTCACAAACCTCAGGGCTTACAACAATAAACGTTTATTTCTTGCTATCTCTTTGGCAGTGGCTGTGGGTCTGCTCTTCACATGTGTTTTTCCTCTGACTCACTCATTCTCCTGCCTCCAGGTCCCACTGGTACTCAAAACCACCAGCCATGGCATGGGAAGAATTCAAAGTGACCCAGCTTATTGCCTGTTCACCTGTGCACAGACTCGGAAGACCTTCTTGTTTGCCCACACATGGAACAGGAGGTAGATCTAGATCAGCCCTTCCCCATTCACACAACAACTCTTACCCTATGCAGTGGTAAGGGAGGAGAATTTGAGATACTGCATAAGAATCCTGGAACTGTGCTAAGTCAACATTCACTGTGGCAGTGCCACACCCAATGGATGTTTCTTTGACTTTACGTGGTGTTTCTGCTGCACTTAATAATGTCAATTTCATCCTCAAAATTTTCATTTCATGACATCATTTTCTTTGACAGCACTCTCTCCAGATTTCCTCTCTTTTCTGGTCTCCCTTTTTCAGGACCCCTACAGCCTTCTTTCTCCCCTGTTTTCTATCTTCAGCCTTCACAGATACTTTGAGTCACCAGATTTATAGCTGAACTTTCAATCACCATTTCTTTGCTGATAACAATAAAATTATCTATCTATCTATCTATGTATCTCTCCAGATCTCATTCCTAAACTCCAAAGCCACATCCATTATTCGTTTATTGAAGTAGTAACCAATAGGAACTGTAGTGAGCACTGGGGATAGAGCTAGGAACAAAACAAAACCTCTCACCTTATGAGGCTTATATTGCAGTAAGGGGAATAATATAAATTTAAATAAACAAATGTATAACATGTCAGATAGCTATAGATGCTTTGAGGAAAAATTAAGCAGGATAAAGTAAGGGCTGGACAGACTGTCCTGGGATGTGAACTGAGGTTTGTTGTTCAATTTGGGGTGGTCAGCAGAGATCTGATCCCTGTAGAGCATCATATGATGGTAAGGAACACCTTAAGAATTAGCTTTGATCTTACCTTTGTTAGGCAGTTCAGAATCCCAGATCCTAAGTATGGAAATGTTATGACAGTGAGGTGAATAAAATCACAAAAAGGCAACAATTCATTCTGTGATTCAGCAGGCATAGTACAAGTGATGAGACCTTTGTTTCAATATTAAGATACTTAGGGAATCATCATTTTATCATGTAATAATAAATGCATTAGTCTAGCATTGATACATACACCAAAGTTGAATAAACATAAAAATATAGATATTATTTAATGCTATGTAGAGTAAAAACATCATAATTATTTAATAAATAAATTATAAACATTACCCAGCTAGTCCCAATGGCATGACTTTCTCGTAATGCAGATAAACAATATTTTTTAGTTCAAACTAAGCTCCTGTATTAGTCAGGTGGGCAACAGGAAACAGATGACACACACCAGGGAAGATTCTTCAAGGAGTGTTTATTTACAAAGAATCTAATTACAAAGTGTGGGCAGGCTTCAGGGAAGCCACAGAAGACAGTACAGGGACCCAAGGCTGGAAGCAGTAAAGCTGCCATGACCCCTAGTCAGAAGGCACATGGGGAGACATTATCAGAATCTGGAAAGAGGAAGAGTGCATAGAACAGGCGACCTGAGAACAACAGTGACCTTCTATCTTGGGACACAGCCTGAGACAACCACACAGAGAGAGAACTAGGAAAATGACACCTAGACCTCTCTCCTCCTCTCTTTATTCTCCTGACTGAGCTCCCCACTGGCCAGAGGGCACAAAAACTCATTGCTGTCATCCACACTGGTTATTCTCAAGCAGAGGGCAAGGTGCAAAAAAGTAGAGAAGGGACCTATAAGTCCAAGAGCCTCCAGGATGAATCAATGAGACAGAACTGCATAAAAGGTGTGGGCTTACTTTTTAATATCTAGGCTTTGGAAATTGTAAACTTGGAAATTTATGTTTAGAAAAATACTAGTTGGTATCTTTAAACATAAGTTTATCTCTTTAAAATCCAAGTAAAATTTAACTTATGGCAAATTCAAAAACTCTGGGCCCATCACTGAATAATCTGGTGGAAAATGTTAGAATGAACACCTATGTATGTCTTCTCATTCTGCCATGAACATATTTCTGTGAAAGTGTATTCAAAGAGAAGTTTACCTTTTATAGTGGTGATTGTGTAATTGGGGCTCAGCAGTTGAGTTTCTGCAGCATAAAAAGCAACATGGTGATGGATGTGACCTAGTGGGATATATCCATCCAGAATTTGCAGGATGGCTGTAGTGGATCAGTGAGTCATTCAGGAAGTTCTTAGAATTCAACATAAAATTCATTGCACCTTTTATCATCCTGGTCAAGGGTTTCTTGGAAATACATTGATGAAGACAGTGGAATAGTGAAGGCACATTAATGTAGACAGTAAGATGGGCTAGGTAAATAGTCTTGGTTTTCAGGTGTAGTATTTCCAAAGAGTTGGTACCTCAGTTAGAGAAGTTAAGGCAAGCCTTATTATTGCTATGTCCAGCCTCTATCAACAGGTTTTCCAGGAAGACTTATAACTTGGAGAAAGGATTCTTGGGAAAAATTCTCCCTTTGGCACAGCAAAGGAAATCTGTGCCACCCCACTTATAATAACTCAGTGACAACTCTCGTGGGGGACTTGGGGACCATGTCTCCCCATTATCTGCATCAGCCCTCTTCTGCATATCAATCTTGTGATGTGCTGGGCAAATGTAATTTCAATTCTTCTCTTCTCAATTCGATTTCTAATCCTTGATTAAAAATAAACAGGGCTTCCCTGGTGGTGCAGTGATTAAGAATCCGCCTGCCAATGCAGGGAACATAGGTTGGAGCCCTGGCCTTGGAAGATCCCACATGCCACGGAGCAACAAAGCCCATGTGCCACAACTACTGAGCCTGTGCTCTGAAGCCTGAGAGCCACAACTACTGAAGACTGTGCACCTAGAGCCTGTACTCTGCAACAAGAGAAGTCACCGCAATGAGAAGCCCGCACACCACAACGAAGAGTAGCCCCCACTTACCGCAACTTGAGAGAGCCTGCATGCAGCAATGAAGACCCAACACGGCCAAAATTAAATAAATAAAATAAATAAATTTATAAAAAGGAAAAACAGTGCAACAAAATATTTTTTAAATAAATAAATAAATAAATAAATAATTGTACAACCAGAGATTACTAGATGCAGAAAAGATGAAAGAGAAATACAAAGGTAGGGAAAATAAAAAACTAATTCCCTAAGGAAACATCAATAATTCAGGAAACAGAGAGAATTGTGTTATTAAAAATTCAAATTAGTATTTTCAAAGTGATTCAAAGAAATATTGCATATATAAAATACTTTCCCAAACAAGATATTAAGAAAATGAAAATAGTTAGAGATTAAAATTGCATTTGGAAAATATTTTTAAACGTGAATTTACTAGTAGAGCTGGAGGATAAAGTTGAGTCAATTGCCCAGGTTCTCTCACTGTCAACAAAAACAATAAAAGGCCGAATCTGGAAAATTTGATGTCGATTTAAGAGGTACCAACTAAGGAGTGATACTCACTATCCAGCTCAACAGGGATTGAGTCATTACTGCAGTCACGGACCTTCAACACACCCTAAAAGAAGTTCAGGGTGAAGATCAGGAATGAGGCACACTGTTCTGGGAAAACTGGCAGAACAGGTCTTCAGATAGTTAGATATTTTCAGGAGAAAATTTTATGAACCCAATTTCTTGCACCTTCCCATACTTAAGAAAACACTAAAATCATTAACTAAGATACCTGTGCCTTGTGACTAGCAGCATCCTTCTACAGACATGTGTGCTTGATCGCACATACCCCTTCTCCAAAATCACATGTATGCTGATTTCTTCCTTTACCTCTTTGGAGCAGTTCCTCAGAGCTATATGAGAGGCTGTCCCCCAGGGTGTAGTCTTCAGTAAGTTCCCACGTAAAACTGAAACTCACTGCTCTCATGTTGTGTGTTTTTGTTTCAGTCAACAGAGGTGACAGTGTTGAACCTATCTAAGACTGGTACTCTAGATACCAGTTATAGTTGAGGAATTCTCTCTCTTTTTGCATACTGAGAAATGACTAACTACAAATAACACCCTACCCTTCCCTATCTCCTCTCAGAAGAATGACTGAAAAAATTCCCACATCTTATTGTTGTGGTTTTGAAATCTCAACATCCTCATAAAATTTCAAAACAACAAAGATACATGAAGATTAGATGGGCCCTCCCTGGAAAAAGCATCTTTAAAAATTAAGTGAATGATATATAATAAAAAATGGGATTGAGAGGCAAAATAATTTTGATGATGTGTTGAAGTCATAGTAATCTTTGTCAAAAAGAGAAAATAATTAGAAACTCTAGAGAAAAAAATCTGAAAAAGAAAATAGTGATGCAAATGTGATGCAAGTTAAAATGAATTTTGAGCATAATTTTGAGTAAGTAGTAGAAAATGAGAAAATCTAATTTACCTTGATGCTAGAATCATTTTTCTCTGAGTAGCCAGGAATCATGACCTTAGATTAACATAGGAGTATTTGATGAGGCTCTATAGCAGAGAACGTTTACATGAAGTTGTAATACTAATAACTTGGTTTGGATCAGAAAAAAATAATTACCCTATGCTTATATAATAAAATAGATTTTAAAGACTTTGACTAAGTAAAGTCTAAGATATAGCTGAAAGAAGTTGAAATGTGTGGGAGGGGAGAGGAGGAAGGGTTTATAAGGGCACTTGTGTTCTTTCTCTTCTCACCTTCTGGGATTTCAGAGGTCTAGAGATGAGAAAAACAGATATGTTTGTTACTTAAAGTTATAAAAATAAACAGTATAAATGTGTAATAAGGAATATGACTTCTCTCAAAGAGAGGTATGGCCTTTATTCCCAACTAACTTCTATTCTAATAATTCACTGAGTGATGGGAGCATTTTTGTTATTCATGGTGGCCTCCTGGAGCTACACTTGATGGTTTTTCCTAACAATGTGATTTAGGGTGGGTCCCTTGGGCCCTGTGATAAAGCATGACCTCCAGGGAGGGAAAAGGGGGTGAAGATTTAGTTCAACAAGATGGGCAATGAATAAATCAATTATGCCTACGTAATGAAGCCTCAATAGAAACTCTGGACTCAAAGATTGGGAGAACTTCCCTGGTTGGCAATAGTCTGTGTGTATTGTCACCATTGTGGCTGGGAGGGAGTGTTGTCATCCATGACTTCATGGGAGTTATGGAGTCATGACATTCTGGAAAGCTCTGCATTTGGACACCTCAGATTGCTACCCTATGCATAGCTCTTCCCTTGGCTGATTTTAATTTGTACTTTTTGCTACAATTAAAACTTTATTCTTAAGTATAGAGCTTTTCTAAGTCCTGTGAATCATGCTAGTGAGTTATCAAACTGGAAGGTGATCATGGGGACCCCCAAATTTGTAACAAGCTGGTCTGAAGTTGAAAGTGAGCAGGTGGAGAATAGCAATTTCAGACTTAGCAAAAGATCCTAGAGCACCAGCCTCTTAACTCACCACCAACCAATCAGAAGAAAGTCACACACACCTTGCAATTCTCACCCCAAATTTCACCTATAAATCTTCTCCCTGAAAACCATTGAGGAGTTTAGTGTTTTTGAGCATGAGCCACCTGTTCTCCTTGCTTGGTCCTGCAATAAACCTTCTCTGCTCCAAACTCTGGCATTTCCATTTGTGTGGCCTCACTGTGCATCAGGCACATGAACATGCACTTGGTAACGAAGTGAGGGTGGTCCTGGGCTTGCTCTGAAGTGAGGGTGTCTAAAGCCTTGGATATGTTAGGGGAACCACTGACCAAAACTGCCCACCCTGGCCAGGCAAGATAGTAACCACTTGCATGAGCTATCTTACAATAGGAGGTCCTGGTAAGGAATGTGGAACTAACAAGCTACCACCAGCCAGAAGAATTCGTGAAAGGTCAAAAAGAGAGCAGAGACTCTAGTCCATATGTCCTACCAACCTGCCAGAATCCTCCTCACTGGAATCCATCTTGGCTGAGCGATGCATGCACCACCAGGAAAGACCCTGAATCAGAATTGGCCAGAGACAACCCAGAATCTAACCTCATTACCATAAAATCCGAGACTGCAAGCCATGTGGCAGAGCAATTCTCCTGGGTTCCCTTACCCTGCTGCTCTCCACCCAGGCACCCCTTTCCAATAAAGTCTCTTGCTTTGTCTGCATGTGTGTCTCCTCAGACAATTCAGTTTCAAGTGTTAGACAAGTCCACTCTTGGGCCCTGGAAGGGCAACAGACGGACTTGGCAGACGGGAAGATTGTGCCCTTACCCTTGAGTTTGGCTAACTTTGAGTAATAACTAAAGAGAAAATAAGTCTCAAATTTTAGGAGAGAAGTTTCAAAATTATCTAAAGAAAAAAAATTAAGAAATAGTAAAAGAACCAAATTATTTTAATCTGCATTTGTAATCACTAGAAGACCTAAGCTATATATGTTATAAAATGGGTTTAAAGACAATTTTCAAAACAAGGTGAAAAGGTAAAATCATATATGTAGTGAAGATGTAACATAAATATGTATTAAATATTTTATTTAACTTAGTATTTATGAGTAAAGTAGGAAAATGTTACAACTGGTTCAAAGGAGAATCCCAAAATAGACATATTCATACATCAGGAATATTGAAATAAATTTTTTACTGGAGGCAAAATTGGCTTTTTCCACTTTAGGGAAGAAAAATAATTTTCCCTCTACCCTTCTAGGTTCTTAACTAAACTCCCCACTGACAAAAAAAAAAAAGACAGATTAACAGGAGAAAAACAAACAGAAGTTTAATGACATGTATACCTCCTCTATACCTCCTTTCATACTCAGAAAAGCAGTAAGTCCTCCAAATGGCCCAAGTTACCTCCTAAAATACCATCTTCAGCTAAAGAAAAAAGAAAGAAAAACGTTGGAGTTGGGGGGAGGCCAGTTATGGGAGGTTATCAGGCAAGACACAGTAAATGAGGGCATGGTTGTTATGCAGATTTAAGTCCTAGCCTTCTCCACTGATAAGAGTTTCTAGAGATTTAGTTATCCTCCTCTTCCCTTACAAATGGAGATTTCCCTTGTAACTGTCAATGCCTCTTACAAAAGGATAACTTTTTACCAGTTTTCAGAGCTTTTCCGGTGTCTGCAGTGTAAAAAAACCAAACAAACATCAGCTGAAGATAAACCTTATGCCAAAGAGGCATGTTTTGGGTAGTATATTTTGTTCCTCTTCACCACAGCGTGTCAGTCAATTGAATGCCCACCTTAAAAAGTTTATTTGTATGTCTATAGATGAAAATTATTTAACATTGCTATTAAAAACTTTCCCAAATGTTAAATAGTTGAGAGGCTATAAAAGGATCAGAGCAAGCACAGAATTAGTCACATAACCTGGAAGAATGTGCTCTAAACCACACCTAATTTTCCAATGAAGCACAAATTTTTACCATTATGGGTACATCTGGCTGGAAGAACTGAGAGTAGAAATTTATGAGCTTGGGGAATTTCTCTTCATTATAAGCATAGCAGTTCTAATTTTTTTTTTTTTTACATGTCATTGTGAAAAAATTTCGTGTGAAAAGCCTAATGCAAAAAATATGAAATAAAGGAAACCTTATCTCAGACTTTGCAACTAAGAAGTTTAGTGCAGAAACAGGTAAACTTAATTTCTACAAGCTCCCTAGACTGTATTTTTCATTACTAGTCCTTGAGCAATTATGGATAGAGGTAAAACCCTAAGCAAAACAAGGTACTTAAAAATCTCTCTTTCTTGTATGTCATTGCTTCATGGGCATGTGTCTTTATCATAAGAATTGTGTTTGTGAGCTTTACCTATGTAATTAAGCAACCCAGTTGATGCAAAGAAAAAAATCAAAACTCTCCCAAAGCAGTGACAACCTTGCAGCTGAGCTCTGGAATTGTCATTATAAACAGTGAAGGAGCAATGAAAAGAGTGGCTAGAAAAATTACAAGTTAGGAATTGGGATTTACAGGAGCTTAATTTAATTTCCCAATGCCTTTTTCTATTCTAATATTCCTCTTCAGACCACAGGAGAATATTCTGTATTTGAGATAACACAAGGACAGTTTTGAATGTTGCCTGGCAAGACATTTTGTAAAGTATAATGAGCAGTCCAGATTACAAAAAAATAAAAATGAAAAATAAAAAGAGCTCTGGGACTTTAACTCTAAATATAGCATTGGAAATGGAGTCCAGTGAGCTCAACAAATTGTTTAATGCCATCTGCTCATGGTATGGCTGCTCCTCTTGTCCCCTAAGAGATTTTTTCAAGCAGGATCCTGGATTGCTGCTCAGTGTTCTGTTAAAAACACAACAGACTCAAAATGGAGTTGTTTGTGCTAAGCCCCATCTCACCAAACAAAGACTTAATTACAGTTTCAACTCTCCCAGAAATGGAACCTTAAACCAGTCAGTCAGGAACTGCTGAGTCAGCACTAGGGGTAATCTGCCTGATAACCCTCTGCTATCCCCTTACACCTTACTATAGCAAACCTGATTTTTTTTTTTTTTTTTTTGCCTATTATAACTTCCTTGTTTCCACTTCCTTCTGTCTAGAAAAGTCTTTCATTTTGTACAGCTCCAAGGAGCTCCTTTCTATCTGCTAGACTGGATGCTGCTGGATTCAAATTGATTTTTGCTGAAATAAAGTCTTAAAATTTTTAATATGCCTCAGTTGAGTTAAACTAAGTTTAAGGGCTTCCCTGGTGGCGCAGTGGTTGAGAGTCCTCCTGCTGATGCAGGGGACACGGGTTCGTGCCCCAGTCCGGGAAGATCCCACATGCCGCGGAGCGGCTGGGCCCGTGAGCCATGGCCGCTGAGCCTGCGCATCCGGAGCCTGTGCTCCACAACGGGAGAGGCCACAACAGTGAGAGGCCCACGTACCGCAAAAAAACAAAAACAAAAAAACAAAAAAAAAAACTAAGTTTAACTCAAGTGAAAATTTAACAGTTCCTAACACTGAAGCTGTCGGCTGTGAGGGACGTGCTACGGTTTTACAACTCACCTTTGCCATCAACAGATTCAGAGACAGAGTCACCTGGAGCCTAAGGAAGCTTAAGCTTGAGGCTCCCAAGTGTGCCAGCCTGTTCCAAGGCCTGTATACAAATCTCTATTGCCTGCTTCACAGAGAACCCCAAATGGCTTTATAAAACCTGGACCTGCTACACACATAGTCCAATGAGCAAAAGTCACAGTCACATTAATTGCCCCCTCCTATCCATTCTGATACTGAGCAGGACCCTGTAGGGTTCCTGGGCACAAAAGCCTTTCTATGTCCCCCATTTCCTGATTACAGGAAATAGGCTTCATTCAGCCTCCATGACCTTCCCTGAGTTCCAAGGAGCAGATTCAAACAATTACTAACTAGGGAAGGGAGGGGATGCGGAGACCAAGGAGGAGCAGTCAAGAGAAACAATAGTGCAGCCTCAGGGCAGGGTCCTGGTTCCCCCTAGGGATACACATAACAATATCTTTGGGCTGTTTTGCAGATACTGAAGCCAGCACCAAGTGGGAGAAATTAACAGTTTGCTGCCCACAAACATGTAGACCCCAGATGGGTTGGAGCCAGAAGGTTGATGATGCTGACTCCCATTTACCTCACCACCAACCAGTCAGAAGAATGTCCACAAGCTGATCACGCCCTCCTTGAGCCATTACTATAAAACTCCTCACTACCCCCTGCAGGTTGGGACACACAGTTTTGAGGGCAGTAACCTGCTGCGGTCCCCTTTGCCTGACAAAAGCAATAAAGCTATTCTTTTTTACTTCGTCCAAAACTCTGTCCCAAGAATTAATTCAGTGTCGGGGTACAGAGCCTGGATTTGGCTTCCAATCCATCCCCAGAGCAAATGTTTTACTTCTCTACTTCCTTCTTCCTTTTACCTGCTTTACCTCAGTTAGGTAAAACAGGCCAATGGCAACTGTTTCTTTACTCTTAGGAATCAAAAGACTTAAGAATGCAAAGTTCTGGATTCTTAGTCATGTGTGTATTCAATCACTCAGCAAAATGTATTTATCACTGTCTTGGCATGTGCTGAGCATTAACGCCAAGGCAAATCAGACATGTCCCCAGACAGCAAAGGAGCAAGCCATCTGGTAAAGAGAAACAGACACACAAACAGGTCCTAAACTCCTCTAAGATTCATCATCCCAATGAGAACAACCAAAGGCTATTTATTCAGTGCTTGCTAGAGCAAGGAGGTCAGCCACCAACACTTGTGTTTGGCAGGGACTCAAAGTCAGACAGAAGAATGGAGACTCCTGAGAGTGGGAAAAACCAAAACTTCCAGGTAAAATGTCGTAAAAAGTTAATAAACAGAAACCTCAATTAAAATAGAGTTGGAGACCAGAAAGGGGAGCTCTCACACCCTACAAGGATAGCAGAGCCCAAGAGGAAGAAGAAATACTTCCTCTTTTTGCCCTGCAAGAGCTCAGCCAATGAGAGACTGTCATAACTCAGCCAATGAAAAGCAACCGTACTTTCAACTCTCAATTCCTCCAATGCACTCTGTTTACTATGGCCCTCCCAACTTCCTTGTCCCCTCTATAAAAGAGTTCTCCTCTTCATTTTTGCTGGGAGACTTTCACATGGCTTGCCATGGTTACTAATCCTAAATTGCAATTCTTTGTTGATCCCGAGTAAACCTAATTTTTTCTGGAAAAATAACTGGACAACTATCTATAGGTCAACATTTTCGTGGCCCATACAGGAATCCAGAGAAGACCCCAAACGCTCCAAGGCTGGTGAGCAAACAGGTGCAGTACCCACATTGAGCCTTTTATTGCTCACTGCTTTTCTTGCCAACCCTGGGGTTTGAAGGTAAATCTTCCTCCCGGATCCAAGCTTTGGCCCTCGTTGCATCTTGAAGCTTTTCAGGTTTTATTCGGGATGTATTTTAAGGCTTTTTCCTCTCTGGTTAAGGCTTTGTTCTATATGTGAGTACTCATTTGGCACTTTGACCTGATTTTGAAATCAGATTGTTCCAATTGGACATTGCTAGCCTTTGGCGCATTCCTTTTGGAACAGGGGCTGTTCCTCTGGGAGCTGGCTTGTCTTCAACCCATTCCTTTGGGAACAGGGGCTATTTCATTGAACTGTGCCCTTTCAGCCTTAGGCCAAATTCCCTTTGGAATAGGGGCTATTTTATTAGAACTGTGCTGAGCAGTTTCAGCCTGGCTCCTCTGGGATCAGACTGTTCCCTGAAAACTGACTGGTTTTAGGCCTAAAGTCTATTTGGCCTATTTGAGATGTTTAGGCTATTTAAAAATTATTCTCTTACTGTAGAGAAAGACCCCTGAGAAGTTGGATTCTAGTTATATAACTATTTTGAGGGCGCCCGCCCCCCTTCAGGGACCATGACCAGTTTTTGTGTTTCAAAACCATTGTCCTTCTTCATGTTCCTTTCTTACTTTCTTGACCTGACCAAAGGCAATTTAGAATATCAATGGCCATTATGAGGAACGTTTGAAATCCCTAAACTTACTTTAAAAAAATAAGTAAATTGAATAACCATAGCTCTCAAATTTCCAAAACTGAATGGAATGCCCATTTCAATGTCTTCAAAAGAGGTTTCCAAATGTTATTGAGCCTAAAATTGCCTCTCTACAAAATAAGATTTTAAGATTAACTGAGGCAAACAAACAATTAAGGAAAGATAAAATGGCTTCTGAGGTGTCATGCTCCCCGTCCTTGGTTTCTTTGTCTCATGCTCACCTCCAGCACCATCTTCCTCCTTTCCTTCTATGCTGCTGCCACCTCATCTATACACTCAGTTTGCTCATACTAATTCCTTTATCAAACTTCCCTTTTTCTCTGAAACTCTCCCCACTCCCTTTTCCTCTGAACTTATCAGAACCTCTCCCCCTTTTTTTTTTTTGCAGTACATGGGCTTCTCACTGTTGTGGCCTCCCCCACCGCGGAGCACAGGCTCTGGATGCGCAGGCTCAGCGGCCATGGCTCACGGGCCCAGCCGCTCCGCGGCATGTGGGATCTTCCCAGACCGGGGCACGAACCCGTGTCCCCTGCATCAGCAGGCGGACTCTCAACCACTGCGCCACCAGGGAAGCCTGAACCTCTCCCTTTAACATGAAGCCTTCTGAGGACCCAGAGGCTAAACCCTTCATTTCTTATATTTCCTGGAGTAAAGCTGAACTGTGAGCCATAGTCAAAGATTTTCCGAAAGTAACTGAAGATCCTCACAGACTTGCTGAGGAATTTAATATAGTCATTCACACTTATTAACCTGGTTTCTCTTACTTATATCAGCTGGTTCATATGCTTGTCAGTGAAGGTCAGGCCCAACATTCAGTGAAACTGATCACTGGGAAAATTCTGAAAGGTCTCTAGAATTATTTACAATTGGGAGACCAGCCTGGTTACAAGATCAGGCTTGGGCAGTGCCAGGCAGTTTCATCAGGAAATTCCCAGCGTTTTTCCAAAGCCTGATAACTAGAACAAAATTCAGGCTCACACCCAAAAATCTCATGAACCCGTTCATGACCATTATAATTGACTTCAAGTTGTTTTTAAAGAAAATTCTGGTCTTCCTTCAGACGTTGATTCCAGCCAGGTAGCTTTTAACTCTATGTTTATTAATGGGCTGAACTTGGACCTCCCCCCTTCTAGTAAAAAGGACCATGATGGAATGGGAAACCATATCCACTCCAGATTTAGTTAATCTGGCAAATCAGTTCTCACAGTCTAGATGAGTCACCTAAAAACAAACAAACAACAACAACAAAAACACTGCTAAGATTCTTTTTTTTTTTTTTTTTTTTTTTAGATGTTGGGGGTAGGAGTTTAGTAATTTATTTATTTTTTGCTGTGTTGGGTCTTTGTTTCTGCATGAGGGCTTTCTCTAGTAGCAGCAAGCGGGGGCCAGTCTTCATCGCGTTGTGCAGGCCTCTCACTGCCGCGGCCTCTCTTGTTGCGGAGCACAGGCTCTAGATGCACAGGCTCAGTAGTTGTGGCTCACAGGCCTAGTTGGTCTGCGGCATATGGGATCCTCCCAGACCAGGGCTCGAACCCGTGTCCCCTGCATTAGCAGGCAGATTCTCAACCATTGAGCCACCAGGGAAGCCCTGCTAAGATTCTTAATCTTCAATTCTAGCAAATGAAGGCTCCTAAGCAAATCAAAACCCTCCCAGTTTCTGTTATTGCTGCAAAGGATATTGGTAAAGAGATTGTCACAAATTTAGGTGCTTTATGTGCCTTCGGCCCTCTAACGAGCCTTTCCAGTGTACTCCCAATTCTCAACGGAGGGGCGCCAAGGAACTATAGAGTCTCTTCCAATCCTTCCTCTTAATCAGTTTGGAGAAATGTTTCTCCAGATTCGGATGAATCTCTTCCAGTTCTAACTGACATTGGAGCCACAGTCTCGGCGCTCAACCCCACTACTATAAAACAGCCCATGACTCAGAGTACTAAAACAGTTCAGATGGTGGGGATCTCTAATGAACCTCAAGAGGTTCCTGTCTCTGAACCTTTTGTTTAGGCCCTTTGAGAGATACACACCCTTTTCTCCTTTGTTCCTCTGCCCGTACTTATTTATTAGGCCGACACTTCTTAGGGAAGTATCATGCCAAAATTTCTTTCTCCCAAAGGGGGTAAGTAATTCTAGAAATTGATAGCCGTCATCTAAGTAACCAACCAGGTGACTTAACCCTTTGACATCTTTTATTTTTTCTGTCTCTGATGGTACTAGAGCTGATTCTGGAAACACTGATCATTTGTCCCTATTGAATCAGCTACCATTTTCCTTAGAACGAAAATCTCCAACTGAGGTTGGCAAAATCCACAGTGCACCTCCCATCCAAATTTAAATAGACCCCTCAAAAATTTCTTCCTAGAGTTAATCAATACCCTGTAAGTAAAGAAGTCCTTCAAGGGAGAAAGCTAATAATAGAAGATTACAAGGCTTAAGGTCTCATTTTACTTTGTACTAGTCCCTGTGACACTCCCATTTTACTGGTGAGAAAACCTAAGTGCCAAGGGTAGAGGTTTGTCCAGGACCTCTGAACAATAAACAACATTGTTATCCCATGACACCCTACTACTCCTGACTTTCATATGCTACTAACATCTATTCCCACTTGGAAGCCAGTTCTTTATTGTAACTGATTTAGGCATCTTATTCTTTAGTATTCCAGTTGATGAAGCTAGCCAATACCTTTCTGCCTTCACTCGGGAAGAAAAACAATTTACCTGGACATTAATGCCTCAGTGTTTTACTGAGAGTCCTTATTTCTCACAAGTCCTGAAGGCTAATCTGGATGACACAAAGTTCCCTAGAGACTCTACTTTGTTGCAACATAGGATGATCTGCTTCTTTGCTCTCCTTCTCAAGTCTCTTCACAGGAAGACACTATCCACTTGCTAAAAATGTTTAGCCTTAAAGGGACATAAGGTCATCAAGGAAAAATTACAGTTTGCCCAAATCCAGTTTTGATATTTAGGGCATCTGATATCAGAACAAGGGCTACACCTAGATCCAGATAGGCTTCACTGTGTCCTAAGTTTCCTAAAACCCAAACATGATGTTTTCTGAGGCTAGGTGATGATTGCTGAAATTAGATTCCAAATTCCCTCTTATGGCCAAATCTCTGTATATTTTACTAAAGAATAACAACCCTGGCCCAATTTTATCTGGAAAAATCAGATGACATTGACTTTAAGGCCTCAAAGGAGAGTTTGATGAACCCATGTGCCCTTGGGCATTGCAATAGTCACATTTCCTTTTCCTTTGTGTGTATGAAAAAGAAGGAAATGTCCTTGGGATACTCACCCAAAAACATGGGGACCACCATCAACCCCTAGGATATTATAGCCAGCAACTGGACTTGTACATGGGGATACTCCTTGCCTTAGAGTCATTACTGGGCAACATTTCTCAGTCAGGTACTTCACCCCCTATGAATTCCTTTTGTTAACTGTTCCTCATTAACTCTTTTATGTTGTGATAACCATAACACTACTAATTTTCTCCCCTCCATCCTGCACCACTGCATAATCCTGATGGATCACCACCTGCCTCATCATGATCTGCAGGAAATTCTTTTCAGTAATGCTGACTTCTCATAGTTCACTGGTGGTTCTTATTTAAAATGTGACAATGGCAAATGAGCTGGGTATGCTACTGCAACTTCTTTTAAGGTTGTTGAGGCAGCATATTTACCTACTACTGCTTCAGTCCAACAGGCTGAATTATACACTTCTATGGGCCTGCACTTTAGCCAAGGGCAAAACTGCCAATATTTATACTGATAGTTTAGTGTATATGCTTTTGGAGTAGCTCATGATTTTGGAATGTTGTGGAAGCAACATGGCTTCCTTATTTACAGCGGAAATTAAATTGAAAATGGCCCTTATGTTCAGGGATTATTGGATGTAATATTTTTACCTGCCATTTTAGCTACTATGAAGATTCTGGAGCATTCTAAACTTGGCTCTCTGGAAGCTAAGGAAAATCACCTTACTGACATTTCTGCAAGGATTTCTGACCTGAAGGGAACTGACAGCAGCCAAAACTCTGTCATGGTCCAAAGGGATATTTCCCCAAATGATAACTTAAAAAAACTGGCTATTGGGCTTCCCTGGTGGCGCAGTGGTTGAGAGTCCGCCTGCCGATGCAGGGGACACGGGTTCGTGCCCCGGTCTGGGAAGATCCCACATGCCGCGGAGCGGCTGGGCCCGTGAGCCATGGCCGCTGAGCCTGCGTGTCCGGAGCCTGTGCTCCACAACAGGAGAGGCCACAACAGTGAGAAGCCTGCATACCGCAAAAAAAAACCCAAAAAACAAAAACAAAAACAAACAAACAAAAAAACTGGCTATAGAAGCCTAGTTGGCCTCAGAAAAGGAAAAGCAATATTGGAAATTCAACAATTCTTTGATGAGAAAAGAAAGCTCTGGTTCTGACCAAATCACAAGCTAGTCCTACCAGAGAATTTAATATTCCCATTCCTCACCACTGTACATACATTAAACCATTGGTCTGCTGACAAAATGATAGCATTCATGAATCAATATTGGTGGGGAAACATTAACAAGTGCCTATCTCAGTAGTCCCATTTGTCTGAAATGCAACCCAGGGAAACCTGTTCATACTGCTCCCAGATATTTTAAACTGTCTAATGGACCATTAGACCACTAGGAATCTGGCAAATGGATTTCATTCAATTTCTTCTCTCTCATGGATATATATATCCATGTCTGTAAGTTGTCACACTAAATTGAAACCTTCCATTGCAGACAGGCCACTGCATCTTCTGTGGCCAAAGTCCTTTTGGAAAAGATTATCCCTGTCTGGGAAACTCCTCTCAAACGTCATAGTAATCAAGGAACTCATGTCACTGGCCAGTTGCTTCAACAAGTCTGTGCTGTTTGGCTGGCTTTACAACACTTTCACTGTGCTTACCATCCTCAATCCTCTGGTTTAATTGAACACACTAGTGGCATTATTAAGACTCAACTGGCAAAATTTGTGAAGGCCCTCTAAATACCTTGGCCAAAAGCAATGCTGTTGGGCCTTCTACATCTCAGATCTACCTGATCTACCCATTTTGGAACTCATAAACTCTTACCCTGTGACACAGTCACAGGGCACTTGATGCACTTGGCTCCTGCTTCTTTTGACCCATATTTGATAAAAGAAGAGATACTCCAGTATTGTAAAGGCCTAATTGCTTCTACTAAAAATAACCATAGGGACTTCCCTAGTGGTACAGTGGTTGAGGGTCCGCCTGCCGATGCAGGGGACATGGGTTCGTGCCCCAGTCTGGGAAGATCCCACATGCCATGGAGCAGCTGGGCCCGTGAGCCATGGCCGCTGAGCCTGCGCATCCGGAGCCTGTGCTCCGTAACAGGAGAGGCCACAGCAGTGAGAGGCCTGCGTACCACAAAAAAACCCCAAACAACCATGCTTTGGTAGAACAATCTTTTCACAGTGTGCTTTTGGAAGATGAAGTACTTAAGCATCATACTTTGTACCTGGTCCATTGAAAAAGAGACCTCCAGAAGGACTCTCTTCAACCTCTTGCTGGAAAGGCCCCTGTCAGGTACTGCTAACCAACCCTTTTGCTGCCAAACTCCAGGGAACAGACTCTTGGATTCACATGACACAACTAAAGAAAGCACCAATCTCTGACTGTACATCACCTGGTGACCTGAAAGTAAAGATTTCTCAGAACTGAAGCAGATGCCATCTGATGTGACAGATTTCCCAAGTAATCCAGACCAGGTCTATTGGAAGTTAGTCTGCCAAACCATTGATGATGACATGAAGCTTTAGATGATCTCCAATGTCTATGATCTTGATAACAAATGGACTTTAGAAAATAAGTACCTGAGAGTTTTTTCTTCTACTCCTCTTTGTTACTCTAATGTAACCCCAATATATTTCCAACCTGTGCACTTTCCCTCCAGTGTGGGATGCTACACAGAGGAAAGTTCTTTTGTGGCACTGATGGACAAAAAGCTGTTGAAATCAGAAAACCTGTGGCAACTGCCAATCTGTCCTCTGTATCTGTGAGCTCTTTCTCTCTCTCTCTCTCTCTTTTTTTTTTTGGATTCCAAATATAAGTGAGAGCATACAGTATTTGACTTTTTCTTACTTCACTTAGCATAATGCAGACTTACTTCACTTAGCATAATGCATTCAAGGTCTATTCATGCTGTCACACATAGCAAGATTTCATTCTTTTTTATGGCTGAATAATGTTCCATTTAATAGATTTGTAAGATATTTCCTTTGTCCATTCATCCATTGATGAACACTTAGGTTACTTCCATATCTTGGCTATTGTGAATAAAACTGCAATTAACACAGGGGTGCCAATATCTTTTTGAGTTAGTGTTTTCAATCTTTTTCTTTTTGAACAAGTACCCAGAAGTAGAATTGCTAGATCAAATGGTAGTTCTATTTTTAATATTTGAGAAACCTCCAAACTATTTTCCATAGTTGCTGGTACCTATTGACATTCCCACCAACAGTGCACAAGGGTTCTCTTTTCTCCACATCCTCACCAATATTTATTATCTCGTCTTTTTGATAACAGTCATTCTAACAGGTGTGAGGTTACATCTCACTGTGGTTTTGATTTGCATTTCCCTGATGACCCATGATGTTGAGCTCTTTTCATGTACCCATTGACCATTTATATGTCTCCTTTCGAAATTTTTTTTTTTTTTTTGCAGTACGCGGGCCTCTCACCGTTGTGGCCTCTCCCTTCGCGGAGCACAGGCTCTGGACGCGCAGGCTCAGCGGCCATGGCTCACGGGCCCAGCCGCTCCGCGGCATGCGGGATCTTCCCGAACCGGGGCACGAACTCGTGTCCCCTGCAACAGCAGGCAGACTCTCAACCACTGCGCCACCAGGGAAGCCCTGGAAAATTTTCTATTCAGGTCATCTGCCCATTTTTTAATAAGACTGTTTGAGAATTTTTGCTATTGAGCTGTATGAGTGAGTGTGCATTTCTTTAAAAGAAATTTATATTTGAATTTCTGACAGGGCTGTTTAAAAGACACATTTATTTGAGTGATATTTTTCTTAGGAATTGAATCACCTCTTTAAGCAGCCAAACAATGTAATTTGTGTACACTAACATGATGATTAATAGTTACAAGAGCAAGGTGTCAGGAAAATTGTAAATGGCTTTGAATTGGCTGCCCTGACGGCACCTCCATTGGAGTTTCTGCCTTCCTTCATTCTTTTGAGCTATTATGCATTCTGTGGGTTGTAGATAACTTATAGCAATGCAAATGATTCTGGTTCATAGACACACAAATGAATTGTCCAGTGGAAATGCAACTGATTTTCCTCAGCCAGTTTTACATCTATTAAGCAAATTCCTTTTAGCATTCTTAATATTCTTTATATTGTCCGCTCTTTGGATTCTTTTTCAAATTGCTTATTACATCTTGCTGGCTCCCTTATTAATTAATGAGCTAAATAAAATCTCTACCACGTGTTCACTTTGTATTCCTATGAGAAAAATAATTTTACCTTTTTAAAAAAAATAATCCTGTAACTAAGGGAATTTCATAAATGCGGAGATAAAGTACTTCTTTTTAGATGGAATTACTTTCTAAGTTGGTGCATTCTCTTGATATAAACCCTGGTTGTGAGTCTTGACAGTTACAGGTAAATGAAAATGGCTGTATTCATCAATCAATGAGTAAAAATATACTTGTGAAGAACCCGACAGACGTGTTTAAGTGTTTCAGACAAGAAGATAAGGAGCATTCCTTTCACATCAATGCAGCATATGTGGTGTATAAATATTGAAATGGCCAAGAGAAAATCTACACACAGATGCCTTTTGAGATCTGAACAGCATTATACACTTTCTGTTTGTAGCACAGTTGTTTCATCTAAAGAAATTCCAATTAAACTTCAGGATATGCTTTAAGCTTTTAATATATTTTTTTAGAAATTCAAGGCAAGGAAAATAAATTTTGTTCTTTTATTAGTGCCACCCATATACCTAGATGAATTTTTCATTTCAATTCAAATGGCTTGTTTTAAGCAGACGTTAAGTGCGTGTGACTATACATTGCTTTATGCAGCTAGTATAAATATTGATGCATATTCTAAATTATGGAATAATGAGGAAGATGACAGTTTTAGATTTTTGACCAGAAACTTATTAGTAACCATTTCTATGGATGATGTAAAAGTAAATATTCCTGGGGTTAAGATATTTTTCTATGTAAACTATTTCATGCTGCGTAACAAGTCTGATAATTTGTATTTGTTAAAAATAACATGGCAATTATAGAACGTGAACATACATAAGAATAAACTTCAAACAAACCTAACTCAGTGTAAGTTAAAGTGAATATATTTAGGAATTCAGATTTAAGTAGGACGTGGTTGGTTATACCCTTGAACAAAGAAGAATAGGTGGTGCAAAAAAGTAGTGAAGAGTTACTATTGGTTGATTTGACAAGGGACAGATATACACAGAATCAGTCTTGTCACCATGTATTACTGATCACTTTCATTACTGTCATATCAACCATACTTTACAAGCATGGAACCAATTTGTAGTGAAAATGATAATGTTGATGTACAATTATATTTTTCAATAAAGCATCGATCTTAGGTTGAACCACAAATTGCTTAACAATTGCGTGATAATGTGCACATTTCCTCAAAGAGCTGACATGTTGATAGTTGTAGGAAAGTGCAGCATGGGAGTACATGATATCTACTTAATTATTTTTGTATGTTTTTATATGTTTTTTCAAAACATCTTCACAGTTTAATTATATTACCATAAAGATAAATAACACTTCTTGAAAACTTTCTTTTCAAATTCCAGGAAGCATCCTGGCAAAGTAAACAAACAAAAAAGAAAATATCAAGGTCAATAATTTTTTAAAAATGCTTCTGCTTTTTTATGACTACCTGTGGGATAGAAAAGACTAATTTACTTCCAGCTCAGCAGATAATATGAATGGAAACCATTTAATATAATTAAATCATCTCAAATTGATTTAAATGTTCATAGCCTGGACTTAGAAGGAAACAGGGCTATTATAAAGTTTAACAATGATCTTCCATGGAAAACAGTAATTCAGGCTCTACTTTAAGAATCTTTTCTCATGTTTAGAAGAATATGTGGCATCTTAGTGGCATCAGAAAGGTATACAGATGAGCTTGTGTAGTGGGGTCATTAAAAGAACTCATATTGCTTTATTTGTCTAATATTGATTTGTCATCTTAGCCTCCATGCATTAGATAAGCAGAAAACCCAAAGTTAGTAACCTTGGACAGTCCAATCAAAATTAGTAACTAAATGGCCAATCCAATCCATCTCTGGTCTGCTCTGATTACAAAGTGCTCTAGGCAGTGAGGTAATGTTCAGACTCAAGGCAGTTTCCCTTCCCCCCACACTCATGTGTGTATTTAAAGCAGGAATATGAATCTTCCATATGTTACTGGGGTTGTGGACATGAGGAAGGGCCTCCAGTGTCACTATGTCCTGGGATGTCCCCTGGGACATATCCTAGTCACTGGGTGCCCTGGTAGCTTCCAGCATCCAGGACTTCACCATATTTTGTTGCTTGTTCTTGGGTTTGGGAATATGTCTGGATGGTGCCAACCATAGTTCCCTACTGACTTAGCTTGCCTTTCCCTCTTGCTGAGTTCAGACCACTGAGACTTTGCCATTTTCCCATCTGGCCAACTGTCCTCAGTTTCTGCTCTGGGGTTATCTCTCCCTGCCATGGCAGGTCCTGCAGAAGCAGGTCTCACATGCTCATACCTGGGCTAAAAGACAAAGCCAGTCCATTGAATGTTCAATCTGTTGAATGACTCATTTGCAGAATGTGTTTCTTTTCACTCATTTTCATATTTTCTTCATATGAACATGTTAAAGAATGTCTAATTTATTTGCACCAGCTTGCTGTGGTTGTAGCTGGAAGCTAAAAAAGAGAGAGGCAAGCTGATGGGACATAAGAAAAGTCTGTCCATATGAATGTGCTGGTGAAATAGATCATTTCTTCTTTTTTTTTTTTTTTTTTTTTTTAATCTTTGCGGTACGCGGGCCTTTCACTGTTGTGGCCTCTCCCATTGCGGGGCACAGGCTCCGGACGCGCAGGCTCAGCGGCCATGGCTTACGGGCCCAGCCGCTCCGCGGCACGTGGGATCCTCCCGGCCCGGGGCACGAACCCGTGTCCCCTGCATCGGCAGGCGGACTCTCAACCACTGCACCACCAGGGAAGCCCCATTTCTTCTTAATAGAGTTTTCCTATGAATATATTCTTCTCACTGCTGAATGTTTATTATAAGTCTATTCACAAATAATGTATACACTAGGAATATATTCTTAAAGAACATATTCTTTTACATATATGTATATGTATCCTTGAGTAGGTTCTTCAACAGAAATAATATTATATGAATGCATTCTGATGAATAAGAATATATTAATAAAAAGGTAGTCTTAACCTTTCATCTTACTCAGTAATCTTATGAATATATTTCTGTTCTCTAGCTCTCTTTCTATTCCAAAGTCTCCAGAATCAGGATCAAGGAGGCAGTGACAAATCAAGTGTTCTGTAAAATGCTGTTAGGAAGGAAAAATGAAAACTGGCTAACTAAAACTAAAGTGAAAAGAACTTAGTGAAGTTGGGACAGTGCTCATTTGATGAAGGGCCTATAAGACTCTATTGCTGAGCTGAGCTTCCTGTTGCCTGGGAAGGAGGAACCAGGCAATTCTCTCTGGACTCGTCCTCTGTGTTCCATAGAGTAAGAACTGGATGTTTCCCAGTGTTTCTCTTCTCTCTCTTGTCACATTCTTTGATGTTCTTCCCATCCCAAGAAAACAGAGACTCTAGACCTATTTGGGTGAAATTCACACACACTCATAGAGTGAAAAGATGATAATTGTTAAAAATTGGCATCACAAACCTTGGTTTCTAAACTTGCAAATCTAGGAATGTTCAACTCTATCACTTACAAAAATTGGAAAGTTTTATGTATCTGGTGAGCCTTGACTTGAATATTTTCAAAGATATCATTTTTTGATATGCATACTTACTATAACTTTCTCTCGAGATGTAAACATTATGTTATCCATTTTCATCTATTTGAATTTCCTCCTATTCATAATGTAGACATTTCAGTCACTCCTATGACATGTTAATGTGTGTCACCAACAGAAACCCATTTTGAACTACTCAAGCAATTACATCCTGAAGTAACCAAGACAATGCATCATATAAAATTTAAACTATAAAAAAAAGAATATGTGCTTTGAATGTTCATTCAAATGTTTCTGACCTTGAAGGAAAACCATTGGGTTTAAGCCCAGGAAACATAAGTTCAGACAGAGGAGGATATCAGGACTGCAAGGAAGGATCATTCCAGAAAGTGACCAAGAGAAAAGATAAAGCAGAAATATAAAGGAGAGAAAAATGTGCTTCTTTGAGGAAGGATCCTGTGTGTGGTATGGAGGGCACTCCTCACCAGGCACACTGGTTTATTGGTTAGGCCATTTATTTTACCCAGAATTTATTAATTTTCACAGTTGAATGTGAATGGAACTAAAGAGAGCAGGGTAGCAACCATAATACCAATTTCATAATTTACATCAAAAAAACAAACCATCGGGTAGACAGTATATTAATATTCTCTTATCAGTATTTTCTCTCTGTGTAGGCAATGATACCCAAAGTCACATTATCATCATGAAAACCTTGGAGAGGGGAGCAAGGAGAGATGGTGGGGTGATTGCAGAGGCAGATGCCATCAAGCAATGTTTGTTGATGTATACAAAGGCTTAAACCACTAGGTCACTTTGAACAGACAGGGCAAGGTTAGATTAAAAGTGTGAAAGCATGCCTGTCCTGGAGAGATGGTGTCTGACCTAGATGATCACGATCCTTATTATGCAAGAGGTACACTTTCTTGGGGTCTCTGTTCCTTAACATGATTGTACACTGGAGGCACCAAGACTAAAGTGTCAGACCAGATGTACATTTTGAGCTAAACCAAAATAAGTCCAACACCAGTACATGGACATCAGGACACACTTTTTATTTTCAATTGACACATCCATGAGATCAAAAATGATTGAATCTGCAAGAAAAGCTTAGCATCACCTTTATTTATCTTTAAATGAGGTGTGTATTAAATATTTACCAGATATCAGACTTGAATATCATGTCAATAAGAAACATGGTAGAAGACAAGACCAGAGAGTGACTCACAAGTTATATCATGTGGACCTTGAAGTTCAAGGTAGGTGGTATGGATTTTATCATAACTAATACTGTTAGCAATTGAAGAGTTTTCAGCAGGGAAGTAAAGCATGTTCATTTTTAGTAAAGTAAAGCAATAATAATAGGATTAAATTTCCATATGTGCAAAATTTACTCTTTAGAAAAAAATTTTTTTTTCTTTATTTTTTGGTCATACTGCACAGCTTGTGGGATTTTAGTTCTCTGACCAGGGATTGAACCTGGGCCCTTGGCAGTGAGAGCATGGAGTCTTAAACACTGGACTGCCAGGGAATTCCCTAGAAAAAATTTTAAAAGAAAATATTTTAGAGAGAAACAATGTTACTAGTTGGTAGAAGCTTTCAATAGATTTCAATCTCAAGCCATGTACAAATATAAATTTTAAATTAATTACAACCTTTAATGTAAACATAAAACTGAATAAAAAGTAAAGAAAAATGTGGTAAAATAACTTTGTGATATTGTGTGGGGAAAGATTCACTAATCAAGACCCCAAAGCACAAACCAGAATAAAAAATATAATTAGATTTGACTATATTAGAACTGTAGCTCCTATTTAGTGAAAGGCGTGATAAACTCAAAGGTGTCAGGTCGAGGGGACTTGCTCAATAACTAAAACTAGTAAGTGGTTAATACAAAGAATTCCTACAAATCAGCCAGAAAATCCAATAGAAAAATTAGGAAAATATACAAATAGGCATATTATAGATGGGGACACTCAAGAGAAAAATAAGCATATAAAAATGATCTAACTTACAAATAATTATCCCCATCCTAATGGAAATAAAAGTGTAATGTCAAATCATGTTAAATATCGGTAAGAATGTGGGGCAATAGGGACAGTCACACATGACTCGTGAAATTGCTAACTGGTCCAGCCTCCCTGGACAGGAAGTTGTTACACCTGGTCAGGATATATGAGTATTTATTAACCCCACTACCCAAAAATCTCACAACTAAGCATAGAGGTGCAGCTGTTATGGCCCAGGGCCCACAGAAGACCTGGCAAAGTTTTTCAACACACTATTTTCTTTTGTAGGGAAGACTTGGGCCAACTTAGGATTTTTCAATAGTAGAATAAATAAGTAAAATAGGGTCTGTAGAGAATAAAGAAGGAATGATAATAGCTAGTAAGTACACAGTGCTTAATATATACTGGGCACTGTTCTAATACATGTACTTATAATATGTATATTATTAGTATATATATGTGTATCTTCACATATATAATATTCTAATACCTATATGTATTATGATATATATAATACATTCATATATGTATTAGCTCATTAAAAACAATATATTACAAATCTTCCCATATAGGGAAAGACACAAGAGGTACAGAGAAGTTAAGTGAATAGTCACAGCCATTGAACTGGCCAGAAGGGAAGCCCAGGTGGGCACCATGCACTCTGGCTTGGCACCAATGAGCACCACTGAAGGAATAACCAAGAGTACGAAATAAGATGTGAATTAATCCAAAAACACAACCTAAACATATTTTTTAATGAGGTTTATGTATAGCACAGTGCTTTTCCAAAAACATGCACAAAACAATATACTCTTCAAAAGTAAATTCACATCTAAATAAGCACAAGAGTAGGGATGGGTTAGGAGAAAGAAAATGCTTTGGTAAGGTGGCACAGAGGCACCTGTTGGCCCCTAACCAATACAGAAGCTCAGATGATCAGTTCCCAGGCCCGGGGGAGATTGCCTCCTCTACCAGAAAGGTCGACAATGTCATGACCTGAGCAGTTGATGGCATTGGTTGCAAGGGGACGCTGGCTTCCTGGAGGCCGGGTCATGGCGAGCCTGGAGAAGGGCGATGCTGTGGTCCATGATTGCCTGCATCACTGGAGAAGATGCTGGTGGACTAGGACTGGGGCCACCTCCACACCCACTGGACCTCTGGACTGTGGGGTCCAGGGAGGGTCCAGGGAGTATCCAAGGATATGGAGGACACCTGTCCATGCTGCATTCCCTTTAAGTGGGGGGGGGGACCACTGGCTGAGGAAAAGGGCAATTAGGTCACCTGAAAGAAGACAAAACTATAGCAACACACCAGTAAGAAAACTTGGAGGGTCAGTGTAAGCTTCTTCCATCTGTGAGTCATGGTAATTAGAGGCTTTGCTGTGAACAGCTTCTCAGGGACACGAGAGATGACTCCCTTGCCCCTTTTGCATTGCCTTGTGTTGGTCACTCTATTGGTAGGAGAATGACAAAGGCCAACAGGATGTTGACCTTGGTTCAAGGTGGCATTGGCCCAGGGATTTTCCTTTTGTACCTCCGAAGGAGATGACTATGTATCTCCAAAGGGAATCTCTATGTGTCCATCATCTATGTATCTATGTATCTATCTATCTATCTATCTACCTATCTAACATCATTCTCTCTCCTTCTCTTTCTCTGTTATCTATCTAATAGAAACTGCAGACATTTCAATGATTCCACATTAAGAAACTTCATGAGGATCACAGAAAAAAAAAGAACATTTCTTTATTCCGTAGTGTTCCTTCCTAATCTCTCAAAATCCAAATAATCAAAAACCCAAACTCTAAATATATTTCTATCAACCCCTTGATATAAATATAAGGCATATAATGAAATGTACATGTCTTTTGTCGCCCTGCCCTTCCATTTTTCATGTGTTTCTGAAGACATTTGTACCATGTAAAAATACATCAGCATTTAAATTTACACAAAACGTTCTCCTTGCTTTCCTGCCTAGGACTCTATCTCATTCACATTGACAAAAGAAATATGCTGGGGAAGATGACTGCTTACTAATGTTTAGGATTTTTTTTTGTACTAATGTTTTAGGTATGTTTCTCACTCTCTAATGATAGCTCCATGAGAATTAATATCTAATTAATTTTTTTTTAGTGAATAAGCATAAATAAAGAACTGTTTTGGATAAAAGCATTTTTTCTATTGGGCTCTGGGTTGACTTATTCTGAAGATAAAATCATAACTCATAAGCAATTATTTCTAACCTAGGTTATATATTTTAATTAAAAGAATAATTTGATATTTTGGAAAATTAGTTCAAGAAGAATGAAAATATGGAAAATTCAGAAACACCAAATGCCAACTTACCAATGCATATTTCCTTGAATTTATGTTCCTGTACCTGGAGACAGTTGTGGAATAGAGTCAATTCTCTGTGTCAACACTTATAATACATTTAATGTTAGGATCTGATATTAAATTTAAGCCCTCATTTTCTTTTTATTCAAGAGTTGTTTAAGGAAAGAACCTAGGCTTTCATACTGGACAAATAGGCTACCATTGTGCTCAATTTTAGATAAACATCTTTAGTGTCCTATAACACACATTTTTGTATCAAGTTTTTCAATTTTGTGAAAAATAAGTAATCTTAGAAAGCCATTACCATCATGTGCTCAGTGTCCCCTGAAGGCATGCTCTGATTTTCTAGCTTGGCACTGATGTCTAAAGGAATTGCATTAACATGGACCAGGCTTGTTGCCTAGAGAAAAGGATTTAGATGTGCTGTGAAAAAATGGACTTTGCGTGATGAATTTTCTTGTTTGATAAGCAAAGCGGTATGAATATATCACTCTAATATAAAACTTAGTGATTTGAAATAAGGCAAACATATCACTTAATTTACCAGTGTAATGATAGCATGTGCATTGTACAAACAGATATGAGAATGCTGGCTTGCTGCCTGGTCCCTGATGGGCAGGATTTGGAATAGACACAATTTCTTTTTTCTATTTAGCAAAGCCCTTGCTTTCTCAGATTTTCTGTTTCATCAAATCTTACAGCCAACACCCAGCTTAGCTAAACTCTTACCTGTTAGGATTACGTATACATGCCCTAACTCAGAGGCACCTCCGCGAGCTGTTTGTGGCCAATGGGCCACCAGTTTCATTATGCTCTGGGGCCAAATTTTGTGCCTCTCCAGATCCCTCAGTTGGTCTCAGTCTTATGGGCCACCTTCCAGTCTTCAGTCACTCCCTGCCCCTTCCTCTACAAGGACTATGCTCTGCTGACTTTTCTGTTTAAAATTCTCTACCGATTGTCATCCATCCACTCCTCTGTGTTGATTAAAGCCTCCTTATCCCTCAGATATGGGCTTAGTAGTCAAATCTCAGAGCAGCCTTCCCTAACCCTTCAGCCCTGTACTTTATAAAACCATCCTTATAAGTTCTTCTTTTTCATCAGAATGAGGGTTTCAGTTCCCTGGAACTGTGTCTTACATCAGCCTGTATAAATGCAAATGCATGAATCAATGAACAAATAAACTCTCTAGATTTCTGTAAGCATGTAAGAGAAATGCGAAGGCCAACACGAGGGCCTTCTAATTTGGGGGCAGATATAATTGCAAATATAAAAACGAATCCTGATATGTTGCTTAAAATATCCCAGGTATTGTTCTAAATATATAAGGTATTTCAGTTTGCTTACCTCATGTAACAATTCTATAAGGTAAGCTATTATTATTATTACTTCCTATTTTATAAATGAGGACCCTGAGGCAGAGCGAGGTTAAACACAGAGTCCAAGGTCAGTCATTTTAAATAGGCACTGAATCTTCCTTGGTGTGATCAAACTTTTCACTGGGGAAGGATTTTATTTGTTATTATAAAAAATTGTCCCTGGTAACATGATTATTTGCTGTCTTTGATCTTTGGGCTCAGAATAAACTTGTGGGAGCAGATAGTAAAATGGTCAACAATAGGCTCATCCAGGGAAATTGACTGGTTCCTGCTCTTCTGTCTAATCCTGTCAGGATAGGTGAGGACAGGCCTTTGGGATGGACTCACCTTCTGGGCAGCACCAAGGACAGATGCTTTTGGGGAGAACTGGCCATGATCTTTAGAAGAATAAGATCATGGGGAATTTCATGTTTCTGTCTTTCTCTTCTCACCTGCACCTTCCTTTTTCTAACGGGTCTGTTCTTTTAATGCCAGCTCCTCTCTTTGTTTTTCACTTTAAAGGGTTTACAGCCCTTGGTGGGAGAAGGAGTTTGTGTATCATGATATGAGCTAGAAGAAATGTGGACGCCGCTTTGAGATTTATCCCCTTTTTTGTTCAGTTATGAAGTAAATACTTCTGCTAAGAAGATTATGCCTTCTTTTTACAATATTTTAAACTATAGTTATCGTGCTGTACATTATATCCCCATGGCATATTTATTTTATAACTGGAAATTTGTACCTTTTGTCCTCCCACCCCCATTTTTCTCACCACCCCATCCCCTGCTTCTGGCTACCACCAATCTGTCTGTATCTATGAGTTAGTTTTTGTTGTTTTGTTTCGTTTGTTTTTAGATTCCACACATAAGTGAGATAATATGGTATTTTATCTGGTATTTTATCTGGTATTTATGGTCTTTCTCTGTCTGACTTATTTAACTTAGCGTAATGTCCTTAAGGCCCATCCATGCTGTTGCAAATGGCAAGATTTCATTCTTTTTTATGGCCAAATAATTTCTCATTGTGTGTATATACCACATTTCTTTATCCATTAATCCATCAAGAGACAATTAGGTTGTTTCCATATCTTGCCTATTGTGAATAATGCTGCAATTAACATGGGGGTGCAGATAATTTTTTGAGTCAGTGTTTTTGTTTTCATCAGATAAATACCCAGAAGTGAAATTGCTGACTCATATGGTGGTTCTATTTTTTATTTTTTTATTTTTTCACGGTATGTGGGCCCCTCACTCTTGTGGCCTCTCCCGTTGTGGAGCACCAGCTCCGGACGCGCAGGCTCAGCAGCCATGGCTCACGGGCCCAGCCACTCCGCAGCATGTGGGATCTTCCAGGACCGGGGCATGAACCCGTGTCCCCTGCATCGGAAGGTGGAGTCTCAACCACAGCACCACCAGGGAAGCCCCCTTGCTGCTTTTAATAATTATTCTTTGTCTTTAATTTTTGCCAATTTGATTACTCTGTGTCTTGGCATGTTTCTCCTTGGGTTTATCCTGTATGGGACTCTCTGCACTTCCTGGACTTGGGCGACTATTTCCTTTCCCATGTTAGGGAAGTTTTTGACTCTAATCTCTTCAAATATTTTCACTGCTCCTTTCTCTCTCTCTTCTCCTTCTGGGACCCCAATGATGTGAATGTTGTTGTATTTAATGTTGTCCTAGAGGTCTCTTAGGCTGTCTTCATTTCTTTTCATTCTTTTTTCTTTATTCTGTTCCGCAGCTGTGAATTCCACCATTCTGTCTTCCAGGTCACTTATCCGTTCTTCTGCCTCAGTTATTCTGCTATTGATTCCTTCTAGTGTAGTTTTCATTTCAGTTATTGTATTGTTCATCTTTGTTTGTTCTTTAATTCTTCTAGGTCTTTGTTAAACATTTCTTGCATCTTCTTGATCTTTGCCTCCATCCTTTATCCGAGGTCCTGGATCATCTTCACTATCATTATTCTGAATTCTTTTTCTGGAAGGTTGCCTATCTCCACTTCATTTAGCTGATTTTCTGGGGTTTTATCTTGTTCCTTCATCTGGTACATAGCTCTCTGCCTTTTCATCTTGTCTCTCTTTCTGTGAATGTGGTTTTCTTTCCACAGGCTGCAGGATTGTACTTCTTCTTGCTTCTGCTCTCAGCCCTCTCTCTGTGTCTGAATTGTCTTTGGTTATGGTTATCTTAGTTTAGTTTTTAGTGCTTCCTATCATTGGTGGATTTGTTTATTGGTTTGTGTGTTCTCTTCCTCTTTTTTTTCCCTTTTTTCTCTTTTTGTGAGTGTTTGTGTGTATGTTTCTTTGTGTGATTTTGTCTGTTTAGTTTTGCCTTTACCATTTGTTTTGGGGTTCCATCTGTTCTTTTTTTTTTACTTCCTTTTCTTCTGTGCAGAGCTGTGCAGCTGCCAGGGTCTAGGTGTTCCAGCCAGGTGTTGGGCCTGAGGCTTCAAGGTGGGAGAGCTGTGTTCAGGACATTGGACCACCACAGACCTCCCAGCCCCACATGATATTAATCAGCAAGAGTTTTCCCAGAGATCTCTCTCTCAACACTAAAACCCAGCTCCACCCAATGGCCCGAAAGTTCCAGTCCTGGATGCCCCATGCCAAACAACTAACCAGAGAGGAACACAACCTCATCCATTAGCAGAGAGGCTGCCTAAATCATACTAAGTTCACAGACAGCCCAAAACACATCACTGGACGCAGCCCTGCCAACCGGAAGGACAAGATCCAGCTCCACTCAATAGAACACAGGACCAGTTCCCCACCAGGAAGCCTACACAAGCCACTGAACCAACCTCACCCACTGGGGACAGACACCAAAACTATGAACCTGCAGCCTGAGAAAAGGAGATCTCAAACACAGTAAGTTCAACAAAATGAGAAGACAGATAAATATGCAGCAGATGAAGGAGCAAGGTAAAAACCCACAAGACCAAAAAAAGGAAGACAAAATAGGCAGACTACCTGAAAAAGAATTCAGAGTAATGATAGTTAAGATGACCCAAAATCTCGGAAAGAGAATGGAGAAAATAAAAGAAATGTTTAACAAGAACCTAGAAGAACTAAAGAGCAAACAAACAATGACTAACAGCACAATAGATGAAATTAAAAATACTCTAGAAGGAATCAAAATCAGAATAACTGAGGCAGAAAAAGGGATAAGTGACCTGGAAGATAGAATAGTGGAAAAAACTGCCAGGGAGCAGAATAAAGAAAAAGGAATGAAAAGAATGGAGGACAGTCTCAGAGACTCCTGGGACAACATTAAATGAACCAACAATTGAATTATTCTGGTCCCAGAAGAAGAAGAGAAAAAAAAAAGGGTCTGAGAAAATATTTGAAGAGATTATAGTCAAAAACTTCCCTAACATGGGAAAGGAAATAGTTAAATCGAAGAAGCACAGAGAATCCCATACAAGATAAACCCAAGGAGAAACATGCCAGGACACATACTAATCAAACTATCAAAAATTAAATAGAAAGAAAAATTATTACAAGAAGCAAGGGAAAAGCAACAAACAACATACAAGGGAATTCACATAAGATTAACAGCTGGTATTTCAGCAGAAACTCTGCAAGCCAGAAGGGAGTGGCAGGACATATTTAAAGTGATGAAAAGGAAAAACCTACAACCAAGATTACTCTACCTAGCAAGGATCTCATTCAGATTTGACGTAGAAATCAAAAACTTTACAGACAAGCAAAAGTTAAGAGAATGCAGCAACACCAAACCAGCTTTACAACAAATACTAAAGGCATTTCTGTAGGTGGGAAATGCAAGAGAAGGAAAAGACCTATAAAAGCAAACCCAAAACAATTAAGAAAATGGTAATAGGAAGCTACATATTGATAATTCCCTTAAATGTAAATCAATTAAATTCTCCAACCAAAAGACACAGACTGGCTGAATGGATACAAAAACAAGACCCATATATATGCTGTCTACAAGAGATCCACTTCAGACCTAGGGACACATACAGACTGAAAGTGAGGGGATGGAAATTGGTATTTCATGCAAATGGAAATCAAAAGAAAGATGGAGTAGCAATACTCATATCATATAAAACAGACTTTAAAACTAAGACTATTACAAGAGAGTAATAAGGACACTACATAATGACAAGGGATCAATCCAAGAAGAAAATATAACAATTGTAAATATTTATGCACCCAACATAGTAGCACCTCAATACATAAGGCCAATACCAATAGCCATAAAAGTAGTCAAGAGTAACAAAATAATAGTAGGGGACTTTAACACCCCACTTTCACCAAAGGACAGATGATCCAAAATGGAAATAAATAAGGAAACACAAGCTTTAAATGACACATTAGTCCAGATGGACTTTATCAATATTTATATGACATTCCATCCATAAACAACAGAATATACTTTCTTCTCAAGTGCTCGTAGAACATTTTCCAGAATACATCATATCTTGGGTCACAAATCCACCCTTGGTAAATTTAAGAAAATTGAGATTGTATCAAGTATCTTTTCTGACAATAACACTATGAGGCCAAATATCAATTACAGGAAAAAAACTGTAAAATAGTCTCCTATTGTTTAGGAGGCTAAACAATATGCTACTAAATAACCAAAGATCACTGAAGAAATCAAAAAGAAATAAAAAAATACCTAGAAACAAATGACAATGTAAACACAATGATCCAAAACCTATGGGATGCAGCAAAAGCAGTTCTAAGAGGGAAGTTTATAGCAAGAAAATTCTTCCTCAAGAAAGAAGAAAAATCTCAAATAGACAACCTAACTTTACACCTAAAGCAATTAGAGAAAGAAGAACAACAAAACAAAACAAAACATAAAACACCCAAAGTTAGCAGAAGGAAAGAAAGCATAAAGATCAGATCAAAAATAAATGAAAAAGAAATGAAGGACAGAATAGCAAAGATCAGTGAAACTAAAAGCTGGTTCTATGAGAAGATAAACAAAATTGATAAACCATTAGACAGAGTCATCAAGAAAAAAAGGGAGAAGACTCAAATCAGTAGTATTAGAAATGAAACGGGGGAGCCGGAGGGAGATGGCAGAAGAGTAAGACGCGGAGATCACCTTCCTCCCCACAGATACATCAGAAATTCATCTACACGTGGAACAACTCCAACAGAACACCTACTGAACGCTGACAGAAGACCTCAGACCCCCCAAAAGGCAAGAAACTCCCCACATACCTGGGTAGGTCAAAAGAAAAAAAGAATAAACAGAGACAATAGGATATGGACGGGACCTGCACCAGTGGGAGGGAGCCGTGAAGGAGGGAAGGTTTCTACACACTACAAGCCCCTTCGAGGGCGGAGACTGCAGGTGGCGGAGGGGGAAAGCTTCGGAGTAGCGGAGGAGAGCACAGCAACAGGGGTGCGGAGGGCAAAGCAGAGAGATTTTGGCACAGAGGATCGGTGCCCTCAGGCACACACCAGCCCGAGAGGCTTGTCTGCTCGGCCGCCAGGGCGGGCGGGGCTGGGAGCTGAGGCTCGGGTATCGGCTTTCAGTCGGAGCGCAGGGAGAGGTCTGGGGCTGGCGGCAGGAAGAGACCCTGAAGGGGTTAGTGCTAGCCCGGAGGGAGTCCGGGGAAAGGGTCTGGAGCTACCGGAGAGGCAAGAGACTTTTTTCCCTTTTGTTGCCTGCTGCGCGAGGAGAGGGCATTCCCCTCCCTCCCCTCTGCCTGAGTGAGCCAGAGCCCCCGAATCAGCGGCTCCTTTAAACCCGTCCTGTCTGAGCGAAGAACGGACGCCCTCCGGCGACCTACGCGCAGAGGCGGGGCCAGGTCCAAGGCTGAGACCCGGGAGCTGTGAGAGCAGAGACAGGGAAATCTCTCTGTGCAGCCTCCGAGGCAGCGGATTAAAGCTCCACGGTCCATTTGATGTGCCCTGCGTCTGTGGAGTGCATGAATGGACAGCGAATCATCCCAAATTGAGGAAGTGGACTTTGAGGACAAGATTTAAGACTCCCCCCCCCCCCTTTTTTTTTCTCCTCTTTTTACAACGAATTCTCTCAAATTAAGGAGGTGGACTTAGCAAGATTTCAGACTTTTCGCCCTTTTCCTCTTTTTACAACGAATTATCCCAAATCGAGGAGGTGGACTTGGAGAGCAAGATTTTTGATTTTTCCCCCTGCTTTCTTTTTGTGAATGTGTATGTGTAATCTTCTGTGTAAGATTCTCTCTGTATAGCTTTGCTTCCACCATATGTCCCAGGGTTCTTTCGGTCCGTGTTTTTTTTCAATAATTACTTTTTAATTTTAATAACGCTACTATATTTCATACTTTATTCTATTTTACTTTACCTGCTCTTTCTTTTTTTCCTCCCTTCCCTTCCTCCCTCCCTCCCTCCGCTCCTCCTTTCCTTCTTTCTTTTTCTTTCCTCCATCCCTCCCTCCCTCCCACCCTTCTTCTTTCCACTTTCTTTTTCTTTCCTTCCTCCCTCCCTCCCTCCCTCCTGTCTTTCTTTCTTTCTTTCCTTCCTCCCTCCCTCCCTCTCTTCTTCCATTCACTCTTCCTTTTGCTTTCATTCCTCCCTCCCTCCCTCCTTTCTTTCCTTTCTTTCCATCCTTCCTCCCTCCCTCCTTTCTTTCTTTCTTCCTTCCTTCCTTCCTTCCTTCCCTTCTTCCTTTCTTTCAATCTCTCTTTCTTTCTTCTACTAATTATTTCTTTCTACTTTTTCTCACTGTTATTCTGAGCCGGGTGGATGAAAGGCTCTTGGTGCTGCAGCCAGGAGTTAGTGCTGTGCCTCTGAAGTGGGAGAGCCAACTTCAGGACACGGGTCCACAAGAGACCTCCCAGCTCCACATAATATCAAGCAGCGAAAATCTCCCAGGGATCTCCATCTCAACACCAGCACCCAGCTTCAGTCAACGACCAGCAAGCTACAGTGCTGGTCACCCTATGCCAAGCAACTAGCAAGGCAGGAACACAACCCCACCCATTAGCAGAGAGGATACCTAAAAACATAATAAGGCCACAGGCACCCCAAAACACACCACCAGACGTGGACCTGTCCACCAGAAAGACAAGATCGAGCTTCAACCACCAGAACACAGGCATTAGTCCCCCCCACCAGGAAGCCTACACAACCTACTGAAACAACCTTAGCCACGGGGGACAGACACCAAAAACAACGGGAACTACGAATCTGCAGCCTGCAAAAAGGAGACCCCAAACACAGTAACATAAGCAAAATGAGAAAGCAGAAAAACACACAGCAGGTGAAGGAGCAAGATAAAAACCTACCAGACCTAACAAATGAAGAGGTAATAGGCAGTCTACCTGAAAAAGAATTCAGAATAATGATAGTAAAGCTGATCCAAGATTCTATTTCCCAGATCCAAAATCTTGGAAATAGAATAGACAATATGCAAGAAACAGTTAACAAGGACCTAGAAGAACTAAAGATGAATCAAGCATCGATTAAAAACACAATAAATGAAATGAAAAATACTCTAGATGGGATCAATAGCAGAATAACTGAGGCAGAAGAACGGATAAGTGAGGTGGAAGATAAAATAGTGGAAATAACTGATGCAGAGCAAAATAAAGAAAAAAGAATGAAAAGAACAGAGGACAGTCTCAGAGACCTCTGGGACAACATTAAACGCACCAACATTCGAATTATAGGGGTTCCAGAAGAAGAAGAGAAAAAGAAAGGGACTGAGAAAATATTTGAAGAGATTATAGTTGAAAACTTCCCTAATATGGGAAAGGAAATAGTTAATCAAGTCCAGGAGGCACAGAGAGTCCCATACAGAATAAACCCAAGAAGAAATACGCCAAGACACATATTAATCAAACTGTCAAAAATTAAACACAAAGAAATCATATTAAAAGCAGCAAGGGAAAAACAACAAATAACACACAAGGGAATCCCCATCAGGTTAACAGCTGATCTCTCAGCAGAAACTCTACAAGCCAGAAGGGAGTGGCAGGACATAATTAAAGTGATGAAGGAGAGAAACCTGCAACCAAGATTACTCTACCCAGCAAGGATCTCATTCAGATTTGATGGAGAAATTAAAACGTTTACAGACAAGCAAAAGCTGAGAGAGTTCAGCACCACCAAACCAGCTTTACAACAAATGCTAAAGGAACTTCTCTAGGCAAGAAACACAACAGAAAGACTATACCTACAATAACGAACCCAAAGCCATTAAGGAAATGGGAATAGGAACATACATATCAATAATTACCTTAAATGTAAATGGACTAAATGCTCCCACCAAAAGACACAGAGTGGCTGAATGGATACAAAAACAAGACCCATATATATGCTGTCTACAAGAGACCCACTTCAGACCTAGAGACACATACAGATTGAAAGTAAGGGGATGGAAAAAGATATTCCATGCAAATGGAAATCAAAAGAAAGCTGGAGTAGCAATTCTTATATCAGACAAAATAGACTTTAAAATAAAGACTATTAGAAGAGACAAAGAAGGACACTACATAACGATAAAGGGATCGATCCAAGAAGAAGATATAACAATTGTAAATATTTATGCACCCAACATAGGAGCACCTCAATACATAAGGCAAATACTAACAGCCATAAAAGGGGAAATCGACAGTAACACAATCATAGTAGGGGACTTTAACACCCCACTTTCACCAATGGACAGATCATCCAAAATGAAAATAAATAAGGAAACACAAGCTTTAAATGATACATTAAACAAGATGGACTTAATTGATATTTATAGGACATTCCACCCAAAAACAACAGAATACACATTTTTCTCAAGTGCTCATGGAACATTCTCCAGGATAGATCATATCTTGGGTCACAAATCAAGCCTTGGTAAATTTAAGAAAATTGAAATTGTATCAAGTATCTTTTCCGACCACAATGCTATGAGACTAGACATCAATTACAGGAAAAGATCTGTAAAAAATACAAACACATGGAGGCTAAACAATACACTACTCAATAATGAAGTGATCACTGAAGAAATCAAAGAGGAAATTAAGAAATACTTAGAAACAAATGACAATGGAGACACGACGACCCAAAACCTATGGGACGCAGCAAAAGCAGTTCTAAGGGGGAAGTTTATAGCAATACAATCCCACCTTAAGAAACAGGAAACATTTCGAGTAAACAACCTGACCCTGCACCTAAAGCAATTAGAGAAAGAAGAACAAAAAACCCCCAAAGTTAGCAGAAGGAAAGAAATCATAAAGATCAGATCAGAAATAAATGAAAAAGAAATGAAGGAAACGATAGCAAAGATCAACCAAACTAAAAGCTGGTTCTTTGAGAAGATAAACAAAATTGACAAACCATTAGCCAGACTCATCAAGAAAAGAAGGGAGAAGACTCAAATCAGTAGAATTAGAAATGAAAAAGGAGAAGTAACAACTGACACTGCAGAAATACAAAAGATCATGAGAGATTACTATAAGCAACTCTATGCCAATAAAATGGACAACCTGGAAGAAATGGACAAATTCTTAGAAATGCACAACCTACCAAGACTGACTCAGGAAGAAATAGAAAATATGAATAGACCAATCACAAGCACTGAAATTGAAACTGTGATTAAAAATCTTCCATCAAACAAAAGCCCAGGACCAGATGGCTTCACAGGCGAATTCTATCAAACATTTAGAGAAGAGCTAACACCCATCCTTCTCAAACTCTTCCAAACAATATCAGAGGAAGGAACACTCCCAAACTCATTCTACGAGGCCACCATCACCTTGATACCAAAACCAGGCAAGGATGTCACAAAGAAAGAAAACTACAGGCCAATATCACTGATGAACATAGATGCAAAAATCCTCAACAAAATACTAGCAAACAGAATCCAACAGCACATTAAAAGGATCATACACCATGATCAAGTGGGGTTTATTCCAGGAATGCAAGGATTCTTCAATATACGCAAATCAATCAATGTGATACACCATATTAACAAGTTGAAGGAGAAAAACCATATGATCATCTCAATAGATGCAGAGAAAGCTTTCGACAAAATTCAACACCCATTTATGATAAAAACCCTGCAGAAAGTAGGCATAGAGGGAACTTTCCTCAACATAATAAAGGCCGTATATGACAAACCCACAGCCAACATTGTCCTCAATGGTGAAAAACTGAAACCATTTCCACTAAGATCAGGAACAAGACAAGGCTGCCCACTCTCACCACTCTTATTCAACATAGTTTTGGAAGTTTTAGCCACAGCAATCAGAGAAGAAAAGGAAATAAAAGGAATCCAAATTGGAAAAGAAGAAGTAAAGCTGTCACTGTTTGCAGATGACATGATACTATACATAGAGAATCCTAAAGATGCTACCGAAAAACTACTAGAGTTAATGAATGAATTTGGTAAAGTAGCAGGATACAAAATTAATGCACAGAAATCTCTGGCATTCCTGTACACTAATGATGAAAAATCTGAAAATGAAATCAAGAAAACACTCCCATTTACCATTGCAACAAAAAGAATAAAATATCTAGGAATAAACCTACCTAAGGAGACAAAAGACCTGTATGCAGAAAATTATAAGACACTGATGAAAGAAATTAAAGATGATATAAATAGATGGAGAGATATACCATGCTCCTGGATTGGAAGAATCAATATTGTGAAAATGACTCTACTACCCAAAGCAATCTACAGATTCAATGCAATCCCTATCAAACTACCACTGGCATTTTTCACAGAAGTAGAACAAAAAATTTCAAAATTTGTTTGGAAAAACAAAAGACCCCGAATAGCCAAAGCAATCTTGAGAACGAAAAACGGAGCTGGAGGAATCAGGCTGCCTGACTTCAGACTATACTACAAAGCTACAGTAATTAAGACAGTGTGGTACTGGCATAAAAACAGAAAGATAGATCAGTGGATCAGGATAGAAAGCCCAGAGATAAACCCACGCACATATGGCCAACTTATCTTTGATAAAGGAGGCAGGAATGTACAGTGGAGAAAGGACAGCCTCTTCAATAAGTGGTGCTGGGAAAACTGGACAGGGACATGTAAAAGTATGAGATTAGATCATTCCCTAACACCATACACAAAAATAAGCTCAAAATGGATTAAAGACCTAAATGTAAGGCCAGAAACTATCAAACTCTTAGAGGAAAACATAGGTAGAACACTCTATGACATAAATCACAGCAAGATCCTTTTGGACCCACCTCCTAGAGAAATGGAAATAAAAACAAAGATAAACAAATGGGACCTAATGAAACTTCAAAGCTTTTGCACAGCAAAGGAAACCATAAACAAGACCAAAAGACAACCCTCAGAATGGGAGAAAATATTTGCAAATGAAGCAACTGACAAAGGACTAATCTCCAAAATTTATAAACAGCTCATGCAGCTCAATAGCAAAAAAACAAACAACCCAATCCAAAAATGGGCAGAAGACTTAAATAGGCATTTCTCCAAAGAAGATATACAGGCTGCCAACAAACACATGAAAGAATGCTCAACATCATTCATCATTAGAGAAATGCAAATCAAAACTACAATGAGATATCATCTCACACCAGTCAGAATGGCCATCATCAAGAAATCTAGAAACAATAAATGCTGGAGAGGGTGTGGAGAAAAGGGAACACTCTTGCACTGCTGGTGGGAATGTGAATTGGTACAGCCACTATGGAGAACAGTATGGAGGTTCCTTAAAAAACTAAAAATAGAACTACCATATGACCCAGCAATCCCACTACTAGGCATATACCCTGAGAAAACCATAATTCAAAAAGAGACATGTACCAAAATGTTCATTGCAGCTCTATTCACAATAGCCCGGAGCTGGAAACAACCTAAGTGTCCATCATCGGATGAATGGATAAAGAAGATGTGGCCCATATATACAATGGAATATTACTCAGCCATAAAAAGAAACGAAACTGAGCTATTTGTAATGAGGTGGATAGACCTAGAGTCTGTCATACAGAGTGAAGTAAGTCAGAAAGAGAAAGACAAATACCGTATGCTAACACATATATATGGAATTTAAAAAAAAAAAATGTCATGAAGAACCTAGGGGTAAAACGGGAATAAAGACACAGACCTACTTGAGAATGGACTTGAGGATATGGGGAAGGGGAAGGGTAAGCTGTGACAAAGGGAAAGAGAGGCATGGACATATATACACTACCAAACGTAAGGTAGATAGATAGTGGGAAGCAGCCGCAGAGCACAGGGAGATCAGCTCGGTGCTTTGTGACCACCTGGAGGGGTGGGATGGGGAGGGTGGGAGGGAGGGAGATGCATGAGGGAGGGGATGTGGGAACAGATGTATATGTATGACTGATTCACTTTGTTATAAAGCAGAAACTAATAAAAAAAGAAAAAAAAAAAAAGAAATGAAACGGGAGAAGTAACAACTGACATGGCAAAAATACAAAGGATCATGAGAGATTACTACAAGCAGCTATATGCCAATAAAATGGACAACCTGGAAGAAATGGAAAAGTTCTTAAAAAGGTATAACCTTCCAAGACCGAACCAGAAAGAAATAGAAAATATGAACATACCAATCACAAGCACTGAAATTGAGACTGTGATTAAAAATTTTCCAACAATCAAAAGACCAGAACCAGATGGTTTCACAGGCGAATTCTATTAAACATTTAGAGAAGAGCCAACATTTATCCTTCTCAAACTCTTCCAAAATATAGCAGAGGGAGGAACACTCCCAACCTCATTCTATGAGGCCACCATCACCCTGATACTAAAACCAGACAAGGATGTCACCAAAAAGGAAAACTACAGGCCAATATCACTGGTGAACACAGATGCAAAAATCCCCAACAAAATACTAGTAAATAGAATCCAACAGCACATTAAAAGGATCATATACCACCATGAAGTAGGGTTTATCCCAGGAATGAAAGGATTCTTCAATATACACAAATCAATCAATGTGATGAACCATATTAACAAACTGAAGGACAAAAACCATATGATAATCTCAACTGATTCAGAAAAACTTTCGACAGAATTCAACACCCATTTATGGTAAAAACTCTCCAGAAGTTGGCATAGAGGGAACCTACATCAACATAATAAAGGCCATATATGACAAACCCACAGCCAATATTGCTCTCAATCGTGAAAAACTCAAACCATTTCCTCTAAGATCAGGAAGAAGACAAGGTTGCCCACTCTCACCAATATTATTCAACATAGTTTTGGAAGGTTTAGTCACAGCAATCAGAGAAGAAACGAATAAAAGGAATCCAGATCAGAAAGAAGAAGTAAACTGTCACTATTTGCATATGACATGATACTATACATAGAGAATCCTAAAGATGCTACCAGAAAACTACTAGAGCTAATCAATAAATTTGGTAAAGTAGCAAGATACAAAATTAATGCACAGGAATCTCTTGCACTCCTATACACTAATGATGAAAAATCTGAAAGAGAAATTAAGGAAACACTCCCATTTGCCATTGCAACAAAAAGAATAAAATACCTAGGAATAAACCTACCTAAGGAGACAAAAGACCTGTATGCAGAAAACTATAAGACACTGATGAAAGAAATTAAAGATGATACAAATAGATGGAGAGATATACCATGTTCTTGGATTGGAAGAATCAACGTTGTGAAAATGACTCTACTACCCAAAGCAATCTACAGATTCAATGCAATCCCTATCAAACTACCAATGGCATTTTTCACAGAACTAGAGCAAAAAATTTTACAATTTGCATGGAAGCACAAAAGACCGCGAATAGCCACAGCAATCTTGAGAAAGAAAAACTGACCTGAAAGAATCAGACTCCCTGACTTCAGACTATTCTAGAAAGCTACAGTAATCAAGACAGTATGGTACTGGCACAAAAACAGAAATACAGATCAATGGAACAGGATAGAAAGCCCAGAGATCAACCCATGCACATATGGTCAACTTTTCTTTGACAAAAGAGGCAAGAATATACAAAGCCTCTTCAATAAGTGGTGTTGGGAAAAATGGACAGCTACATGTAAAAGAATGAAATTAGAACACTCTCTAACACCATATACAAAAATGAACTCAAAATGGATTAAAGTCCTAAATGTAAGGCCAGACACTGTAAAACTTTTAGAGAAAAACAGAGGCAGAACACTCTATGACATAAATCACAGCAAGATCCTTTTTGAGCCACCTCTCAGCGAAATGGAAATAAAAACAAAAATAAACAAATGGGACCTAATGAAACTTAAAAACTTTTGCACAACAAAGGAAACCATAAACAAGATGAAGAGACAATCCTCAGAATGGGAGAAAATATTTGCAAATGAAGCAACTGACAAAGGATTAATCTCCAAAATAAATAAGCAGCTCATGCAGCTCAATATCAAAATAACAAACAACCCAATCCAAAAATGGGCGGAAGACCTAAACAGGCATTTCTCCAAAGAAGATGTACAAATTGCCAATAAACACATGAAAGGATGCTCAAGATCACTAATCATTAGATAAATGCAAATCAAAACTCCAGTGAGGTATCACCTCACTCTGGTCAGAATGGCCATCATCAAAAAATCTAGAAACAATAAATGCTGGAGAGGGTGTGGAGAAATGGGTACCCTCTTGTACTTTTCGTGGGAATGTGAATTGATACAGCCACTATGGAGAACAGTATGGAGATTCCTTAAAAAACTAAAAGTAGAACTACCATATGACCCAGGAATCCCACTAGTGGACATATACCCTGAGAAAACCATAATTCAAAAAGAGTCATGAACCACAATGTTCATTGCAGCAGTATTTACAATAGCCAGGACATTGAAGCAACCTAGGTGTCCATCAACAGATGAATGGATAAAGAAGATGTGGCTCATATATACAATGGAATATTACTCAGCCATAAAAAGAAATGAAATTGAGTTATTTGTAGTGAGGTGGATGGACCTAGAGTCTGTCATACAGAGTGAAGTAAGTGAGAAAGAGAAAAACGAATACCGTATGCTAACACACACACACACACACACAGAGAGAGAATCTAATAATAAAAAAAAAAAAAAGGTTCTGATGAACCTAAGAGCAGGACAGGAATAAAGACGCAGATGTAGAGAATCGACTTGAGGACACAGTGTGGGGGGAATCGTAAGCTGGGACGATGTGAGAGAGTAGCACTGAAATATATACACTACCAAATGTAAAAGAAAAAAATAGATAGCTAATGGGAAGCAGCTGCATAGCACAGGGAGATGAGCTCACTGCTTTGTGACCACCTAGAGGGGTGGTATAGGGAGGGTGGGAGGGAGGCACCGGAGGGAGGGGATATGGGGATATATGTACACATATAGCTGATTTACTTTGTTATACAGTGGAAACTAACACAATATTGTAAAGTAATTATACTCCAATAAAGATGTTAAAAAACAATCATGCAGATTCCACAGAAGGAAAACTCTGTGGGCACATGCAAGTTTGTCATCTCTTACAGAATAGGCTCACCCCTTCCTGTTAGATGACAGATGGAAGCAGACACTGTATCAGCAGTGCCCCTTTGAAGCTGGGCTGCAATTTGGGCCAGAAAGCTCCTCTGACCACTTCAAGATTGCTCTCCCATCCCTTCCTTGATTGAGGCCCTGGGGATAAGGCTCAAGTCACAGCCTGTGGTGCTCCCTGAGGCTCTGGCTGGCCCTGAGCCCTAAGCCTTATCTCATTAATGTGGCTGGACTGCCAAAAGCTTCCCCAAAGGCCTTTGCTTGGGTTTTAGCTCCTGTCCATACAGCTTCTAATTGAACTTTGTCTTAGATTTCCCTAGATGATTTATTAGTCAAACATGTACTAAGTTCAGCCACTTTGGGGCCTTTTTTCATATTATTTATAAGCCCTTGGTTTACTCTAATTTTCTAAAACTTACATGAAAAGTTTGTCCATGTCTTGTCACCTCTGCATAGAGTTGTCATTCTACTTAAATCATGCAAGAGATCTAATAACCATCTGGCTATTTACTGTCACCACTCATCCCTCAGCATGTGTTAAGTAGGAGATTCACTTGTACACATGTCATTCCAAAGCTCACTATCCTAAGGGAAGAGGCATTAGGAACGGGAGGCGTTTGGTTAAGTTGATGAAAGATGGACCCCATTACGCTGCCATCTGTGTCACAGGGCTTGTTGCAATTCTTCTGTGCTCATCTGTTGATTTAGACATTAATATTGTTTGGCAACTGCCTAGTGTCAGAAATAAATCACTGGCTCATTTTTTTACCTAAATGTCGTTGATTCACCCATGCAAACATATTTGTACACCTCTCATGTGTTTGAAAAGTGACCATTTTAACTGAACATCTGCTTGGAAAATATTGGACAACATAGAATCAATGGCTATTAAAATAACTCTTGTATTGATAGCTTTAATAAACTTTTTCACTGAAACCACTTTGATGACTTATTCCCCATAGTTGACCTTAGAGCCCTGCAGGTACACAGATGAGATGTGAGCTGCCAAAGTACACAGTAGCAGTCAACAGTAATCCAGGTTATCACGGGCACCTCTTTTCAAGCCATGTGATTACCTAAATATTTGTAGCTGAGATCATACTGTTAGAAATGACTCACTGAACAGCTGTCGCTTCACTTCTGAAAGAGCAGTTTCCAATAAAGGAATCTTTAAAAGCTCATCTGTGACAAGAGGAAAACTAGATAGAATACATTAAACTTTGATAGAGACCCAGATAACACCAATGTAGTTTTGCATTGTTCAAATTCCTTAAGCACCACTTAAAGTATCAAAGAATCATCTGCTAAATAAACCCAACACTTAGGTGCATATCTTGGTGGTTATCAGTTTCTTATCTGCTAGTATAGAAATTTAGGTAAATTGTCACATTCAGTGCTTAATGTGAATCATTAAGTCTCTTCTCAGTCACTTCTTAGATCTCATGTTCACTTATTGTGTTTCACCCACTGCTATCATTCCAGAGTAAACTGTAGTTACTTTATCTCTAACCCTACTAGCTGGATTCCTCACATCAATTGAACTCTCTTTTATTTTCTTCAGACTGAAGCCAGAGTTCTCTTTTCATAACACAAATCTAATAATTTTATCTGCCTCTTATATGTGCATGCACACACACACATTATTAAATCTCATTACTTGTTTCTCATTGATCTCGGGATAAGCACCAACATCTTTCCACAGTCTCTAAGGCCCTGGATGACCAGGACCATACCTGGATCTCCAACCTCATCCGGTGCTTTCCCTCCATCCTTCCCTCCCACAGCCACACAGCCTTTTCCCCAATTGTTCATGCCTTCTTCACCATGAAGCTTTGTGGATGGTGTTTCCCCTGAAAACTCTATCAATCCCACAGTTAATGCTCACTCCTCCTGACCATCTCAAGCATCACTTCCTTTGGTGACAATTTGGCAGCACATATACTAAAATTGGAACCATATAGAGAAAATTAACATGGCCCCTGGGCAAGGATAACATGCAATTCCGTGAAGCATTCCATATTTTTCTCACAGACTTAGAGACGAATTTATGGTTACCAGGGGGGAAGGGTGAGAGGGAGGGATAGATTGGGAGTTTAGGATTGACATGTACACACTGCTATATTTAAAACAGATAAACAACAAGGACCTACTGTATAGCACAGAGAACTAGGCTCAATACTCTGTAATAACCTAAATTATTTTCTCATAATAATTTGAAAAAGAATAGATACATGTATATGTATAACTGAATAATTTGAGGAATAATAGAAAATAATTTGAAAAAGAGAAAAATAATTTGAAAAAGAATAGAAAATCATTTGAAAAAGGATAGATACATGTATATGAATAACTGAATCACTTTGCTGTACACCTGAAACTAACACAACATTGTTAATAAATGATACTCCAATATAAAATAAAAATTTAAAAAGGTCACTTTTGGGGGAAGCCCTTGCTGCCTCTACTGTCTAGATTTGAGTTCCTCTGTAAAATCTTCTCAGAGAACTGAATTTCCTTCCTTCAGACCATTTACTTTAGAATAAAATAGCTTGTTTATTATTGTGTTTATTTAATTATATCTTCTTCACTACACTTTGTCTTCGTTAGAAAATAGGCTGATGTGTTTTCCTTCTCTGTAAGGTTTTCCATTTTTATTACAGGGACACTAATAGAGTGGGTGCTCAAAAGATATTTTGAATGAATGAATAAATGTGTCTTAATATAATGATGTGTCTTAATATAATGTTATATATTGTTATTAAAATATTACCTTTTTAATAACTTTCATATTTAGTATGAATCTAGAATTATACATTCAGTCTAACTGATAGCTTTATTTATTTAATTTTGAGCAAAGGTATGCACTTTATTTTTATTTATTTAATTTTAAACATCTTCATTGGAGTATAATTGCTTTACAATGGTGTGTTAGTTTCTGCTTTATAACAAAGTGAATCAGCTATACGTATACATATATCCCCATATCTATATCTCCTCCCTCTTGTGTCTACCTCCCACCCTACCTATCTCACCCCTCTAGGTGGTCACAAAGCACTGAGCTGATCTCCTTGTACTATGCGGCTGCTTCCCACTAGCTATCTATTTTACATTTGGTAGTGTATATATGTCCATGCCACTCTCTTACTTTGTCCCAGCTTACCCTTCCAACCCCCCGTGTCTCAAGTCCATTCTCTATGTCTGCGTCTTTATTCCTGTCCTGCCCCTAGGTTCTTCACAACCATTTATTTTTTTTAGATTCCATATATATGTGTTAGCATACAGTATTTGGTTTTCTTTCTGACTTACTTCACTCTGTATGACAGACTCTGTCCAGCCACCTCACTACAAATAACTCAATTTCATTTCTTTATATGGCTGAGAAATATTCCATTGCACATATGTGCCACATTTTCTTATCCATTCATCTGTCAATGGACACTTTTAGGTTGCTTCCATGTCATGGCTATTGTAGATAGAGCTGCAATGAACATTGTGGAACATGACTCTTTTTGAATTATGGTTTTCTCAGGGTATATGTCCAGTAGAGGGATTGCTGGGTTGTATGGTAATTCTACTTTTAGTTTTTTAAGGAACCTCCATAGTGATCTCCATAGTGGCTGTATCAGTTTACATTCCCACCAACAGTGCAAGAGGGTTCCTTTTCTCCACACCCTCTCCAGCATTTACTGTTTGTAGACTTTTTGATGATGGTCAGTCTGATTGGTGTGAGGTGATACCTCATTGTAGCTTTCATTTGCATTTCTCGAATGATTAGTGATGCTGAGCAACCTTTCATGTGTTTGTTGGCAATCTGTATATCTTCTTTGGAGAAATGTCTATTTAGGTCTTCTGCCCATTTTTGGATTGGGTTGTTTGGTTTTTTTCATACTGAGCTGCTTGTAAATTTTGGAGATTAATCCTTTGTCAGTTGCTTCATTTGCAAATAATTTCTTCCATTCTGAGGGTTGTCTTTTCGTCTTGATTATGGTTTCCTTTGCTGTGCAAAAGCTTTGAAGTTTCATTAGGTCCCATTTGTTTATTTTTGTTTTTGTTTCCATTTCTCTAGGAGGTGGGTCAAAAAGTTTCTTGCTGTGATTTATGTCATACAGTGTTCTGCCTATGTTTTCCTCTAAGAGTTTTATAGTGTCTGGCCTTACATTTAAGTCTTTAATCCATTTTGAGTTTATTTTTGTGTATGATATTAGGGAGTGTTCTAATTTCATTCTTTTCCATGTAGCTGTCCAGTTTTCCCAGCACCACTTATTGAAGAGGCTATCTTTTCTCCATTGTATATTCTTACCTCGTTTATCAAAAATACTAACTGATAGTTTTAAACATGCAAAAACTCAGGGGATATTTTTCCTGTGAATGCTACTTGAGGAGACTCTTGGAGAATAGATTTCTTCTAATCAAGACTTGCCAGCAAAATAAGGCAGAAAGATTGGCAATGAACTTTGTATATATTAATTTTGAGACTAAAACAGATGTGGCAACTGGAGCCTGGACATAATAAAAATGTTTTATGTCCTGACAACGTAGGATTGATATATATAATGAAAAATCAAGGGGAGAGGTGAAAGAATGTGGAAGGAAGAACAGATTAATTGATTACCTCATCTGAACAAGATGAACTGGGTAAGGGCAGAGGCATGTAGTAATTACAAAGTTAATTGATAGATTATAAATATTTTCGAATCAGGAAAATGAAATAAAATAATTCCCTTCTCTTCACTATTCTCTACTTCTGGAACCTCACTAACTTTGATTTGGTCTATCTCAATGGGGATTCTCAATCTCTCTTAACTTCTCTTCCATTTACTTTTCTATTTCATAATATTATGATATCATGTTCAGAGGATAGTTCTCATTCTAGCCCAAATAAATACAATTTCATTTCAGAATAAATATAAAATTATAAATTATATTATAAATTGCTACTTCTACTAATCTTCTGTTCACCTCATATTTTGAGGTTTATCTTTTTTTCAATGTAATTTGCACTTCCAAGATGTCCAATTGACTATTTTCATATTTTTTAGCCCTGTATTAATATAACAGCATTATTATTTCCTTATTTACTTATTAATTGTGTTTGTATGGTTATTGAAATTAAAGAAGGAAATTGGTTTCATTTATGAGTTAATATATATGGATCATGGATATAAAGTAATCTATGAAATGAAGAAACAGGAATTCTTGCCAGAAAGGTCATGAGATCTTAGCTCATCTGGGAAGTTTCACAACTTTTGAGGAATTCCACAAGACGTGGAGTTGAGTATTTCATTAGATTTTATCGAACTCTCAAGAGAAAAGAGGAGGCCCAAACTAACAGTGGCATTGTATTACAATTTCCTTATTATTCCAGTTTTTGCTTTTCATGTGGACAGGTAGTAACCAAGGAGAACCAAATATATATTAAAAATTCACAAAAATAGGGCTTCCCTGGTGGCACAGTGGTAGAGAGCACGCCTGCTGATGCAGGGGACGTGGGTTCCTGTCCCGGTCTGGGAAGATCCCACATGCTGCGGAGCGGCTGGGCCCGTGAGCCATGGCTGCTGAGCCTGCGCATCCGGAGCCTGTGCTCCGCAACGGGAAAGGCCACAACAGTGAGAGGCCCGCATACCGCAAAAAAAAAAAAAAAAAAAAAAAAAATCACAAAAATGCCAGCCTTGTAGGAAAAATAGCTTATGCTAGGCCTAAAAATAAAAGCCATTCTATTGATTTTGAACAACCTAAGAGCTACATGTAAGCTCTTCTTGCTCAAACTTGAGGCTCATGAGGTCTGCAAGTGAGGGACATGTATATCATCCACAATAATCTGATTTCTTGTCAGACAGTTGAAGACTCTGCCTTGTCAAGCTGCTGTGCATTTAATACAAGAAGGCTTAAAATTCACACAAGTGAGCTTTAATTCCACATCTCCTGCAAGATATACCTCTCAGATTCCAAATATGATAGTGTCTGAGCACATGACTTGGTGTCAGAAACTGCCAAGCCTATCTTGAATTCAGTAATAAACCTTTCTAAGCCAACCAGCATGTCAGTCTTGTGGCAGATATTATAATTTTTATCAATGTTGAGAAATGCATTCCTGAGGGTCCATTGTCAATGACACATATGGAAAAGATTAAAGCAGTCATCCCCTCCCCCATTGAAGAATAATGCCCAGGCAGATGCAGTCCCACAGAGACCAGTGAAGTGAGAGCTCTGCCAAGATATTATATTTATTGTGAATAAGTGTTTTATTTTTTCAAATGAAATAAAGACATTAATTCTTCTAGAATTGTCCTTGAAAAATAATTTTTAATGGATAAATTTCCAGGTTTATCTGTTGAATTTCTTCATTACCCATTTAAGAAATAATGATATTGTCCATTAAGTTTCTGTTGACTTGTGGAAAGTGGAAAGGAGGAAATTTAAGCTCATTTGCTCATGTTTTAGGTTTCAGTTTGGTTGAGTGCAGATATTTACTGAAAAAAAAAATCTAGAGATAAGTGACTCATGTTATTATATTTCTATTTTGAGCCTGTGTGACAGGAAAGCTAAAAAGTGAAAGCCATGTATTTTGTGAACCAGTAATGAACAATCAGAATTTGAAATTAAAAACACAATACATTTATATTAGAACCTCAAAATTGAAATGCTTAGATATGAATCTAAAAAAATATGTATACAAGATCTGTACTGGGGAAACTTTAAAGCACTGATGAATGAAAACAAATGACTAAGTAAATGGAGAGATATTCCATGCATAGGAAAACTCAATATTGTCAAGATACCAGATCTTCCAAGCTTGATCTATGCACTCAACACAATTCTAGTCAAAATTCCAGCAAGTTGTTTTGTATGCATTGATGTACAGATTCTAAAGTTTATTTGGAGACCCAGAATAGCTAACACAATACTGAAGGAGGAGAACAGAGTAGGAGAACTGACAATTCCAGATTCAAGGACTTACTATATATAAAGCTACAGAAATGAAGACAGTGTGATATTGATTTAAACAAAAAAAGATAGGTTGATCAATCAATTGATGAAACAGAATAGAGAGCCCAAGATAGATCCACATAAATATAGTCAACTACGTCAATGTAGGTTCATAGGTTGTAGCAAATGTACCACTTAGGGGTAGGCTGTTGATAGTGGGGAAGGCTGTGCATTTGTGAGGATGAGGGTATATAGGAATTCTCTGTACTTTCTGCTGAATTTTCTGCAACGTAAAACTGCTCTAAAAATAGCCTATTTTCAAAAAATGTATACATTTTAATTTCATTTAATAAGAATGATCACAAAAGAAAACATTAGAAATAGTAATTAATGAACTATAACAATATATTACAATTAAGGTGGTTTAAAGCTATGCAACAAAAATGACAGAATTACAATCATGAATATTTATTTTTAAAATAAAATTATTAGATAAACAAGAAACATTTGGTGGTGCTTAAATAGAAACAAATCATTGAAAAAATAAGGTATTAAGGTAAATGGTTGTGACTCACTTTACCTGTTGGGTTTTCTCTACCCTCAGATATGTCCTTCCACAACCCTGACTTACATATAATCCACACATAGAGGGCAGTTGCCCATGGTTCAGCCTCCAGCACAATAATTTGCATCTGTGAAATTGGTAGCCTGTAGACTCTAACTCTGGAGAAATCACAGGAATTGGTTTCATGGATTTAAGAGAACCTAAAATGGTTTTTCTAATGTATAACCTGAACATGGAAGTATTAATTGGCAAGAATAAAAATTGCCTGGGACACATGAAAATATGCTCAATATCACTAATTATTAGAGAAATGCAAATCAAAACTTCAATGAGGTACCCCCTCACACCAGTCAGAATGGCCATCATTAAAAAGTCTACAAACAGCAAATGCTGGAGAGGGTGTGGAGAAAAGGGAACCCTCCTACCCTGATGGTGGGAATGTAAACTGGTGCAGCCACTATGGAAAAAAGTATGGAACTTCCTCAAAAAACTAAAAATAGAGTTGTCATATGATCTTGCAATCTCACTCCTGGGTATGTATCCAGGCAAAACTGTAGTTTGAAAAGATACATGCACCTCGATGTTCATTGCAGCACTATTTACAATAGCCAAGACATGGAAGCAACCTAAATGTCCATTGACTTTTGGATGGATGGATAAAGAAGATGTGGTACATATATACAGTGGAAAACTACTCATCTATAAAAAAGAATGAAATAACGCCATTTGCAGGTATGTGGATGGACCTAGAGATTATCATACTAAGTGAAGTAAGTCAGAACGAGAAAAACAAATACCATATGATATCAGCTATATGTGGAATCTAAAATATGACACAACTGAACTTATCTATGAAACAGAAACAGGGGGAGAGGTGGTGGGGGAGAGATGGATTGGGAGTTTGGGATTGGCAAATGAAAACTATTATATAGAGAATGGTTAAAAAACAAGGTCTTACTGTATAGCACAGTGAAGGATATTCAATATCCTGTGATAAACCATAATGGAAAAGAATATGAAAAAGAATGTGTGTGTGTATATCTATATCTATATATCTCTATGTATGTATAACTGAATCACTGTTGTACAGTAGAAATTAACACATTGTAAATCAATTATACTCCAGTAAAGTAAATTTTAAAAAAACAATACAGATGCACACATTTGGAGAGAGTTCCAAGCTAGAGATGTAGTTAAGGGAGTCAACATCATTTCAATAGGTGAAGTCCAAGGGCAAATTAGGTTTCTCAGGAATAACTGTGCAATAAGAAGAGGATCAAGATCCAAATCCCTGAATTAAGGTGTATCCATTTAAAGACAGACCATGAAGGAGAAAAAAGGAGGGGAAGCAGAAAAATAGAGTAAATCAGAAAGAAAAAGGGAAAAGAAACGGATGGAAATGTTTTAAGTCACAATTCTGCAGAAAAAGCAATATTAGCACTAAAATAAGCCAGATGGCTGTGGATTATGAGGATAAAAATTAGATTGGAAAGGAGTGAAGAGTAAGTGAAAGGAAAGTAAGTGGGGTCAAGTAGAGGCCATTCTTTCATGGAGCAGAGGAGAGATATTTGTAAGAAAATGTGGCCAACAGAGTATTTGTTTATTTTCAGAAGAGTGATAATTAAATAAGTTTAAAATCTCATGGTGAGGAGCTGGTAGAAAGGGAAAAGTTAAAGGTTCCAAAGCAAAGTGGGCTAATTCAAAGGAGGTAAAAATAGACAGATATGATTTTTCTGAAGGGATGCCTCAACTGGATTGGAAGGAAAGGCAATCAAGAATGTCTGGGCTGCAGACACATTTTAGGGGCATGATGTATCTCAATCTGAAGGCAATTGTCTCTCAGGACTCCGCAAAATTGAATATGCCTTTGTAGAATATCCCCTTGTGGAATATGCTTTCCCATCTTACATCAACCCCAACAAATTTCAATTCCAAGATTCAAAACAATGAGGAATCAGTCCAGAGCTCTGGCAGATGTCTCCTTAATGCAAAGAGAGCAAATTCTATAATGTGGACAATTTCTGAAAACAAACAGCAGTCAGTCTTTATTACCTGGATAAACATTTGCAAGCAAATCTTTTCAACTAGGTCAATAATGTTACCAAGTGGGCTAATGTGGTATTTTGAGATAGGTCTATTATTTATCTGATTTTTTTTTTTTTTTTTGTCTCACAAATGTATTTGCTTACGAACGAGCATTTGTTTCTTAAAGCATTTCTCTGCTCCTGTTGCAGTGCAGTTCCCATTGAAAAACACAATATGCTGTACAAACAGCATAATTAGCCTCCCAGTGAAAGAATGAACCTACAAATGAACATGGACAGACCATATATGACAATAGAACTCTACCCGTAACTTCTGCAACAATCAGCCAAGAGAAGTCAGAACTTGGTCAATGAATGCCAACTTCTTTATTTTGTGCTCCTGTTTCCAATTCAAGAGCAATCAAAGAAAGCCAAAAATGGTCTCCAAACCAATAGCATAAGATGCTCCATTTCTGGTTTGCCCACCTTTAGCTTCCCCAAGCCAACAGCTTCTACACTTAGCATCCCTGAAGCCTTTCCTTTATCTTCACTTATAAAACTTTCCCACTTCCCTCTGTGCCTTCGAATCTTTGCTAAACACAAATGATAGTGGCTTATCCCTATAAATAGCTTCTGGGTTTTTTTCTAACTTGAGTGGTCTTTGTTTATTTTCACACCAGTAACCAACTGTAAAAGTGTTGCCACCCCAAGAGTTGGGAGATGAAGGCCAGTGATGGTAGCTCAGAGGTTCAAACTAAAACATAACCGCTCTGCTTCATTAGAAGAGAAAATGTCACCATTGTTCCATTAGGTCACATTTTGCATCTTTAAATTTGCAAAGGGATTGCCAGAAAATTGCTTGCATTTCTCAAAACTGCTTTACATGGTAACAAACTAGCACTGCCTACATTAAAGTATTTCAAATTCCGACTTAGTGGAATTTATTCAATGTCATATAATATGTAAATAGTATGTTAGGATTTAAAACTTCCTGTTTTATAATGTAAAGTGTCTAGGGCAATGTTTCTCAAATTTGAGTGTGCCTATGAATCACCAGGGGATCTTGTTAGATGCAAATTCAAATGAGCTCCTGAGGTATTGCAGAGCTTTGAGTAGCAAGGATCTAGGGTGTTACGGTTGCTCATACAGATATCTGCTTTCAAATAGAAAGTGAATAGATAAGAATGAAAAAATACTAATTAGCACATTTAACTCAATAAATACCCTCACCTGAAACCCAAGAAGAAAATGAGTCCATTTAACATTGTGATGAATTTGCAAAACTGTAAACTTTGAGAAGACAGTCCCCACAAGCCTGCCTTCACTTTAACACCAGACACAAGTTCAGAGCGGAGAGGTAGAGGAAGAAAAGGGCAATACCTAGGGGACTGAAAGCAGAACTGCAGGTCCTAGAAGTGGAGTTTCATACTCCATCCCAGGGAACACTTGGAGGAGCTGACAAGATCTATGAGGCGAATAGCCAGAATTTAGGAGAAACTTTATCAAAGATTCCTCATCCACTCTTGTGTTTCACTTATCTCCTTCTGTATAACAAACCACCCAACACCTAATGGCTTTAAACAACAAGATTTATTCAGCAACAGACGACTAAAACAAGGGAGAGTATCTTCTGGTATGGCTTACTGGGGGCCATTAGAATAATTTACCCCATTTTGGAAAGAAAGCTCATGGAGTTTGAGGGAACATGCAAGATCTGGACACGGAAGTATCAGCTCTCTGTGGGGACAAGGTGTACAGAAGATCACATGGCCTTCTTTTCCTGGTACCACATGAGCTTCCTGGATTCTCATGCTGCCCTGGAGAAAAGAGCCCCCACCTACCCACTCAGCCACTACAAACCATAATGTACAGTAGAAATTAACACATTGTAAATCAATTATACTTCAGTAAAAGGAAAGAGGAAGAAGAAGGAGGAGGAGGAGAAGGAGGGGAGTGGGGGAGGATAGGAGAAGGAGGAGAAAGGCTAAGACTGAATTTTTTGACAGACTGGTACGACAGTAGTAGTATAGCACAATGATGTGACAGCTGTTGCTGAGATTTTAGATTACCCTGGAATGAGCCAAATAGGATTTCCCAACACTTGGCTTTGATTTCATATGTGTAGGAGTATCATTTGCTCTTCTCAGTCATTTTAGTAATATTGTAGTACTGCAACTTTCTTAAATTACTTCAGGAAAAGCATAGGACAACCACCACCACAATGTGATAGGGGGTGTGGTGGGGGCTAAAGTCTAATGCCTTTCCTGTTCTATGTTAAATCCTTGACCTGCCTTTGCTCATTTAATTCTCTCAGCATTCTGTACAGAATCCTGTATTATCTTTGTTCTTATAAAGATGAAACCAAAGCTTAAAGGGGATTCTCATGGACATTCTCAGAGTCCATTCTCATGACCACTATATTTCATGGCTACATAAGTGAATTACAGCAGCACTTTGTCATCACAATAATTTCACTTAGAGAAGATTTAATGTGCCAATCACAAATCTTACTAGAAGATGAAATCTTGCTCAGAGTAAAAACTCTATATAGAAAATTATTTTTAGTATTATACTTATGTCACATATTTCCCACTTGGGACATTTCCCAGTCCTGGTTTACTAATTAAACAATTAAATCATGGACTTCACCTTTCACGAACTAATAGATTTGAGGGGGGTTGCTTTTGTTGCTGTTTTTGGTTTTGTTTTTATTGTCACTATTGTACCACATTGTGGTAATCTGGAAATTCAAGTGCTTGGTGTTAAAAATCATTTTGGGTATAATTATCTTCTAACAGATGTTTTAATCTATAGAACATCTATATGATTTCTACATATTTGCTTCATTATTGGCTGTCCTGAAGCTAAACATAAAAATAGAAGCCATCAAATCAAGATTCACCTGTAGTATCTATAAATTTGGGTGAACTTTTCTTTTTGGGGATACTCAAATATCCCGAGGGTCCTGACCTGTCAAGAGGGGATCTTCCTTACTCACTTGTAAGCTGGACCCTGTAAGTCAAGTACCAAGCCAGCTTTCCCAAGAGATCTTTGAAATCATTGGTTCCATAAGGTCAACTTTAGTTCCTTAAAAGTTGCTAGTCATACCTGATTAAGCAAGCATTATTCTCAAATATGACATTCTGGGCAAGGTCTTGATTGCATAATCAATTTTTCCAATTATATCCTGCTAAAAAGGAGGACAACTTCTTACTGAACTTATGCAAATCATTTTACTGCCATGCAAAGTAAGAAGTTTGAATAAAAGTTTCTGAATTGCGGGGTGTCCATGTTTTGGGGAAAGAGTCAGTAAGAATAATATTACATCATTTAAAATGTTTCATTGCAGTTTACAGAAGCAGATTCTACTAAATTGTTATGAATTGTTATGAATCTGTAGATGACAGAGACTTAAAATGACTGTGATTAATTTATTACCAGTAATTTTCAAATGTGAGGGTTCTAATAAGAGTTCATAACAAGAATAATCAACTGACAAGGAAATTTGGCTTTTTCTGGGGCATACAAAACATAATATAGTCAGAAAGAAAAGTTTTAGACCAAATGTCTATAAGTACACTAATTAAGCATATTTTCAAAAAAGGTATAGAATGATACATCTCATATATAAAAATGAATGAACATAATTTTTGTAAGGGAAAAATCTTGACAAGTGTATAATCGTGAGATATAATATACATACTACACCACAAATAAACCAAGAATATCAAATAAAGAGATGCAGTAAATTTGGAGTAGGTCCCAGACATCTGTATATTTACAAAATTCCATAGGTAAATCTGATGAACATACCCATCTGAGAACCACTGGCCTAGAACATGCTAGATTCAAAATGAAAAAGCAAGGTGTGATCAAGTAAGCATTTTATATAATAATTTAAATTATGACTAATAATACTACACTGCCATTACCTAATATAAGGCAAAGCACCACCAGGACTCCAAAAATACAGGAAAACTCAGCATAACTATTTCATACTATTTTAGTGTTTCTCCTAATGTTAAAACATATGGAAAGTGAGGGCACTGTCAAACTTTTGGGGACATCTCATGAAGCATATACTTTCTAAAATGGTTATGTTAAAGGACATTTGACTTAAATTTAACTTAGATATGACAGAGCATTTCTACTGATTTGACAACTCTTCCCACAAAACTCATCAATACTAATATGTCAAAAAAAAAAAAAACCCAAAAAACTAGGGACTTCCCTGATGGTCCAGTGGTTAAGACTCTGAGCTTCCACTGCAGGGAACATGGGTTTGATACCTAGTCAGGGAACTAAGATCCTGCATGCCATGTGGTGTGGCCAACAATACAAAACAAAAAACTAATTACTTTTAGCACTCCTCTCTTTAGAAGGTGAAAGGACAAATCTTTGTAAATTATCAGGTATTTTCTGGAGAATCTCTGAGTTTTAGGTGCAAAAGATATCCTGAAAATTTTCATTTGTTTTTGTTATATTTAGGATCTGATTTTATGAAAGTGAAAGTTAAAAAAAAAGATGTTGTCAAAGGTAATTTGGAAACTTAATCAGGATCATGGGTGCCTGAGGGGGGGAAAAACTGGTTACATATTTAATCAAAGTAACAATAAATATCTATAAATAAACACAGAAGGTAATATGATTGTAAAAAAAATCCTCTTAGGTCTTTCATAAATGAGGAACCTTTGTTTTCTTAAATAATGAAAGGAATAATAATGACAATATAAAGCAGAAAAAATTATTTCGGTATATCACAGAATGTTTGCTCTCTAGGGAGCTTATACAGAAAAGTAAAATAATCCTTTGTAGTAGGTGGAATTCTAAAGATGTTCCCACAAGGTTCCTGTCCCCGGTGAGTCAATCAAACACCAATCTAGGTACTGTTATAAAAAGACTTTTCAGATGTAATTAAGGCTACTAATCAGCTGATTTTAAAATAGGAGACTTTCCTGGGTTATCTGGGTAACCTCAATGTAGTCCCACAGGCCCTTAAAAGCAGAGGAGGAAAGAAGAGAAGGCTTTAGAGATGAGGTAAAAGTGGAGGTCAGAGAGAATAAAAAATGGAAGACTTGATCGGCCATTGCTGGCTTTGAAGCTAGATGAGGGGTTCATGAGTTAAAGGATGTAGGTGGCATTTAGGAACAGAGAAAAACCTCTACTGACTTCCAGGAAGGAAACAGAACTCAGTTCTACAACTGTGAGGAACTGATTTTAGCCAACAACCCATCAATAATAAACCTAAAAGCTGATTCTTTCCCAGGCTCTCTAGAAAGGAATGCAAGCCCTGCCAACATTTGATTTTGGCCTGTAAGCATCTAAGCCAACAACTGTATAAGCCATGCTGTACCTGGACTTCTGATTTACAGAACTGTGAGATAATAAATGGCTGTTTATTACTTTAAGCCCCCAAGTTTGTGGTAATTTGCTATGGCTGCAGTAGAAAACTAGTGCACCATTCATATTGTAGGCAAGGCAATAAACATTAAACCGGGGAAACAAGTCTATCATAATTCACAAACTTTGCTAAGATGTTAACACTTTTCATGGTTATTCAAACTATGATAAATAAGTCAAGGCAAATAAATTCACTTTCTAAGTTTTGTCTTTCGTTATGTTCTTTCTGTTCCAAAAATAACTGATACTTTATGTCTGATATCAGGAGTCCTGTGAGGTCAGAATTAATTTTATGGTAATGCCAAGATATTATTAACATAAAATATGTTCATTGTTGCTATTTTTAAGTGAGTCAATAAATAAAATTTTATAATTTCTCAATTTCAGTTCCAAACCACTTATGTTAACTATCAATTTTAACCAAAGTAACTAATTTCTATTTTACAGAAGAAATTGGAGAGTAGAAAATTGTGAACTTTGCATCATATACCAGCATTTTAACAGAATTGCAGGACTTTTTCAGTATTCATAACAACTGTGTAAAACCTCAGATACCCCTTTTACAATTTCTCAAAGTGGCAAAAATGAATACATTTGTTAACATGTCTCAAAGATATAGCTTCTCTGTGGCATATAAATTAAAAAGCAGAAGTGTGTGAACCTAAAATTATGCTAAATAGTCAAACTACTTAGAAACGACCTAAATAGCCAATGATTACTTGTTAAATATCACAATTTAATATCAATACAAGTTATTGATAAGTTACTCAAAGATATTAAAAATTACATTCAAGCCTTGTAGTAGGATTTAGCTATCATATCAAACATCCATATGAAGAAGGGAGGAAAAGAAGGCTGCTGCCATGGGTAAGAGAGAGACCTTGGAAGTGACTTCTTCAGCTTCCATCAAGTTTTCAGATTCTGGAGCCCTGGTCAACATCTCAACTGCAACCTCATGAGAGACCCTGAGCTAGAACCATCTGGAGAAGCCACTCCCAGATTCTTAGCCCTCAGAAACTATGTGAACCATTATATATTTGTTGTTTTAAGCTTCTGTGTATGTTTTGGGGCAATTTATTTTGCAGCAATAGCTAATTAATATGCACATGGGTGACAAGAAGCATCATGATTGTTGAATGGTCTCAATAATACACAATTCATGATGATGCTCAGCTTGGCCGGTGAATCTTTTGTCCTTTTTAATATTTTAATTTCTTGACAGCATTCAAAATCTATATTTTCATCCTTTTTTTCTTTATCCGTACAATCTTTAAGAATCATCAATGCAAGTGCTGTTGCACTAAAAATCATTTAAAACAATTTTCATGGTGTAATTCCTTCCTGAAGAGACAGTGTTTTTTTATGGACAGTAGAAAAATGTGATTTCCATTCAGTGAACACATCACTGAAATGTGCTCCTATCTTGTGATCTGATGAAATAGTTTATCTTTTTTATGGACCAAACCTACTACTTATAAAGAAAATCCATGCAGGCGTTTGTCATTTCTAAATGCTTCAACAAGGAAAACAAATAAAAATAAAAATCTTCCCTTTTTTGTTTATTTTTAAAGAGATTTTGTTTGTAGCAACTTTTTACAGTGTAAAAAAAATGTGAAAATGAAGATTTAAAAATGATCAAGTAATCCCATAATCCTGGCACACTGCACAAGACACAAAGTGAAGATGATGCATACTGTAATAACCTACTTATTTCCTTATGTTGTTTACACCTTAAGTAATAATTTATTTTTGAAAAGTATTAATTAAAAATGAGAATCCACACATGTTGGGTCCCAGCAGAATCATAGAATTAAAAAAAAATTTTTGCCTTAATATTTGGGGAGGCCCTGATTGTGAAATAAAACCCTAGTTATTTGTTTTTAGTTTAATTTTGGCAGTTTTACAACCAAATAAACAAGTGGCCTCTCCTTAATCCTCTATCACTGTTTTTAAGATAAATGCTGTCATCCACAATCACACTGCAAATTTCACTGGAAAAAATAACATTCCTTTATTCAAGCTGGCATTACGTATGAATAGAATACTCGAGTTCTAAGACTTCTCAGTCACACGTATGGAAATATTTTATCTTTTTATTTTTGTTATAGAAACAAGTTGTATCAGGGTTTAATAGAAAGAGCTCTATATTAAACCTAAAAAAACCAAAAACACTCAATCTGAACGAACAAAAATTATGGAACAACTTCAGTCTTATTTTTCTGTCACTTATTAAATTTATCACCTTAAATAAGAACAATTTCTCGGTAAATTACTTTCTTTAAAAATTCACCTCCTTAATCGGTCCATCCATTTACTTTTCCTAATGTCCACCTCATCCAAGCTTCCTTTTCGGCTAGCTTTCTCTCCCTTAAATTCCTCTCAGGATACAGTTAAGCCCTTGAAGCCAAATAAGGGGTGGTGGAGAATTTTTCCAAAGAGTTTCTCATATTAAAGGACAAGATTTAGGAACTGCTAATAATAAATTAAGGCAGCACTCTAGGGTCAGCCAGTGCTATTGGAGCAGCATATTCAAATACTTTTCATCCTTTAGAAACTCAGTTGGAACTCCAACACTGATTTCTTATTTAATTTATTTCTCAGCTTCCAAGGCTGAACAGGACCAGTTACCTCTCTTGGTGCTGTTCTTGGTCCCTCAGTGAGACCTTACAAACTGACCAAGTCAAAGAAGATCAGCCTGTGATGGATGGGGATACAATTTAATTTTTTTGTCTTTTTGAGCATTTAAAAGAGGATTTCCCTTTAAGAACCTTCAGCTTTTTGGTAGGAAGAGATGACATCTTACGGGAGACCAGCATTCTCCTGGTAGAGAACCAAGCAGGTTAAGAAGCATAATCATACTCATTTGTTCAAGACATGCAGGCAGAATTAACACATTCTGTAAATCAAAGATTTGAGACACTATGAAAACTATATTTTATTTGGCAACCTTGATTCTCTTTTCTGAGATCTTGTTGAGAGTCTGGATATAACAAACACCCATGCACCACCTGCTAGGTTCTAATTTCTGACTCTTTTGCTATCTGCAATACACACATCTTATTTTACAAATGCTTCTAGACAATTAGTTGATCTTTTTAATTTGAAAAATAAAACCTAAACCCAAGTTTCAGCCTTCTCTATCAATAATAAGAAAAGAGAATTAAAAATATACTTTTCAATTGAGCTATAAGTGGATTCTTTATTATCTAACAATTTACTCCTTTATTTTTTATTGTTTTTTAGTACTTGGCACCATCTGTAAAATTGGAAAAACAATACTGAACTCAGGTCAGTTCAGTTAAAAAAATATTAACTGATGAACGCCCTGGGACCCTGGGGTGAGGAGGACATGGTCATTGCCCTCCTAGAGCTTACAGTCTTCAGTGCCTTTGAGTACCTCACAAGGACTGTTTTGAGGAGAAGATTCAGCACTTAGTGTGGAATAAATGCCACTACCCTTCCTTATTACAAACATTCCTACTCTCATCTTCTTTCTAAACAGGGGAGCAAGCACACATTAGAATCCTTTCTCAGCTCAGATAAAGTCACTTCCTACTGATTTGGGGTCTTTGGCAGAATTGGCACTGTCTGTACTCTCACAGAATTTTGCATAGACTTTTTCTTAACAGCTTTATTGGGACATAATTCATCTATTATGCCATTTGCATTTAAAGTGTTCAGTGGCTTTTTGTATATTTACAGAGTTGTTCAACCTCATCACAATCTAATTTTAGAGCCTCTTGGTCATCCCCCCAATTAAACCCTATACCCATTAGTAGTCAATCCCCCTTCTTCCTTTCATCCTTACCCTACTAATCTCCTTTGTGTCTCTGGATTTGCATATTTTGGATATTTCATATGAAATAAATCATACAGTTGTGCCCTTTTCTATGTAGCTTCTTTCCTTGGCATCATATTTTCAAAGTTGACCCACGTTATAGCATGTATGAATACTTTATTCCTTTTTATGGCCAAAATGTATTCCATTCTATAGATATGCCACATTTTCTTTGTCCATTCATCAGTTGGTAGTCATTTGGAGTCTTTTGACTTTTGAATATTATGAATAATGCTGCTGTAAACATTTGTAGACTAGTATTTGTGTGAACATATGTTTTCATTTCTTTGGGGAAGTTTATATCCAAATTGGAAGAGGTGAAATGACTTATGTCCTGCTCCTGACAATAAAAAATGGTACAATACTTCAAGGATACAGCAGTACTTCATTAGTTTACAAAAATGTACTTATTTATTAAACCTTACTCCTAAGAATATATCCTAAGCATTAATTTAAAAACAATAAATATGTTTTGGAAAAAGTTGTAGTGTTGACGATTTGGTTTAAAAAAATGCAAAGATCCAAAATATCTAATAATGAGATAATATAAATTTAAAAGACCCATGAAACATAAGGCAATAAACTTAGAAAGCCATAAATTTGGTATCTATAAAGATTTTTTAGAAGCATAAAAAATGACAAATATGTAAAAAGCATATAAATTATAGTTTTCCTATCTTTAGACTTGTACACATGGACAAATCAAAATTAAAAGCAGGGGTTTAATTAGGGTACTGAATTTGTCAATTATTTTTTTCAGCTTTTAAATGTGCTAATTTCTTGGTTTTATGAGTATGAAGTTTCACTTATACAAGATAAGTAAGTTCTAGAGACCTAATGTAAAACATAGTGCCTAGACTTAACAACACTGTTTTGTGCATTTAAAAATTTGTTAAGAGGGTAGACATCATGTTAAGTGTACTTACCACAATAAAAATGTAAAATGATGGAAAATAGGAAAAATGGAACCCTAAACTTTTTCAAATGGTGTAATTGTATGTATATGTGTGTATGTGTTTGTGTGTGTATTTTTGTGAACTTCACCAGAGGGAGATTCTGATTCAGTAGGTGTTGTGGATTGAACTGGGTCCCCAGAATGTATGTTGAAGTCCTCATCCGCAGTACCTCAGAATGTATCCTTATTTGGAAATAGCGTTGTTGCAGATGTAATTAGCTGAGTTAAGGTGAAGTCATACTGGAGTAGGGTGGGCTCCTATCCCAATCTGATTTATATGATCGGTGTCCTTATGCAAAGAGGAGAAAGACACACAGAGGGGTGATAGCAATGTGAAAATGGAGGCAGAGATTGGAGTTATGCTGCCACAAACCAAAGAACGCTTGGAGCTAACAAAAAAAATAAATAAATAAAGGGGGGGCGGAGTCAAGATGGCATACTAGGAGGACGTGAAATTCACGTCCCCTACACAACTAGGACACCTACCAGGCACCAGGGGGGGACCACGGACACCTAAGGGGATGGGAGGAAGCCCCAGCAACAGGATAGAATGTGGGGCATGGGGGGAGTGAAGAGGTGAGAAGTGGAGGCGGGATGGGACTGGTGCCCCTGAGGGGCAGCTGTGGGAGGGGAAGGGATCCCATGCTCGAAGGGGGAAACTGGGGAACCATTGGGAGGGCAGAGGATCAAAAGGGAGCGTGGCCAGGTTTCCCCTGCCCACTTGGGCCCCCAGGAACCTGCTGAGATCCAGGGCCTGAACCTCTGCCCACCTAGGCCCCCTCCAGCAGCACAGGTCCTGAGGGAGTGGGAGGGAGTGAAGGGGGAGCAAAAGTAAAGGCCAGACCTCCGGGACTGGCACCCCTGAAGGGTGGCTGGGGGAGGGAAGGAGTTCCTACACCCAGCAGACCCACCCATGGTTAGGGGTCCAGCAGAGACGGGGGAGACCCTGGGGGAGACGGTGGGGGGGCAGCACGAAGGAATGGAAGGGAACGCAGCCAGTGCTTTCCCTGTCCACTTAGGCCTCTGGAAGCCTGTTGGGCTCCCGAACCTAATCTTCTGCCCTTGGAGCCTCCTTCCTGCCGCGCAGAACGCGAGCCCTGCCCCTACACCTCCACCCAGGGCCCCACCTCTACACTCCCGAGATCCCCTCCAATGCGCTCAGCCTAAACCCCACCCTCACTCAGGGCCTTACCTCCAAACTCCAGAACCTCACACTCCAAAGGCCTTCCTTTCGAGGAGCTGCCTCTCCCCTTCTGCAAACGTCCTAAGCAGAGGCCCCACCCCACACTTGAACATTACCCGCTTAGGTCCCTGCCTACGCTTAAGCCACACCCCCCACCCACCTAGGTCTCACCCCACCCTAAACCCCACCCTTGCCTAAGTTCCACCACCCTTAAACTTTGCCCCATAGTCAAGGCTTTTTTTTCTTTTCTTTTTTCCTCTTTTAAATTGGGGTTCTGTTTTAACTTGTTGATTCATTGTTATTGATACGTTTATATTTTTAGTTTTCCTAATAAATCTTTTATTTTTCAAATTTTATTTTATTCTTTACATTTGTTAGTGATCTCTCTTTTTGGCTTCTTGCCCCATACCCCCTTTTTTTTCTGCTATGGTTTTATTTTACCTTGTTGCAGTTGTTTCAATTATAGTTTTATTTTTCCTAATATATTTTTAATCTTTCTAAATTTATTTTGTTTTATATTCTTTAATATTGTACTGCTCCTTTTCTCCTTTCTTCCTTCCTTTTTTTTTTTTTTCAATCGTGCCACAAAGCTTGTGGAATCTTTGTTCCCAGACTGGAGGTCAGGCCTGAGCTCCTGTAGTGGGAGCTCAAAGTCCAAACTGCTACACTAACAGAGAACCTCAGACCCAGGGAATATCAATTGGAGTGAGGCCTCCTGGAGGTCCTCATCTCAGCACCAAGACCCAGGTATATCTAACTGCCTGCAAACTCCAGTACTGGATGTCTCAGGCCAAACAACCACTAAGACAGGAATACAGCACCACCCAACAAAAAAAGAAAAAAAAAATGAAACGACAAAAAATATGTTACAGATGAAGGAGCGAGTAAAAACCTACAAGACCAAATAAATGAAGACGAAATAGGCAACCTACCTGAAAAAGAGTTCAGAGTAATTATAGTAAAGATGATCCAAAAATCTCAGAAACAGAATGGAGAAAATATAAGAAACATTTAACAAGGATGTAGAAGAACTAAAGAGCAAACAAACAGAGATGAGCAACACAGTTACTGAAATTAAAACTACTCTAGAAGGAATCAATAACAGAAACTGAGGCAGAAGAACGGATAAGTGAGCTGGAAGATAAAATGGTGGGAATAACTGCCATGGAGCAGAATAAAGAAAAAATGATGAAAAGAATTGAGGACAGTCTCAGAGACCTCTGGGACAACATTAAATGCACCAACATTCAAATTATAGAGGTCCTAGAAGAAGAAGAGAAAAAGAAAGGGTCTGAGAAAATATTTGAAGAGATTTTAGTTGAAAAATTCCCTAATATGGGAAAGGAAAGAGTCAATCAAGTCCAGGAAGCACAGAGGGTACCATACAGGATAAAACCAAAGAGAAACATGCCAAGACACATATTAATCAAACTATCAAAAATTAAATACAAAAAATATATATATTAAAACCAGCAAGGGAAAAGCAACAAATAATATACAAGGGAATCCCGATAAGTTTAACAGCTGATGTTCAGCAGAAACTCTGCAAGCCAGAAGGGAATGGCAGGAACATATTTAAAGTTATGAAAGGGAAAAAACTACAACTAAAATTACTCTACCCAGAAAGGATCTCATTCAGATTTAATGGAGAAATTAAAATCTTTACAGATAAGCAAAAGTTAAGAGAATTCAGCACCACCAAACCAGCTTTACAACAAATGCTAAAGGAACTTCTCTGGGCAGGAAACACAAGAGAAGGGAAAGACCTACAGTAAGAAACCAAAACAATTAAGAAAATGGTAGTAGGAACATACATATCAATAATTCTCTTAAATGTAAATGGATTAAATGCTACAACCAAAAGACATACATTGGTTGAAAAGATAGAAAAACAAGACCTGTACATATGCTGTGTACAAGAGACCCACTTCAGACCTAGGGACACATACAGACTGAAAGTGAGGGAATGGAAAAAGATATTCCATGCAAATGGAAATCAAAAGAAATCTGGTGTAGCAATTCTCATATCAGAAAAAATAGACTTAAAAAAAAAGACTATTACAAGAGACAAAGGAAGACACTACATAATGATCAAGGGATCAATCCAGAAAGAAGATATAACAATTGTAAATATTTATGTACCCAACATAGGAGCACCTCAATACATAAGACAAATGCTAACAGCCATAAAAGGGGAAATCGACAGTAACACATCATAGTAGGGGACTTTAACACCCCACTTTCACCAATGGACAGATCATCCAAAATGAAAATAAATAAGGAAACACAAGCTTTAAATGACACATAAACAAGATGGACTTAATTGATATTTATAGGACATTCTATACAAAAAAATCAAAATACACTTTCTTCTCAAGTGCACATGGAACATTCTCCAGGATAGATCATAAAAGCTACTAAAACTGGTTCATTGAGAAGAGAAACAAAATTGATAAACCATTAGCCAGACTCATCAAGAAAAAAAAGGGAAAAGAATAATAGAATTAGAATTAAAAAAGAAGTAACAACTGACACTGCAGAAATACAAAGGATCCTGAGAGATTACTACAAGCAAGTACATGCCAATAAAATGGACAACCTGGAAGAAATGGACAAGTTGTTAGAAAAGCACAACCTTCTAAAATTGAACCAGGAAGAAATAGAAAATATAAACAGACCAATCACAGGCACTGAAATTGAGACTGTTATTAAAAATCTTCCAACAAACAAAAGCCCAGAACCAGATGGCTTCACAGGTGAATTCTATGAAACATTTAGAGAAGAGCTAACACCTATCCTTCTCAAACTCTTCCAAAATACAGCAGAGGGAGGAACACTCCCAAACTCATTCTAGGAGGCCACCATCACCCTGATACCAAAACCAGACAAAGATGTCACAAAAAAAGCAAACTACAGGCCAATATTTCTGATGAACAGAGACGCAAAAATCCTCAACAGAATACTAGCAAACAGAATCCAACAACACATTAAAAGGATCATACACCATGATCAAGTGGGGTTTATCCCAGAAATTCAAGGATTCTTCAGTATACACAAATCAATCAATGTGAGATACCATATTAACAAATTGAACATATGATCACCTCAATGGATGCAGAAAAAGCTTTTGACAAAATTCAACACCTATTTATGATAAAAACTCTCCAGAAAGTAGGCATAGAGGAAAACTACCTCAACATAGTAAAGGCCATACATGACAAACCCACAGCCAACATCATTCTCACTGGTGAAAAACTCAAACCATTTCCTCTAAGATCAGGAACAAGACAAGGTTGTCCACTCTCACCACTATTATTCAACATAGTTTTGGAAGTTTTAGCCACAGCAACCTGAGAAGAAAAAAAAATAAAAGGAATCCAAATTTGAAAGAAGTAAAACTGTCACTGTTTGCAGATGACATGATACTATACATAGAGAATCCTAAAGATGCTATCAGAAAACTACTAGAGCTTATCAATGAATTTGGTAGAGTAGCAGGATACAAAATTAATGCACAGAAATCTCTGGCATTCCTATACACTAATGATGAAAAATCTGAAAATGAGATCAAGAAAACACTCCCATTTACCATTGCAACAAAAAGAATAAAATATCTAGGAATAAACCTACCTAAGGAGACAAAAGACCTGTATGCAGAAAATTATAAGACACTTATGAAAGAAATTAAAGATGATACAAAGAGATGGAGAGATATACTATGTTCTTGGATTGGAAGAATCAACATTGTGAAAATGACTCTACTACCCAAAGCAATCTACAGATTCAATGCAATCCCTATCAAACTACCACTGGCATTTTTCACAGAGCTGGAACAAAAAATTTCACAATTTAGATGGAACGAAAAACAGAGCTGGAGGAATCAGGCTCCCTGACTTCAGGCTCTACTACAAAGCTACAGTAATCAGGACAATATGGTACTGGCACAAAAACAGAAATATAGATCAATGGAACAGGATAGAAAGCCCAGAGATCAACCCACGCACATATAGTCACCTTATCTTTGACAAAGGTGGCAAGAGTATACAATGGAGAAAAGACAGCCTCTTCAATAAGTGGTGCTGGGAAAAATGGACAGCTACATGTAAAAAAATGAAATTAGAACACTTCCTAACACCACACCCAAAATAAACTCAAAATGGCTTAAAGATCTAAATGTAAGACCAGACACTATCAAACTCTTAGAGGAAAACATAGGCAGAACACTCTATGACATAAATCACAGAAAGATCCTTTTTGACCCACCTCCTAGAGAAAGGGAAATAAAAACAAAAATAAACAAATGGGACTTAATGAAACTTAAAAGTTTTTGCACAGCAAAGGAATCCATAAACAAGACGAAAAGACAACCCTCAGAATGGGAGAAAATATTTGCAAATGAAGCTACTGACAAAGAATTAATATCCAAAATATATAAGCAACTCATGCAGCTCAATATTAAAAAAAAAAAAACCCAGTCCAAAAATGGGCAGAAGACCTAAATAGTCATTTCTCCAAAGAAGATATACAGATTGCTCACAAACACATGAAAAGATGCTCAATGTCACTAATCATTAGAGAAATGCAAATGAATGCTACAATGAGGTATCACCTCACACCAGTCAGAATAGTCGTCATCAAAAACTCTACAAACAATAAATGCAGGAGAGGGTGTGGAGAAAATGGTACCCTCTTGTACTCTTCGTGGGAATGTAAATTGATACAGCCACTATGGAGAACAGTATGGAGGTTCCTTAAAAACTAAAAATAGAGCTACCATATGACCCACCAAGCCCTCTACTGGGCATATACCCTGAGAAAAGCATAATTCAAAAAGATTCATGCACCACAATGTTCATTGTAGCACTATTTACAATAGTCAGGACATGGAAGCAACCTAAATGTCCATCAACGGATGAATGGGTAAAGAAGATGTGGCACAAATACACAATGGAATATTACTTAGCCATAAAAAGGAAAGAAATTGGGTCATCTGTAGTGAGGTGGATGGACCTAGAGTCTGTCATACAGAGTGAAGTAAGTCAGAAAGAAAAATAAATACCATATGCTAACACATATATATGGAATCTAAAAAAAAAAAAATGGTTCTGATGAAACTAGGGGCAGGACAGGAATAAAGGCACACTTGTAGAGAATGGACTTGAAGACACCGGGAGGGGGAATGGTAAGCTGGGAAGAAGTGAGAGGGTAGTACTGACATATATACACTATCAGATGTAAAAAAGATAGCTAGTGAGAAGCAGCTGCATGGCTCAGGGTGATCAGCTCAGTGCTTGCGACCACATAGAGTGGTGGTATAAGGAGGGTGGGAGGAAGATGCAAGAGGGAGGGGATGTAGGGTATACATATGCATATAGCTGATTCACTTTCCTATACAGCAGAAACTAACACAACACTGTAAAGCAATTATACTCCAATAAAGCTGTTAAAAAATATAAAATTAAGAGGAAAAGAAGGACCCTCTCTTAGAGGCTTCAAAGGGGTCATGGCCCTGCTGAAACCTTAATTTCAGACTTCTACCCTCCAGAACTGTGAGACAATAAATATCCATTATTTTAAACTACCTAGTTTGGGGTACATTTTTACAGCAGCCTTAGGAAACTAATTTAGTAGCCTTAAGGGCTGTTGTAGCAATTATCACATAGACAGCTGTTGCCTAGGTATGGCGTGCCATAGCTGTTAAGAGCAAAAACATGACTGTATCATTGTTGCTACATGGTAAAGTTAGGGAGCCAGATTCTGGGGTTCAAATGGTAACTCTGCCACTTCCTACATGTCTGCTTCTATAGGGTTATGTAATTTATCTGTGATTCAGTTCCTCGTCTGTTAAATGCAAACAACAATAATAACAAAATAACAATACTTACCTTAGAAGGTTATTCTGAAGACTCAGTGAACACGTACAACAGTACCTGGCTCTAAATTAGTGCTACACAGCTATTATTACTAGCGTCTCTGTAATCTAAAACCAGATTAAAAGAGTACTTGTCAGATGTGAGAGCATACAGAGTGCGTAAGTATTCAAAAGATTAGTAAAAGCTCAAATATTAGCTGTTATTTTTTTGTTAGTTGCTAATACATAGTAGGTGCTCATAAAGTTTTTGTTAAATGAGTAAATAGGTGAAGTAAGTGTAATGTGAAGTATGTTATCACTTTATTCCTTTCTTATTTCATGAATGACTTTCTATTTATTGTGCTAATAATTTGTGTATGTGCCATAGCCCCTAGTGTATTGTATGCTGGAACTGTCATCTCACTTTATTTAGGACTGATGAATTTGAATTTCTCTGCAATTTCTCAGCTGTATAACTCTTAGATAAAGAAATTACTGGCCTTTATTTCCTTATTTCTTTTTTTTAATTTTAATTTTTATTTTATATTGGAGTACAGTTGATTAACAATGTTGTGTTAGTTTCAGGTGTACAGCAGAGTGATTCAGTTATACATATACATGGATCTATTCTTTTGCAAATTCTTTTCCCATTTAGGTTATTACAGAGTATTGAGCAGAGTTCCCTGTGCTATAACAGTAGGTTCTTGTTGGTTATCCATTTTAAATATAGCAGTGTGTACGTGTCAATGCCAAACTCCCAGTTTATCTCTCTCCTCCCACCCTTCCACCCGGTAACCGTAAATTTATTCTCTAAATCTGTGAGTGCTTATTTCTTTTATATGTAAAATGAGGATATTGTCCTAAATAATCTCTCAGGTCCTTTTATTCTCTTAATATTTAATAACTCTGATATTCTGAAGATTAGAGTCTGAGGCTGATTCCTCTTTGCAGACCCATAGTTTCATGCAGTCTATTTGGGGAATACAATAACATAAATGAAAATCATCTCTATAAGGACCCAACACAAGAGTTGAGCTGACAGAGGAAATAATCATCAAGCTTTAAGATAAATCAATAAAGATTATTCAATCAAAAGAATGGTAAGAAAAAATAAAGAACAATGAACAGACCTTTAAAGAAGTGTGGGGAACCCGTGATATACCAATATAAATGTAATGGGAGACCCAGAAGAAGAGGAGAGAGAGAAAGGGACAGAAAATTTATTTGAGGAGATAATGGCTGGAAACTTTCCAAATTTGATAGGAAGCATTAATCTACAACTCCAAAAAGCTCAACATACTCCAAGTTCTCTCCAACACATAGAAATCTACATCTAGACATATCGTACTCAAATTATGGAAAGCCAAAGACAGAAAATTTTGAAAGAAGAAAAAATGACTTATAATGTACAAGAGAACCTCAGTAAGATTAACAACTGACTTTTTATTAGAAGGAATGAAGCTCAGAAGACTTTGCAATGACATATTCAAAGTGCTCAAAGAAAAACGTGTCAGCCAAGAACCCTATATCTAGAAAAACTTTCAAAAACGAAGGGAAAATAAGACATTCCCAGATAATCAAGGATCTTTAATGAGGCTTCCCAGGTTCTTTCTTCCTGCATTGGACATGCCTCGCCCACATTAACATCTTAGGTCTTAGCAGAGGTGTGTGATCACGTCACTTACACAGAAAATGCCATTTAGGCTGTGAATCATCTCATTTTATACTTAGAAAAGTACGTAGCTTATATTACATTTTCCAGGGAGCTATGCCCAAGAAGTCCAGATTTTTCGGTTGTTTTATTTTAAACTGCGAGCAATTTGAAACAGCACTGCATATGGTGCTGAAATCATCTGATAGAAAAGGAATCTATTGTGTGTCAGTAGCATGTTTATAAGATGATAAGATTGAGTTACCTGCCTTCTTTCCCCTGGGCTTTCCCCAACACAGGAGAAAGTAGCTCGTAGACCTGCATTTCAGTCTCTTCCTCCTCAGATTGCTGGAATGTTGAAGTCAAATTATTCACAAAACACTCATCAGAGTCCTTTCGACAGAAAGTGGAGATGCTGCAAATGTATGGAGAAAAGGAGCAGAACCATTAGTGCTGGTAATTGTTCATCTAAATTCTTCTCACATCAGTGGAAAAATAGATTTCTTAGCGCTTGCAGAGTATAAGCATATTATAGATTCATACTATAAGGGATTAATTTAAAACATTTTCATTTCATTGAAAACTCAAACAATGCAAGACCTTTGCAAAATTAAATAAAACTCTGGTTCTGTTGGTCACTGTAATTATCTTATTCTGGAACACTATGAGTAATTGAGTTTTGAATTGAAGTCAGTAGAGCAAGTCTATCAAAATCAATTCAATTGATTTTCATTTATGCAGATGCATTGAGTTCTACAGTGGTTGAAGTTCTTTACTGAATGGATTAGATTCCTGATGCAGGCCCATTTTTCATATTCCAAATCTTGCACACCTTCTCTAATACTTTCCATAGATATTTGAAAAACTTTCCTGAACAAATAATAAGGCAAGTATGCTCACACTATGTTAAGTAATTAGTTCTCAAATTAAAAATACAAAGAGTTAACTTTTTAAAATGGAGTTACTAAAAATGTAAAATACAAATAACTCTAATAGGAATTTTCCAAAAATATAGATTTATGTAACATAATATAGGGGATAGACCAAAATGTTAACTACCAATGGCTGTGGTCTGAAATTGCTAGGGACCATCCTGAGACCAAGTAAAGGCAACCAAAACTGAGAGATCAAAATTTAAAAAAAAATTTTAAATAAATAGAAAACAGAATAAAAAAATAAAAGAAGGAGAAGGACACCTGATTACTAAGTTTATACCCTTGGATCTCAATGTTCCTGAAACAACATGTATCCCTCTTGAACTTCTAAATTAAATAAATATAAATTCCCTTTATTTCCATAAACTTACTTGAGTTGTGTTTCTGCTGCTTTCAGTCAGAGTTCTGACATATACATAGAATACTGGTGAATTTTATGGCATTGTATATGTTGAAATTATTTATTTCAGTGGAATTTTCAGTGATATGCTTTTGCTATGTTTAATGTGGAAAAGGACAGCTATATTAAATATTGAACATCATGCATTTTTATAAGATTTAAGAATATCAGATCATTTGCCAATATTATGATAACTTAATACTGATTTAATATAATAAAATGAGACAAGAAAAAAATAAGGTTTATAACCATTGGAAAGCATATAACATCTTCATTTACATAAGTAATTCATGTCTTAAAAAATTCAAGTCAATAAATAAATGTCTTTCTTGAAATTGAGATGCATATCAATATGTATATTTAGGGGATTATTTCTTATTCCCTCCCCTAGTCCTTTACAACTATTATTAACTTGGTAGTGTTCTTGTTATAAATGATGTCTTCAAAATCAAGTAAATTGATATTCCCTATAGAAGTGGTATGACTTCTGAATAGTAAAAAAATTATGGTCTGAAAGACTGAAAACAACTAATAAAATATTAACATGAAAACTTTGGGAAGATAATAAATGTAACTAAGGATAGTGATAAGCAGGGATAGCTGACCACTAACAATATGCTGGACAATATGATTAATATTGTATCTGAAACATCTCATTCCTTCTCTTAGCAACATTACTAGATGGGTGTTGCTGTTGTCATTAACTCCATGTTACAAATAAGCTAAGTGAGGTTTGGGGCATCTAAGTGACTTGCCTGAGCTTACAGACCTCAGAGCAGAGCAAGTAGTCAAACTCAAGTCCATGTGACTCCAGGATGGGCAGGACTGCACTGTGGTTAGATCCTGGTCAGCCTTGGTTTGTGTGTAGACTCTACTATGTGACCTTGGACAACTTGCTTAACCTCTCTCAGTTTTCTTATTTATGTGATGGTAATAAAACATGAAGACCAAGTAAACGAATACATGGAAAGTGCTTAGAGTAATACTTGGAACAGTAAGCTTTCCAAGTATGGGCTCTGGTTACTGTTCTGAGTTATGTGTCTGGAATTTGGTGGGTTTTTGACAAATAGTTGAGGTATTATTATTATTATTATTATTATTATTAAAATCTGATGAAATACCATTGACAGAAGTTGCCAAATTTTATTTTTAGAAAAATAAAATTTTTTGGAAAAAAAGTTTTTGGAAAAGACCTATTTTGGTATTTTCCAAAACCCTTTTCAGATGTAGGTTTACATTATTCCAAAGCATTGATTTAACATCTATTCAATTCAACACTAATGATCTAACATAAAATCTAAAATTATCTGAGATGGAATGAAGGGGCAATAGAAAGTAATTTTTTTAAATACATTGATTCAACTAGACACAATGATTTTCATGTACCATCTCATATAGAGTATTTGAAGCATAGTGTTACCTCATGTATTATCACTTACATGAATAAGGGGTTCCATATCCAATGAAGTACATAACCAGAATTTTATGATGCTATTTTGAAAACTTTATTGTTATATTATTCATAGCCTCAATATGATTGCAATTTCTTAAAGCCCAATAATACTTTAAAATAATTATCTCCAAATTTATTGCTAACTAGGATAATTAACTTTTCATTAGAGTTGCAACCACTCATATTACACTCGATGTTGTAATATTTCATAGGCTGACTGCAATATTTTAATTTTGAAAAAAATTACCATCAGTACTTTCTTTGAGTATTTTCATTGGGTGACCTATGAATAAACTCTAACCTAGGTGTCCTAAGGGAAAAAGCTACTTTCAGTTAGACAGCAATGGGGCACTCTGTGACACTGGCTAAATCATGGAGAGCTGCTATCAAGGATGTGTTGTTTCCACATAAGAAAGAAAGTGATTACTTTGTTGGGATGTCAACAATGATCTTTTTCACAAAACTATGTCACTTAGCTCTTTAAACAAGCCAGAATTATTTCAGTTAAGATATCGGAGAAAAACCCTAGGATCATCTTACATTTTCATACACCAAATCCTGAATTACAAATTCAGATACAAATTGCCTCAACTGGAAGTGGTTTCACATGATTTCTTAAAGGCAGTTTGGAATCTCTAGTTGTACCATTTGGGATAGCACCCCTAGAATCAACAGTCATCAAAATGACAGTTCTACAACACATATACAATTCTTCCAAAGTTCAAAATATGGAAAGAGTAAACATTTGTATTTTCAAATTCCCACTCACAGTCATATGAAAGCATATTGAAATTGCTTCATATACAGGCAACCAATCCTCTAATTTCACTGAGACTTAAAGATAAATTGAAGAAACTTCTATTGTTCTTATCTTTGTAGGTGAGGAAAGTTGAGTGACTTGCTCAGAGTGATAGATGTAGTTCCTAGAATTAGGATTAATGGAGATTCTTAAAAAATCCCAACATATCTGAAGTAAAAACAAGATCAAGAGGGCAAAGGTGCAGGTCACTGGACCTAAAAGCCCTGCCTGGAATAGTTGCCATGGCTCAAAGTAGCAGTCTTCCTAAGTAGGTTTTCTGGGTTTGGGGACTGAGATCTACACTCAGACACACCATTCTCAATATGTTGAAAACCAGACACAAAGGGACTATCTTGAACGCAGCAAAAGAAAAATGACTCATCACATACAAGGGAAATGCAATAACGTTAATAGTTAACTTTTTATCAAAAACAATGGAGAGCAGAAGGCAGAGGAATAGTGTATTTGAGGAACTAAAAGGAAAAAAAAAACTTCATCCAAGAATCTTATATCACATAAAATTATTTTTCAAAAATTAAAGGGAAATAAAATCATTCCCTGATAAACAAAAACCAAAGGAACTTGTTACTAGCCAATCTGTTTTATACAAAACACCAAAGAAAATTCTTCAGGCTGACAGCAGGAGAAACCAGACAGTAATTTGAATCCACAGGGGGGAAAAAAAAAAAGAGCATTGGTAGAGATAATTATGTACGTAATTATAAAAGGCAATACTATTCCATATTTCTTTTTCTTAACTGATTTTAAAAATTTATGTAATATATCTTTTTTTCTTTGTGGGGGCCATGCTGCACAACTTGTGGGATATTAGTTCCCTGACCAGGGATCGAACCTGGTCCCCAGCCATGAAAGCGCCGAGTGCTAACCATTGTAGCACCAGGGAATTTCCAAAAAGGTTATGTAAACTTATGTCTACCTATCTATCTAGTATTATTATCTAGTATTATTGGGCCTATAACACATAAACTGTAATATATTTGACAATAACAGTAAAAAGGAGAAAGTTGAGAACAAAGCTACATTGGAGTAAGAAAATAATACTAGATAATAACTCACATACATAGGAAGAAATGAAGAGAACCAGAAATGGTAAATAAGAAGGCTAATATAACAAACTCTAGAAATATATACTTGCTCTCTTTTCTTCTCTCAGCTTCATTAAATTATATAAAATTATAAGTAATAATTATAAAATATGTTCCTAGATCATAACATATATAGATATAACATGCATAGCAGTAAGAGCTATATAAGAGTAAAATATCTATATCTAGAATTAATTTAGTATAAATCTGAAATAGACTATCATAAGTTAATGCAATATGGAAAGTGTATATGGAAACCCTTAGAACAACTAAGAAATTAACTTAAAAACATATAGTCAAAAATTATTTTAAAAATTGTTAAGTTGCCAAGTCTTGATATAAAGTCTATAAAAATAGGATGGGGTTTTGATGAACCCTTGTATTATTACAGCCCAGGTATATTGTTGGTTTTTCCAAATGAAGGTGAATAAATATTGATTCTCTTTGTCAACTGGGATACTAAAGAAAGCAGAGCTAGACACAGATGTAGAGAACAAACATATGGACACCAAGGGTGGAAAGTGGCGGGGGGGTGGTGTGGTGTGATGGATTGGGAGATTGGGATTGACATATATATACTAATATGTATAAAATAGATAACTAATAAGAACCTGCTGTATAAAAAATAAATAAAATAAAATTCAAAAAGAGAAAAAGAAAGCAGAGCTAATATCCACCATTGCGAACCATTTTAAGTCTGTAGGTACATTAGATAACAAGGTATTAGGGTTTGGAACTACAGGGAACCTTGGTATCACAACTTTATTAATTGCAGGCAGATCGTAGACAAATGTCCAACCTTGTCAATTTGTTTTTTTAATGGTAAGGTCAGCGTGTTACAGGGACTAGTGCATGGAATTTTAAGTCCTTGCTTAATTAAGTCTTCTACAATTGGTGAGAGCCCTAGGATAGCTTCTGGTTTTAGTGAACACTGAGGAAATTTAGGCAGGGGCTTGTAATGATCTGTTTAGATTTTATGGGTTCTGCACTCTTAATTTTGCCTGTGTGGGTTGAGGAAGAAGCTCACAGGCATTCAGGCACTTCTGAGAGACTGAGGATTTCATACTTTAGAGTCTCAGTTACATTAATTCCTGCTTTTAGAGAGAAGAACAGCTCAGGTACAGGATAGTCAGGAAATTCTAAGATCATTTCTCCTTCTCAGTTAAATCTTATATGACTCCTTAATTTAGAAAGCAAATCTTGAGTAAGTCAGACAAAGACAAATATCGTATGATACCACTTACATGTGAAATCTAAAAAAATGATACAAATGAACTTATTTACAAAACAGAAACAGACTCACAGACTTAGAAAACAAATTTATGGTTACCAAAGGGGAAACATGGGGGGAGGGATAATTTAGGAGGCTGGGATTAACATATACACACTACTATATATAAAATAGATAATCAACAAGGACCTACTGTATAGCACAGGGAACTATACTCAATATTTTATAATAACCTATATGGGAAAAAAATCTGAAAAAGAATATATATATATATATTATATATAAAACTAAATCACTTTGCTGTACACCTGAAAGTAACACAACGTTGTAAATCAACTATACTCCAATATAAAGTAAAAATTAAAAAAAAGAAAACAAATCTTGTCCTAAGAGTTTACTGGTGTCATGTCACACAGAAGTAAAGTGTGGTTTTCCAAAAATGACCCTAGTGTCATCTGGACTGGTTTAGGTACAGGTATCCTTTGAATTTGGTCAGAAACCCCCACTATGAAAATATTCTCTTTACTCCATGGATTTGCTAGTTTATGAAAGTGGAGTTTAAGGTAGATAAAGTGGCTCTGGTATCCACCAGTACCATACAGGACACTCCATTAATTTTTATCTTAGTTTCCCCCTTGCTCATTTAAAGGAATCATGGGGAGCAGGTTACCAGAGGGTCCCTCAGAACCCCATCTATGCTTATTTAGTATTTCAGTAATCAAAGTTTTTAAGATTTCCCCTGATGGTAAAACAGTCTGAATTAATAAGTGGAGGTCTATTAAATGGTGGGTTCAGCAGGGGGCATTGCTTTTTCTAGGACCTTGGTTGCTTGTAGTCAAGGCAGACACTTCAGGGCACTGTATTCCTGAGTGGAGGACCTCTAGGTTCTGGCTGGAAATGTCTATGTGGAGTTCCTTTCAGCCCTTGGAGCTGTTGTAACTACAGGGCCATAAGTTTACTGGCTTTTTGAATTTTATTTTGTTCCAAGCTTTTTTCAAACTCAGCTTGGGCTGTTAATTCAGTAAGAAGGACAACTTCCCAGCCCAGCTTGTATCTCTTTTTTAGGCTACTTAATTAATGCCGGAGCCTGCTAATGAATAAGGAAATCAGGGTGTATTGTGTGTCGGCATTTAATGAAGAACACCCAGAATGTTTCACAAAAAGGTCTTCCAGTTTTGTCTCATAGTCTGAGGCTGGTTCATCCTTTTTTTGCTTGCAAGGTTGAATAATAGACCAGTCAGTTTTTTGAGGATGTACCTTACCAATACTTCCAAGTAGGTCCTGGGCTATTTTTTCAGCACATTTTGGGCCCACCCTGCAGAGTAATTAGTATGTGTGTCTTTAATATCACTCTCAGGATCTTCCCATTTGGCTTTAGCCATCCATTTTCAGGTGTTGCCAGGTCCTAATGTCATATGAATAAATTGGAAGAGAACTGGGAGTCCTAGATCATAAGCTCCAATAACAATTCTAAATTCTTCATAAAATTTTGGGGGAGTGTCTTTAAGGCTTGGGAAATCTTTAATGATGACCCTAAGTTCAGCCTTTGACCAGGAAGAAAAGAGTTACATTTGGTATTCCAGGCTCAGCGGAGAGCCTCACTTTAAAAGACATTTGTTTAACCTCTAGGTCATCTTCATAGTGAAAAGGTAATTGAATAAGGGAATTAGTAGGCTAAGGATATTTAGGGAGAGGGTGGTAAAGGGAAGGAGTGGTTGGAACAGTCAGAGTCAAGTTAGTATACGTCTCTTTTTAGATTCACTGTCAGGCTGTTGCTTAAGCTTTTCATTTGTCTTTTATAAAGAATCGTTTAAAGAGAGTTTTTGTTGTTTTTTTTTTTTGCGGTACGCGGGCCTCTCACTGTTGCGGCCTCTCCCGTTGCGGAGCACAGGCTCCGGACGCGCAGGCTCAGTGGCCATGGCTCACGGGCCCAGCCGCTCCGCGGCATGTGGGATCTTCCCGGACCAGGGCACGAACCTGCGTCCCTGCATCGGCAGGCGGACTCTCAACCACTGCGCCACCAGGGAAACCCGGGAATTTTTAATTTATTTAGTTTCTTAAAAGTTTCTGCATTCCAATGAAAGTTGCATACCATTGTTTGGGGGAAATTCGGGATCCTTCATTCTCTTGAACACCTCATAAATGGATAAGCTTGTCTAGGTTAAAAGTACCCCTCTGTGGCCACTGTAATTCAAGATTATCTTTGGTAAGGTTAACCCACTGGTTCAGAAAAACACAAGTTGTTGATCCTTATTGTTAGCTAGGGTCCTGGATGCATGAGGAGTCCCAGATTGTTTGGACTCAGAAGAGCTCATTTTTCTTTTATTTTCTTTTCATTTTCCCTTATTACCTGAGGCTTTGCACTGGACCCAGTCCAGCTTAAGTCAGACACAGTCCAGTTTCTAACTCAGACCCAGTCCGACCCTGGACTGAGTCTTTTTTTTTTTTTTTTTTTTAAAGTCAGCTGACTCTGAACCCAGTCTAGAGAAAGAAATGCTCAAATAAATTTGGAGAGATCTCAAACGTAAGGTAGATAGCTAGTGGGAAGCAGCCGCATAGCACAGGGAGATCAGCTCGGTGCTTTGTGACCACCTGGAGGGGTGGGATAGGGAGGGTGGGAGGGAGGGAGACGCAAAAGGGAGGGGATATGGGAACATATGTATATGTATAACTGATTCATTTTGTTATAAAGCAGAAACTAACACACCATTGTTAAGCAATTATAGTCCAATAAAGATGTAAAAAAAAAAAAAATTGGAGAGATCTTTTCAATGCAAAAACCGTAGAGCTCAGATCCCAGAGGGACTTACCTGCAACCTCCAGATGCAGTGAGAACGTAGTGAGCTCAGTGGGGTTGGCGGGTACATTTGCCTGGTTACTCGATGCTCCTGGAGGCTACTGAGGGTCCCCTTTGGGTCCTGCTTCTGACCCCAGAACTGTTAAAGGATAAACAGAGGGATATTAAAATTTCAGGAATTTGAGGAAAAATGGATTTGAATGAGGCAGCACCAAACCAGAAGTGATTAGAAGTGCTCTGTCCAAGGGAACTGGGGAAAAAATTTTATAGAGAAAAGGCAGAAGCAGAGTAAGAAAATTATTGATTCACTATAGCTTAAAAGAACCACAGTTTTTTTTTAAAGAGTTATGCATAATAAGTCAATAAAATATACAATGAAATAATTTAAAATGTTCAATTAAACCCTGAGAAAATAGAAAAAGCAGAAAAAAAACACACCAAAGAACAAATGGAACAAATAGAAAACATTTAGCAAGATTAAATGATTTATTCATAACATACCAATTACTACTCTGAACATGGAGCATTTGAAGGTCAGATTTACAATATTGAGATTGTCAGATTGTATAAAATCTACTATATGCCATCTTTAAGAACTACTTTGACTATAACGACATAGGTTAACTAATGGGATGGAAAAGGATGTACAATGCAAACACAGACCAAAGAAAACTGGAGTAGCTACATTAATTTCAGACAAAATATATTTTAGAACAAGGAATATTATCAGAGATAAAAAGGGACAGTGCATAATGCTAAAGGAGTCAATTCTCCAAGAAGATAAAACTCTAAATGTATATGTACCTTGCAAAAGAGTTTCAAACTGACAAATCTAAAAGAAAAAATAAATCCACAATTATATTTGGAGATTCCAGCACTCACTCCTCTCTTAGTAACTCATAGAACAAGGAGTCAGAAATCAATAAGGATATAGATGACCTGAACAAGATTGTCAAATAACTTGTTTCATTACTATTTATAGAACACTCCACTCAACAAAAGAAAAATACACATTTTTCTCAAGTGCAAGATAGGCCATATTTTGGGCCATACAACAAAGTTTAACAAATGTAAAAAAATAGAAAGCATACAAAATATGGTATGGGACAGTACCAGAATTAAAATAAAACCAATAATAAATGTATCTGGAAAAAACCCTAATACTTGAAATGAAACAATACACTTCTAGACAGTGCATGGGTCAAATAGGAAGTATAAAGGGAAATGTAAAACCATTTTGAAATATGTGAATATTAAAATACAACACACCAAAATTGTGGGACACTGGTAAATCCATGATTAGAGAGAATTTTAGAGCATTAAATGTATGTATTAGAAAAAAGAAAGATCTAAAATCATTCACCTAAGAAATTAGAAAAAGAAGAGCAATTATAACCTAAAGCAGAAATAAGGAAATGATAATGACTAAAATAGAAAAAAATAAATTAAAAACAGAAAAACAATAGAGAGAATCAACTAACCCAAAATTGTTTTGTTTTGTTTTAAGATGAATAAAATCAATGAAACTGTAGCCAGGCTGAAAAAGAAAAAAAAGAGAGAGAAGATACAATTACCAATATCAGAAATGAAAGAGGGGACATCAATATGGATTTCACAGCCATAAAAAGGATAATAAGGGAATACTGTGAACCATACCACATCCATAAATTCTACAACTTACAAGAAATAAATCAATTTCCTGAAAGACATAGACTACCAAAACACACTCAGGAAGAAATAGATAACCTGAACAGTCCCATATCAACTTTTAAGAAATTGAATTTGCAGTTAAAAACCTTCTCAGAAAACACTTCAGACCCAAATGAATTCACCAGTGAATCTGAAACTGAGGGCAGTCATCAGTTAGATCTCTTAAAACATAACTGGCTTAATAAATAATATCCTGTAACTTGCCTTCACCAATCAAGCACGCATTAATTGTTCTTGCAAACTGCATACCCTCCAAGCTCCACATAGCTTAGACAAGGTATCACAAGACTCCTTTAACTACCCCCTATAGATAACACCTCTGATTTATGAGTAGCTATAGTAACAGCTGCTTAAATTGTTTTCAGGAGCATGGACCTAGTCTTACCCAGATCAAACTGGTTAAGACCACCGACCATTCAACTGGGCCCCCATAAGTGTCTGATGAATGACCTTAGATGTCAGAGGCTGAAAACTCCACCCTTAGATCATGCTAATGCACCATTTTTTGGACATGCATCCCAGGAAGAAGCATGCAATGCAGATATGCCTGGGCAGAATGCCATTTACTTCACCTTTTTCTTGCCTCCAATCATCTCCCCCACACCTCAGACCACCCTGCTTCCTTATCCCATAAATAGCCTGAGCCTGAGCCCTCATGGGACTGGACTTGAGGCTTGTTCTCCCACTTCCTCACTGGGCTGCCCCGTGAAAAAACCCTTTCTCTGATGCAAACCTCGGTCTTTCAGCGTTTGACTTGCTGCACGTAACCTGGTTCAGTAACAAATTCCACCAAACATTTAAAGTAAAAAGAATACCAATTCTACACAATCTGTTCCAGAAAACAAAACAGTAGTAAATTATTAAAAAATTTTTATGAACCCAGAATTACCCTAATGCCAAAGACAGAACAGAAAACTACAGACCAATATCCCTCATGAACATAGAGGCAAAAATCCTCAACAAAATAAAAGCAAGTTCACCAAAATATTAAAAGGATAAGGACACCATGACCAAGTGCAATTCATCCCAGAAATGCAAGAATAGTTCTACATTTGAAAAAAAAATCAATATAACTTACCATATAAATGGAATAAGTAAGAAAAAGAAAACATGATCAGTTCACGAGATACAGAAAACTATTCAGCAATATTCAACTCCATTCAAGATTAAAAAAAAAAAAGGAACTCTCAGCAAACCTAGCCTTATAAAGGGCATCTTAATCTAATAAAGAGTGTCTACAAGAAAACCTGCAGCTAATATCATACTTAATGGTGAGGTATTGAATGCTTTCCCCTACACTCAAGAACAAGGAAGGATGTTCATTCTCATTGCTTTGATTCAGTGTCATTGCTGGGTCCGGTGTCTGTGTTGTGCTCAGTGCTTATGTGAGGCCCAGTGTCCAGCTACAATACTACTTGATGTCACAGCTAGTGGGATTCTGCAGAGATAAGATGTCTCTTAGGAACATTGGTCAAATATGTGCATAGGACCCCATCATGAGAGTCATTGTAGAAAAGTTGCTCTGTTCTGTGCTGTCCCTGGAGGGGAGAGGGATCTTTAGAGAAGCTTTTCCCATGGTGGGTATGGCTCCCTGCTCTCTCCAGGGCTGCCAGTGATCTCAGCTGGCAACCTCGGTTCCCAGGGGTATGATGTGTCTTCAGGGTCTATTCTAAGAAAATAAGACCTAGAAGAGGGTCTAACTTGGAGGAGAGACTTTAGGGTGACTGAAGAATTTAACAACAACAACAACAAAACAATAACCATATTAAAAACTCCTATAAACAGCAGTAAATCCTAATACAACTTTAAACACTCCACCAATGTGTCCCACTTTGTCCCTTGTTAAACCAAGCACTGGCTTCATCTTATTACTGAATTTGCAATAAGCAGTGACCTGGTTAGCACCTAGAGCATAGACAGGGGTGAGGTGTGACTTTCTGTCAATACTGCAGTTCAGATCTGATGCATGAAAAGCGTGATGTCTTATCTCTGATTTTACCTGTATGCATGGAGTGGTCCATGCTTTGGCTAAAACATGGCCCAAACCACAGGTACTTTGATATTCAGGCTTTTTAATTAACCACAACACACAATAATTTGTTGGATGCAAGATCATTAAGAGGTTGGTTATTTAACTATGTGGGTACAGGAAGCTATATTTTCACTCAATAAGAATGTCTTTTTTCTTTTTTATAAGAATAATTAGCCAATCAAAATGAGCTCTCGGGGCTTCCCTGGTGGCGCAGTGGTTGGGGGTCTGCCTGCCGATGCGGGGAACACGGGTTCGTGCCCCGGTCCGGGAGGATCCCACATGCCGCGGACCGGCTGGGCCCGTGAGCCATGGCCGCTGGGCCTGCGTGTCCGGAGCCTGTGCTCCGCGACAGGAGAGGCCACAGCAGTGAGAGGCCTGCGTACCGCAAAAAAAAAAAAAAAAAAAAAAAAAAACCGACAAAATGAGCTCTCAGCCAGAGCATAGGAGTGCAATGGACCAGATCCTTGAGGGAGGCTGAGGTGAAGCTCCTGCGATAAAGTAACGCTCGCTAAGGACCTCTGACACTGCTCCTTTTTTTTTTTAAAGAAGGATTTGTGTTTAATTAGTTTTGTAAACCATTTTTTTAAACAGTAAAGACTGGAAGGGGCTTCCCTGGTGGTGCAGTGGTTGAGAGTCCGCCTGCCGATGCAGGGGACACGGGTTTGTGCTCCGGTCCGGGAGGATCCCACATGCCGCGGAGCGGCTGGGCCCGTGAGCCATGGCCGCTGAGCCTGCGCGTCCGGAGCCTGTGCTCCGCAACAGGAGAGGCCACAACAGTGAGAGGCCCACGTACCACAAAAAAAACAAACAAACAAACAACAACAACAACAAAAACTAAATGCAAGATGGAGTCAAGCAACCTTCTCTGAACTGTCCTAAGATATAAGTATGAGATACACTGGTGTAATGGGGCACATTGCTTTGGGGTTTCTACATCCGGTCCTTCCTTGCTAAATAATCACACAGACAGAAGCTTAGCCATCCGATTATTGATAGTTAATAAATATTGGTCAAATATCCTTGTGTACATGCTAATGCCTTTGGCAGAGGCAGAGAGGGAAAATGGATTGTCCCCTTCCCCATATATTTGATACTTCTCTGATAGAAGTGACAGGGTTTGCATGTTTGTTATCCATCAACCAAATTCCCAAAGCATATATTTTTGACAGCACCCTCCCCAGTGATGGGGACTCCTTTACCTTCCAACGTGTTATGGTATTTCACAAATCCCCTACTACATAGGGTTCACAAGGAAAAATACATATTGCAATGGTGTCAAGTGATAGATGTGCACCACAAAATAATCACGGGGGGGTAATCCCAAGGGGGGTGTGAACATTCATGACTAGAAATGTCTAGACCGGAAAAATACATTTGTTAACACAAAACATTTTGGTGAGCAAAACACCTGGCCACTTGCTATAAATGATAAATTTGTATTTTTTATTTCATGGCCAGTTTTCCTCTTCCAGGGACTTAATTATCCCATGTACATTGCTCCCAGCAGAGACACAGAGAGACACACAGCAGTCTCATTTAATCCATTAGATTTCTTTTTTTCCACTGCCTCAAGGTACAGAGGCCTGAGTCATCGAATAAATAACTCAATTTCTCATCCTTGTTCATTGAGCCAGTTGTATGAAAAAACACAATGTTTTTTTATGGCAAATGTGCAAATGGGCTTACTGGGACATTGCATTCAGAAACTGCATAAAGATGCCAAAACTCATTCAGAGTGCAAGAGCAGGAAGAGTGGTTTCAATGTCTTTTAAAATTGAAGCATAGTTGATTTACAATGTTGTGTTAGTTTCTGGTATACCACAAAGTGATTCAGTTATATATAGGTATTCATTTTCATATTCTTTTCCATTATGGTTTATCACAGGATATTGAATATAGTTCCCTATGCTATACAGTAGGACATTGTTGTTTATCCATCTTATATACAATAGTTTGCATCCGCTAGTCCCAAACCCCCAATCCTTCCCTCTACTACCTCCCCACCCTTGGCAACCATAAGTCTGTTCTCTATGTCTGTGAGTCTGTTTCTGTTTCAAAGGTAAGTTCACTTGTGTCATAGTTTAGATTCCACATATAAGTGATATCTTATGGTATTTGTCTTTTTCTTTCTGACTTGCTTTGCTTAGGATGAAAATCTCTAGGTCCACCCATGTAGCTGCAAATGGCATTATTTCATTCTTTTTTTATGACTGAGTAATATTCCATTGTATATCTGTACCACATCTTCTTTATCCATTCATCTGTCAATGGAGATTTAGGTTGTTTCCATGTCTTGGCTGTTGTAAATAGTGCTGCTATAAATATAGGGATGCACTTTTTTTTTTTCAACATCTTTATTGAAGTATAATTGCTTTACAATGGTGTGTTAGTTTCTGCTTTATGACAAAGTGAATCAGCTATACATATACATACATCCCCATATCTCCTCCCTCTTGTGTCTCCCTCCCATCCTCCCTATCTCACCCCTCTAGGTGGTCACAAAGCACTGAGCTGATCTCCCTGTGCTATGTGGCTGCTTCCCACTAGCTATCTATTTTACATTTGGTAGTGTATATATGTCCATGCCACTCTCTCACTTCATCCCAGCTTATCCTTCCCCCTCTCCATGTCCTCAAGTTCATTCTCTACATCTGCATCTTTATTCCTGTCCTGCCCCTAGGTTCTTCAGAACGATTTTGTTTTTTTTTTAGATTCCACATATATGTGTTAGCATATGGTATTTGTTTTTCTCTTTCTGACTTACTTCACTCTGTATGACACTTTAGGTCCATCCACCTCTCTACAAATAACTCAGTTTCATTTCTTTTTAGGGCTGAGTAATATTCCATTGTATATATGCACCACATCTACTTTATCCATTCATCTGTTGATGGACACTTAGGTTGCTTCCATGTCCTGGCTATTGTAAATAGAGCTGCAGTGAACATTGTGGTACATGACTCTTTTTGAATTATGGTTTTCTCAGGGTATATGCCCAGTAGTGGGATTGCTGGGTCATATGGTAGTTCTATTTTTAGATTTTTAAGGAACCTCCATACTGTTCTCCATAGTGGCTGTATCAATTTACATTCCCACCAACAGTGCAAGAGGGTTCCCTTTTCTCCACACCCTCTCCAGCATTTATTGTTTGTAGATTTTTTGATGATGTCCATGCTGACTGGTGTGAGGTGATACTTCATTGTAGTTTTGATTTGCATTTCTCTAATGATTAGTGATGTTGAGCATCCTTTCATGTGTTTGTCGGCAATCTGTGTATCTTCTTTGGAGAAATGTCTATTTAGGTTTTCTGCCCATTTTTGGATTGGGTTGTTTGCTTTTTGATATTGAGCTGCATGAGCTGCTTGTAATCCTTTGTCAGTCACATCATTTACAAATATTTTCTCCCATTCTGAGCGTGGTCTTTTCATCTTGTTTATGGCTTCCTTTGTTGTGCAAAAGTTTTTAAGTTTCATTAGGTCCCATTTGTTTATTTTTAATTTCCATTTCTCTAGGAGGTGGGTCAAAAGGATCTTGCTGTGATTTATGTCATAGAGTGTTCTGCCTATGTTTTCCTCTAAGAGTTTGATAGCGACACTGCTCCTTGATCTCCACCCATCACCATTTTGAGGAAGGGAAGCAAGATGAGACCAGGACTCTGCACCTGTTCTTCAACCAGGGCAACCCTGCATTACCTGCTTTATTCATCTACACCCTGGAGAATTTAATTCAAATTATGTGCCCTGCAAACATAAAAGTTTAATGTTACTGAACGAGGTGTAAGTTCTTTCTAACTTTTGAAGTCTATGATGCCACATGAGTGAGCATAGTCGTCCAAAATAGAACAACTGATGTGGCTAAATTAAAATTGAAAAGGGGGCTTCCCTGCTGGCGCAGTGGTTGAGAGTCCGCAGGCCGATGTGGGGGACACGGGTTTGTGCCCTGGTCCAGGAAGATCCCACATGCTGTCGAGCGGCTGGGCCCGTGAGCCATGGCCACTGGGCTTGTGCGTCCGGAGCCTGTGCTCCTCAACGGGAGAGGCCACAGCAGTGAGGGACCCGCGTACCGCAAGAAAAAAAAAATTGAAAAGGACTAATCTTGATGAATACTTCTAGCTAATTCTCACAAACTTAAATCATTTAGAAGAATTTGCAGTTTTTCTTAATTATCTAAGAATTGTATTTACCTTTTGATTTTTTAATTTCCCATATAGAACGCTATAATAGAATTAAGCTAAAGAGATGGCTATTGTACAAATTTAGTGCAGCTTTTAAAATTAAAAAAAATTTTTTTAATTGAGATATGGTTGATTTACAGCATTATAATAGTTCCAGGTGTAAAAAACAGTGATTCAAATTTTTTACAGATTATACTCCATTTAAAGTTATTATAAAATATTGGCTCTATTTCCTTTGCTGTACAATATATCTTTGTAGCTTATTTATCTTAAAGTGCAATTTTGATATCAGAAACTAGGAAAATAGAGGCATCTTATAGCTAGTGGATGGCTCATTGACACACCATTCATACACACACAGACATTTCCCCTTCCACAATTAAAATAAAACTGAATCTTGCCTAAAAAAAACCTTCCAAAATAAAACGCTATCATTTATTACTACATTTATCATATTTTCTCTCTTAGTAGCCCCATAAAATCATTCACAATCCAGTAAAAATATAGATATTGCATATTAGTATTTATGCAATTTTCCAAACTGATGAAATTTATGAGAGGATGTCTAAACAGTTTGGCAAAACACTTATACTTAATGTGGTAAGAAGGCCCAATGATTGTCCAATAGTGCAACCCATGATCAGGGAAAGCAGAGATGACTATGGGTCACTAAGGAAATTCCTAAGGCCTCCCACTAGTTACCTTGCAATTCTATTTAGGAGAGAGTTAAAATAATTCAGGTCTTTCTGAAATTCAGAAGCTTGTGCTACTTTCTGAAACCTTGATTAGATTTTAGTGATGTGTAACATTTCCAGATTGGATGAGCAATAGTTTATTTCCACATGGATCAACATCAAGGAAAAAACTAAGAGACTAAAGAAGTTATCCACATGGGGGTTATTTCCAGTGCCCCTGATTTAATTGGTTCTGTGCTTGTACACCAGGCATTCCACTAGCACTTTTGGGGACACAAACAAGATGCCAGTCCCCAGGCATGGCCTATGAAAGTTATCTAAGACCATAAAAGCCATAATGGAACCAATGGGTTAACTACCAAAAAGAGAACAGAGGTCTCCTCCCAGGGATGGGAATTTATAAAGTGCCTGTCTCCAAAGATCTGAAATCGTTTCCTGTTTATTGTCTCATTAATCTCCCAACATCCTTGTGACATGTGAGTACCAATTATCAGCCAAGTATTAGATCTGTAAAGCAGAGTGGCAAGCTGTGAACACCGGGTCCCTCACATTGACTTCCTGGGAGGGGGATTTAGTTAGAGGAGTGACGAGTCCTCCCTGACCATCTAACATAAAAATGCTGTGGAAAGTGCTCAGTTCTAACTGCAACTCATTTAGCAGTCTGCTCGGCTATACATCCTACTACTTCTTTTCCTTGGACTACAACACTTACTCTGTTATCTGCAGTTCAAAAACAGCTAGGCCGCAAAGGTCTCACGGCTCTGGTTTTTGCAATAAGGGACCGTATAAATGACTGTCTAGGTTTGGACTTAAAACCAAAGATATCAGAGGATTTGTTCCCAGTAAGGGAAAAGAATATGAGATTTAGATCGCCTAATGTCTCCAAGAAATCATGCACTGGCTAAATCTACACACAAAAACAGAGCAAAACGTCAGACAGTTCTTTGCTGAAATTGAGCAATGGGGACAACCCAACCAACCAGAGTAACTGTATCCAGAAAAGCTGTCCCCAGTGTACCCGCCACCACCGGAGGCTGTGCTGTAGACTACCATGTGCAGTTCCCAATGCATCATGCAGCTTCTTTCATTTCCTTAGGCTGGTTAGACCTTGAGAACAAGTAAATGTAGTTATTTACTGCCTTTGCTTAGGAATAATTTCTCTTGGTGTCTGTGAGTAGTTTTGGAGTAATTTTCATCTGAGGGGAATTTTCTCTTCCTGGGACCAGCTCGCTATGTGAATCAGGCCAGCATGTGCATTTCAATAATTTGATCATCTTAACAAAAATTATGTAAGCAATTTTAAAAATTTCAGGAATCTACAAATACTAATACTATTAGGGAAGTATTTACTTAAGGGTTTGATGTCGGTTTTTTGGGGGGGTTTTTTTGTTGTTTTTTTTTTGCGGTACACGGGCCTCTCACTGTTGTGGCCTCTCCTGTTGCGGAGCACAGGCTCCGGACATGCAGGCTCAGCGGCCATGGCTCACGGGCCCAGCCGCTCTGCGTCATGTGGGATCCTCCCGGACTGGAGCACGAACCCGTGTCCCCTGCATCGGCAGGCGGACTCTCAACCACTGCGCCACCAGGGAGGCCCTTGATGTAGTTTTGAATCATTTTAGTTTTAGTTTAGACACATTTTGTTGATGGGAAGAGATATCTACCCTTGTTAACTAATCATGTGTAACATTTTCCCCATGCATTGCCAAGTTCGAAAGCATTTTTTCATTAAAGACACTTTGAATGTTTATATATATATATATATATATATACACACACACACACACACACACACACACACAGAGTATATATATATAGCTCTTGCCTACAAGATAAAATGCTGTTTAGAGAGCAATTAACTTCGGCTCATATAACCAGAGCAGAGTGTCTAAGGAAGGATGGTGGGTGGACATGAAATCTCCCAGGACTCTATTAGTCATCACCAGGGATTCCAACAGCATCATACTACCCACAAGCTTCTGCATATCAGGTTTAAACCAGCCAGCATCACCCCGGAGGACACAGCAAGGTGAATGGAGGTGGGCCTGGGTCTCTCTTGGTTGCCAAACATGAGGTAAAGCCCATAATCCAGGAGGTACTGAGTTTGGAAAAAGTTTTACAATAAGAGTTCACGGTCCTTTGAGGATGAGCAGGAAATCCAAAGCAGGCGTATGGGTGTAGTGGTGGGGCCTGCAGAGCCAAATTAGGAGGCAGAGAGAAGCAGGTATGGGGGATGGCAAATGCTGTGATGTTGAACCTGCTGTGTCTTAAAGTGCTTCAGGCCTCTACCTGCTGAGATCCAAAGAGTAATATCCTTGTCTGTGCAGCTGTCTGCTCTATAAAATCACAGACTCAGAATAATTGGGAGGCATTAAAAAGTCACAGAGTATTTCTAAAGAAGTTCAGCCTTATTACTTGTGAAGAAATGTGGTAATGAAGGAGCAGGTGACCAATTACTGCAAGAAGAGATCCTTAGGAGGCCGGCCTTCATTACCAAATAGGAAGGTCTTTCTCTGCTCAATCACCTGCTTGTGTACAAATACAAGATTCTCAAGAAGTTAAGGGTCTTGCAAGATTAAAATCTTTGTCGTTTAAACATTCTGCCTCAATTCATGCCTCTTATTGAGATTACATTGCTAACAACCCCCCAAATTCCTTTTTTGTTAATTGGAAGGTGAATTTTAGGCAACAATAACCTTTTTGCAAATTCTTAGAGCATAATTTCCTAAGTGTTCCTTTTATTTCTTGCACCTCTGGAAAGAAAATCACAACCAAAGCTGAAAGAGAAGCAGAATCCTCCCAGGAGACCCTCAATCTAAATAAAGTGATGGGCATCCCAGTTCTAACAAAACCTTACCACGTGTCCTTGGAAAGTGGATTCTGCAGTCGCAGGTGTGCAAAGCTGTAGACGGGGTCTATATCGAATTTGCCAGGGAAGAGCCATCTTTCTTCCATGACATTCGATTTCTAGTTTCTCAGCTGATCATCAGTTTTCCTCTGAAGTCTGACACAAGGTTATGATATTTGGGCAGAAATCATGAAACCCAGCATCACAGAGTGCCTTCTACAGAAGGAAACTTCTGGGGTCATGATGGAAAAGGGGAACAAGGAGATCACCCACAGTAACAGAAATGCTGCTGGGGTCAAGGTGTTGTCAAGTCACCTTCCCACCCAATCTGGGCCACCAAACGTGTGCAGAGAGCTCCTGCCAGGGCCCCAAGGTGTCCGTGTTAAAGCCAGCACCCCCCACTGCAGAGCTGCGAGGCAGGAAGGAAAATCAAGACCATTGTACTTTCTGCCTTTATCAAGAATGAAATAATCTCTAATACATCCTGCTTTGGTGAGGTGAAGAAGTCTCTCCTAAAATTCAGCCTCATCTATAATCACACTGACCTTTGAGGTTTCCATGTGGAGGTCTCACATATTGCTCCAGTGAAGCCAGACTTTCTCCTCAAAGATGTCCACTTTGAAACTTCCCTCACTGCAGCTTGACCTTGGTGTTAATATACTTCTTCTCACCTCATCACCACCCTAGATGGTGCTTCTGTTCTCCCCTGTCCAGATTCCCAACAGTTTCATGACTGGATCACAGGGCTCATGCCTCCTGTCTCTCTGGTCCCTTATCCCCATACTGGGGGAGAGTCTCCTTAAAAAGTTAAACAGATTGTCTCACGGCCCCGTGAGAATCCTTCTTTGATTCCACTGCAATTAGAATAAAAGTAGGTCTTCTCACCTGCCCAGTGGGCCCCTAGCCTAACCTGACCCACCTCACCTTTGCCCATCTCTCTGACCTCATTCATCATGCTCCTCTTCATCATTGCCCTGGTCTGGTCTCCTCATTTTCCTGGTGATGCCTGGCTCCTCCCACCTCTGGGACGCCCCGTCCCTCTGCCTGGTCAGCTCCCTCCCAGTCTGCACGTGGCTCTCGCCTTCCACGGCCATCCCAGAACGCTTTACCTGAGGTAAGTCCTTCCATTCCTGTCATGATCACCCAGTGTTTTCTTCCTGTTACACGGCTCCGTTGGAGCTGTTTTATTTTGTACATTCCAGGTCCTGAATTGTGTGTGTCTGGGTCTCTAGATGGGGAGATCCAGGAGAGGTGGACCACACCAGTCTTGTCCAGAGTTATAAGCACAGTGCCTGGCCCAGGATCTGACCCTGAGGGGGTGTTCCATCTTCACTAAAGGATTATATTAACATCCACATTGAAATGTATATCCTCACACAGGCTATCAAAGTCTGAGCATGTTTTGCAGAGTGCTGTCAAAAAAAGATCAAGAGGAATTTATTGTATTAAAAAGTTTGTAGAAAGACCTCATCCATTAAGAATTATTACTCTCTATATTATAAACATCTGTTCTACTTCTAGTTGTAAACTTTAAAAACAGGATTTTATGTTTCTTTTCTTTTTTTTAATATTTGAAACATAGACACATTATTTTTCTGTCAACCTTCCAAAACCTGGCACAAACACTGAAATGAAAAGCATTTGTTTACTGGACACTTCTAATTTCTAATTTCCTCTTTATTTTATTCTGCCTCTTAATTAAGAGAATGCCTGGCTTCCCCTCCCCCGACATGCAAGTCATGGGAGGGAAGGGTCTCATCCCCCTGGCATACCTGGGTGGACATGAATGGACCCCCTTGGAGCAGCTGTCCTGAGGCTGCCAAGAGTGCAGGGGGGCACTGAGCACTGCCGCAACTTGTAGGGCACTTGAAAGTGCTTTAGTTGCAGAATTTTTTCCCAAAGAAGTCCCCATCTCGAGCTGCCTGTCTTCTAGACTGAAGTGAGGAAGTCCACCCTTCTGTGGCCAGAGGCGTGACCTGGGACCTCAGATACGGCTCACTGCTGAGCCCATCACTTTGGCTAGGACCTCTGGCAGTTCCTGGACTCCTAGAAGGTACAGGTGGAGGGGTCCTTGCTCTCCCCCTGCTTCTCAGACTCTGGATTCCTTGTCTGGAGCCCAGGACCAGTGGACCTGGCATCTCAGTGAGTTGTAAGGGGTCCCTAGCTGGGCTCTGTATCCTGCTCTGCTGTTCCATGTACACCACCATCACAAAGCACTTGTAGATGGGCCAGTTTAGGGCAGGAGATTCACGGTCGTTAATAACTAGGAACTGTAAATATCAATTTGATATCAAGCTCAAATAATATAAAAATGCAGCATTTTAATATTGAGTGGATTAATCTCTTCTAGGGCAAGAGAATAAGACACAGATCTAGCCCCAAGTACATAACTGAGCAGACTCAGACAGTAACGGGATGGGGGTTACAGTACCCTGTGGCTTGGATGGGTAGAGAGGGTAGGGGACAGGTAGGGGAAGATAAGGATGTTTGAGCAAAGTCAGACTGCGAGGGAAGAGAGAGGGTTGTCAAATGTAAACTTAGTTTGATCATTTCTACTGTTCCTCCCCCCTCCCCCCACCAACAGCTTTATTATATCTTTTCACTTTCTGGGACTAATCACAGGCCCCTAAGCCAGAGGGCTCACTGGAAAACAGAACCTGACCCTCACCGAGAAGTCCCACACCTGCACTCTGGGGACAGGGTCGTTGCCTCACCCTCACCCTCGGCTGGGAGTTGGGAAGCAGGGCTGGCATCCCTTGAACTAAGGGAAGGACCTGGACCTGAGGGACAATGGAGTTCCCAGCAGAACCTCCTGTGTGGGGGCCAATCTGCTCTCAGGCTCCCCAGAGGGCCAGGAGAGAAGGCGGTGGGCTGGGATGCTTCAGGACCAGACTTGGAAGCAGAGGTGCTGTCTTCAGCCCCTCCCCAATCTCCACCCTCACCCACAACATCTCCACTATTGCTTTCCTGGGGCTGATCTTCTCAGATGGTCCTTCCTCCTGCCTGTGACTTGATGAAAGAGTGCAGCCTGAGATATTCCCCCACCACACACACACACACACACACACGCACCCCACCAAGGCCAGATCCTGAAGGCAAGGCTTCACTGTGAGATGACGATGATGATGGTTGGCAGGTGGGGACATGTGCAGACCCCGGAGCTATATGGCTCCACAGTTTCCATCCAACTCTCTTCCCACTACCTGGAATGTTGATTAGAAACCGAGAGAGTCTCTGATGGAAAAGGGTGGAAAAACAAAACTCTATGCTACAGTCATATTAGCAGAGTCTGATATTTTCCTCCGTGTTATAAACTCAGTTGGATTTTGGAAGGTTACCTAGTTCTCACCTCGTATATGTTCCTGTAAGGAAAAGTGCTAGAAGTTTCAAATGCAAACTGTTCAAACCCGAACAAATCCTGTGTTTCCATGAAGCTCGTGGAGCTCTGCATCTACCTCATTTACTTCACAGTTTTCAGAGGCCACTTTTGACAGGTGGACACAGGGTCATGTCTTGGCATATCTTCAGAGCCTGTCAGCAGGGCACAGAACCACCTGTGTGATCCTTTATTAAGTTAGGCAGCCAGGAGTCCAGGGCAGGAGGAGCGGCACCGACTCTGGCATCTGCTTGCCTGGGCGTAAGACCTTCTCTCCTCCTCCTGCCTTGGGATCTGGAAAAGGTACATTATGTATAATTAGGGTGACAGTGATGCCCACGTCATAACGAAACCCGAAGGATCAGGGAGCTGGTGAATGCAAAATGCCCAGAGGGCATCTGGTACCTGATGAATGCTCAAAAGACCACCAGCTCTTCAAAGAAAAGAAAATTAAGTCCGACTCAGTGATACCTACTATTAAGATAAAACAAAACTAGAAGATCCATAGTTTGCTGTGATGCCTACCTGCAGGGGCGGGGCAGGTGGAAGGGGGCAGAGAGAATGAGGTGCAATGCATCTTTGTCTAGCACTTCACAGGGCTGTATTTCGTACAGGACAGATCATTTTCCTCTAAGCCAAAATCAATCTTCCTCTCAAACCAGGGTGCATAAAATAGTCTCCAGAAGGAAAAAAAATCGACCTTCAGATGGCCATCATGCATTTTGAGACAGTAAATAAAACACGAACACATGAAAAAGGATCCATGGCCATCAGAACTGCAACTGGCCCCAGGGAATTTTTTTCATCACAGCCTTTGCTTGAAGTGGCCTTTTAGCTGGGCAGGGGGATTTTACAGCCTGAGAGGTGGTCAGCAGCCCAGTGGCAACCCGTGCAAATGACACAGGTGTCCTCATCCTTCTTCCAACTCAGTTCCAGCCCTTGACTTGGAAAAATTAGCCATCGTCGGCTATGTTTTTTTTTGCGGTACGCGGGCCTCTCACTGTTGTGGCCTCTCCCGTTGCGGAGCACAGGCTCTGGAGGCGCAGGCTCAGCGGCCATGGCTCATGGGCCCAGCCGCTCCGCGGCATGTGGGATCTTCCCGGACCGGGGCACGAACCCGTGTCCCCTGCATTGGCAGGCGGACTCTCAACCACTGCTCCACCAGGGAAGCCCCATCGACTATGTTTTATATTAAGAATGGTTACCCTGAAGTGAATCCCTGGCAGACGGACTGGTGGGAACTTACTGTAGACAGGTTCAGAACCGTGTAATTAACTACGGTGGCTTTAAACCCTCCAGTCAAAGGTCCCCATTACCTGGAACATCCCACCTGTCCTTTGTTTCTTTCTGCTCCTATTCATGTACTTCTCATACCAATTCAGGGGAGCAACCCAGAATCACGCTCTTTGCTTTCTCACTGGAATGACTCCCTGATCTCTCAACATCAGCAGAATTGCCACCGTGAAGACCGGGGGAGCCCGCAGCCCAGAGTCTGCTGTGCAGCTCTGTCAGGGAGCCAGGAACGTTTATGTTGGCAGCAGACAGAAGACTGGGGCCCAGGAGGCCTGAGCTCCCCCCAGGCACCTCCCTTGTTTCAGTGCTGTGACCCTCGTAAGTGCTGGCACTTTCTGTGGCCCTGAGCAGGCAGGTGTGCTGGCAACTATCAGTTCCAGAGACTTCCCCACATTTAGTCTCATTAAATAGGTAGAAGAGTTGGGCCAGTGATGACGCATTGCCTTCCCCCTTGCCTTCTCTGGCTGGGCTTTATGAGGAGCCCGATGTGAGTGGTGTTTAGGACCTATGTCTGTGGAGGTGTTTGGGGCAGGAGAAGCAGCCTCTCTGAGGATGGAGTTCATCAGGGATGAAGGGGTGTGTGGGCTGCAGCAGACGGCACAGCCCCCCTATCGGGCTGGGGTCCTGTGGGCTTTCTTTTCTTCTCCTGCAGCCTTGACACGAGCCCAAAGTCGAATCCCTGTCTAAGCGGGAATCATTATCACAGCCCCTTCCAACACCATTGGACTGGACAGTGAGAGTGTCCCATCCTGGAGATGGGGAGTGAGTAGTTTACTGTTCTTCTCTCTGTCCCCAGATAAGTGGCTTGTTTTACGTTTTTAAGTGCTTGTTGTTTGAGGGCTGCTCTGAGGTGATGCCTGTGGTGTGTTGGGACATTAACTGCTCTGATTAGTTGCCATGCTCTTCTGCCACCCTGAGAGCCTCAGCTAGCTCCCAGCCCATGCCATCTGACCCTCAGATAAATCGTTCGTCTTTAAGCCACACAACTGCCTCCTGTGGGCACATGCTTTCCTTTTCTTTGTTTCCTCACTTTATGCTCACTTTACTTCTTTGTCTCCGTAGGGGAGGAGAAATCATTTTCCCTCTACCCTTATGAGTTCTTGGCTGAAAGCCCCTTGTAACAGAAGACAGATTAACAGGAGGAAAACAAATAGAAGTTTCATAGCATGTATACGTCCTATATACGTGGGAGAGATCCAGGAAAAGTGAGTAACTCTTTAATGGTCCAAGCCACCACCTTAAATACCTTAAATAAAGATAAAAGTAGATGTTGTAGGCTTCCCTGGTGGCGCAGTGGTTGAGAGTCCGCCTGCCGATGCAGGGGACACGGGTTCGTGCCCTGGTCCGGGAAGATCCCACATGACATGGAGCGGCTGGGCCCGTGAGCCATGGCCGCTGAGCCTGTGCGTCCGGAGCCTGTACTCCGCAACGGGAGAGGCCACAACAGTGAGAGGCCCACATATCGCAAAAAAAAAAAAAAGAAAAGTAGATGTTGTGTGGGAGGGGGCGCAATTATGGAAGGTTATCAGGAAAAACACAGGAAACAAGGTAAAGCTCGTTACACAGAGTTAAGTCCTCCTCTTCTCCATTGATGAGAGTTTTTAGAGACTCAGTCATCCTCCTCTTTGTGGTACAGAGAAGGAGACACCCTTGTAAATGTAAATGTCCCTTACAAACAGTAGCTTCTACTCAGTTTTTCAGAGCTTTTCCTGTCTGCTGTTTCTTAAAAATAATCAGCCCAAACAATCCTTATAAAAGAGACCTATTTGGAGGTAGCCTATTCTGCTCCCCTACACCCCAAATTTGTAAATTCCATAACCCATGGTGATTCCCTGAGATGACCATGAGAGCCAGAATCTATTAGAGAGCTGTAAAGTCCCATCTGAGCAAACTTAATGCAGCACTAAAATTGCTTCATTAAAATGCAATTACAGGGCTTCCCTGGTGGTGCAGTGGTTGAGAGTCTGCCTGCCGATGCAGGGGACACGGGTTCGTACCCCTATCCGGGAAGATCCACATGCCGCGGAGCGGCTGGGCCCATGAGCCATGGCCACTGAGCCTGCGCGTCCGGAGCCTGTGCTCCGCAACGGGAGAGGCCACAACAGTGAGAGGCCCGTGTACTGCAAAAAAAAAAAAAAAGAAAAAGAAAAAAAATGCAATTACAATTCAAAAGAAAACACAAAAAAACAAAAAACAGTGTAGAAAGAGAATTATTTTTACTTTGCTGAAATTTTTGTAAAATTAAATCAATCCTTGTCCCTGACCAAACCTTGGGACCTGGTCTCTTCCCACTGTCCCACCTGTTTTCTTCTCAGCATTCTAAATCCCCTCGTGTGTTTCAGTCTCTCTTCTCTCCTTGCTGGTCCTTCCCCAGATTTACGCCAAGAAATCTCACCAAGAAGATCTCCGTAAAATGCAAATACAGCCCCAAACAACAGATTGTTTACATGAAAGCTGGACTCCTACAGGATATTCATTCTGAACTGCTTTCTTTTGTTTACTAATTAATTAGAATGAGGTCAACAGCAAGGGGCCTCCTCTGATTTAGGTTAAACAGTGGTCACAAAAGCGGGGGTTGGACTTTACCCTCACCTTCCCCAGAAGGACCCCGTCTGCTCTTCCCCATTCCAGGGGCTGTGATCAAAACCAGCAAAAGAAATAAAACAAATAGGAGTCTCATGAGCAGTGCATGCTGGAATTTCTTTTAGTATCAAATAAAAATAATTTCAATATTAACTAATGCTTTCAATCCTAATAACTCATTTGCTTTTTGAGAGAGCTGCATAATCAGTGCCTCTTTCCTGCCTTCATTGCTCATTAAGTGTTTTCTAATTTAGGTCCCAGAGATAAAAATACACAGGAGGTGCAGCTGGCTTTAGAAAGAAAATGTTCCAGACCTGACAGTCTTCTCTCTGGGGTAGCATGCTGTCATCCTCTGGGCCACTGCTGCCTGCCTGGTCCTCCCTTCCCAGAATCTGTTAGCTTCTGTTCTCTGGACTCTACTCTGTGTTTCCCACTCCCACCGCCTGGCAACAGCACTGTCAGCAGCCATGGGGAGCCTTGCCATAGCTTTCTCTGTCGCCTACATGGCATGACCCAGAGTGCTCAATCCAGCAGCATAGAGCATGGCCGTTCCCAGTGTCTGCTGACCCAGGACCTGCCCACTGACCCTGAGTTGCAAACAGCAGCCACTGCAGAGGCTCAACTGCTGCATTTCAGGAGTTCCTACCTGATGGCAGACAGAGATTCACAAGCAGATCAGTTGCAGTGTAAGGTGATTAAGAGCTGCATAAGGAGGTTGGGGGAATCGAGAGAGGAGGTGAACAATAGGACAGACCTCACAGAGAAGGTGAAATCAAGAAAGATGCCATGGGGCCCTCCCAGGAACAAAAGCCCCACCATGGGCCTTGTTTCCTGTTTGTAGAAAAGCTGTAGCCTCCCAGGCCTCCCCCAAGTCACAAACGAGCAGGCTCAAGCAATTACTGATTATGACAGTAGAGTCACAGAATCTTTAGTTCCTCCCTGAAGGACATTGATAATAGTGTCCGATACACATTCCTGAGTTGTTTTTCAGATACTATAACCACTACCAGAGGGAAAATTCCAACTGCATGATGACCATGTAGCCATGATATATAAGCTGCTTCATCTCAAGCGGTACTGAATCTATGGCTTGCACAGTTCCAAGAACTGGCCTCATGAGAGTGGGAACAAACTCTGAGTTGAAGATTAACTTCACTTAAAACAATCAAGATGATGCTGACCAGACCACCGCATGACCAGTTTCAGGTTGACTGTGCCATTCTGCACATAGCCCCCACTTGCTACTCTTTGTCAGCAGGCCACTTGGCTCCAACAGACTTTATTTTTTTTTATTTTTTATTTTTTTCACACACACACACACACACACACACACACACACACACACACACACACACACACTGTATTTTATTTTTACAGGTGATAAATTGACACCAAGCATCGTAAATGGATGATCACAACAAAAGCAACAATGATTGCAATTACCAAACACGAAACACACTCATACTATGCCATAATATTGACATTCAGTCCAGTAATCCTCCACTGTAAGACTACCATACTCCCCTATTTCAAGGTGGATGGGATTGGTTTACTAATCTAGGTTTCTTAGATTCCTACTGGGATTAGGTTAAGGCTTGAAGGAATCCTTAAGTTGGGACTAACTCTTTTACTAATTATTGTGGGGTTTTAACTTCTAGTCAAGGGGGTCTTAATTGGCATGACAGCTCTTTACAAAAGAATTACTAAAGGGCTTTCCTGGTGGCACAGTGGTTGAGAGTCCACCTGCCGATGCAGGGGACACAGGTTCGTGCCCCGGTCCGGGAAGATCCCACATGCCACGGAGCAGCTGGGCCCGTGAGCCATAGCCACTGAGCCTGCACGTCTGGAGCCTGTGCTCCACAACGGGAGAGGCCACAACAGTGTGAGGCTCGTGTACCACAAAAAAAAAAAAGAATTACTAAAAACAATTAGTAACGAGATGCCTCTTCTGGAATCTCAACCAGCATGTAGTGGAACCAAAGAATATTTCTTATACCACGTTAGATCCTTCCACTTTAAGAATCTTTTGTCACCCATGCTCAGCTTGAAGAAGTTACAGAAAACAGACCTTCATCCCTTTTCTATAGAAATGGGAGGAAAATCTGACAGTAGGGATTGTAACTGAGGCAGTGAGACTGTAACTAAGGATCCTCAACAATTTGTCTTTGTTCCTTGTTTCTTGCTTTTTAGGACTAGCTAGCAAGAGAGTTATGACTTAGATAATGTTCCAGCTTCAAGCAAGGCTTGATGGCTACTTGGAATCACATGACCAAGACAATCATCTCTGAAAATAGAAGATTGTCCCCTCCCCAGCACATAGCCTTTCCTCTTTTCCCTATGTAATCTCCAAGCATGAGTCCACCTTCTCCCCAGGATTGCCAGCTTCCTCAATAAAGCTATCTTTCCTTTTGCCCAATACTTGTCTCTTAGTATTGGATTCTTGAGTGATGAACAGCTGAACCTGAGTTCAGTAACAAAGGTAATATTGGATTGGGACCTTAAGACATGGGAAGGTTGGCCAGGCAACCTTAGGAGGAGGGGGACCTCCTGGACTGGACCCTGGCACACATCTGCAGTGGAGGCCTGACAGAGAGCCAGCAGAGCAGTTCCACATAAGCAGGCAGGGTTCTAAGGACAGAGCTGCAGGGTTGTGAGATCAGGCACTGTTGTTTTGCCATAGAAGAATCCTAAATTCTAATGTTGTCTCTGACTGCAGGGCTTCTCTTGGGATTCACCCAGTTGGCACCTGCCTCCCACTCTTGCTATGGTGCTAACCTGTCTCTCCAGATGACGCTCCCAGAAGCATAATCATCACATGTTCCCAAGAAAACCCCTCCAAAATAGTCAGGGATGCTTGGCTAAAATGTCTCTGCCATCACTTAGTGTCACTGCCTCTCAAATCTTCCTGGTATCACTGTTGATGCCAACATTATAACAAGCTTGTTATTGTATCTATGTGATAACTTATGTCTATAAAATGTGACATGAAACAGCCACCTCAGAAGAGGGCAACAAATCTTCCTTTTCATCCTAATCGTATGGCAAATAAAATATTCCTGTAGAAAAAAAAATGTGAAAATGGCAAAATATTCCTGCCTGCTTCTGAAGATAAGAACAGCACAATGAACTGGAAAGAATGCTAAGAGCATTAGCATCAGATGACCTGGTACTGCATCCCATTGCTGCCCAGTTACTCCCTGATCGCCAAAGAGTCTCCTTGACACAGAAGGTTTTCCCATGCACTCCAGAATCTTTTACATAAACATAAAGTATTTACATGAACATAAAACATTCACACAAACATAAAATGTTTACATTTATGTATTTTAACTATTGAAGAAAATGCACATGGTATCTAGGTTTGAGTAGTAGACAGTGATGAAATTTTATGGGAATGATACAAGTGTAGCAAATAAAGATGCTGTGACTAAAACCCACTTCTTATTGGCAAATCACAATCCTACTGTGATTTAATAAACATATTCCAAAAATTAAGACAAAGTACGTTCTCTCTGTACAAGTTCTAGCCCTTGACATAAAATTGTTTGCTGTCTACCTTTTGCTGTCTAAAATTGTTTGCTGTCTAATATAGATCATAAATCACCTATATTCAAAGAAAAAAAGGTCTCAATCAATGATCTCAGACTCCACTTTAAGAAATAAGAAAAAAAAAGAGAAAATTCAACCTAAAGTAAGCCAAAAAGAGGAAATAATTAAGATCTGTGCACTCAGTATGATAATTAAGTCAGACAGAGAAAGACAAATATCATATGATATTGTTTATATGCAGAATCTAAAAAAAAAATGATACAAATGAACTTATTTACAAAACAGAAATAAACTCACAGACATAGAGAATGAATTTTTGGTTACCAGTGGGGAAGGGTGGTGGGGAGGGATAGATTGGGAATTTGGGATTGACATGTACACACTGCTGTATTTAAAATAGATAACCAACTAGGACCTACTGTATAGCACAGGGAACTCTGCTCAATATTCTGTAATAACCTAAATGGGAAAAGAATTTGAAAAAGAATAGATACATGTGTATGTATCGATATAACTGAATCACTTTGCTGTACACCTGAAATTAACACAACATTGGTAATCATCTATACTCCAATATAAAGTAAAAAATTTTTTTAAATGAGGTGAGTGGAGGACAACATAAACCTAACTCAACTGAGATTCCTGATGAGTGTAGGATGTTTTCTTGTTTAAATTGCTCCAATCTAGGTTTCTCAAAAAATTAAAAACAGAACTACCATATGATCCAGCAATTCCACTCCTGGGTATATATCAGAGAAAAACAAACACAGTAATTCAAAACGATATTATACATGTACCCTAATGTTCATAGCAGCATTATTTACAATTGCCAAGATGTGGGAGCAACCTAAGTTGCTTTTACAACAGATGAATAAATAAAGAAGATGTGGTATATATATGTACAATGGAATACTACTGAAAAAAATCAGTGCAGAAAGCAATGAAATACCAGGCAGAAAACAATACAGAAAATATTTGAACTTGAGTTGGTTTGTTGAAAAGATCAATAATATTGGCAAACCTCAGGAAACAAGAGGGAAGCCAAAAATTAACAATATCAGAAATAGGAGAGGTAACTTCACCACAGATGCTACAAATATGAAAAAGATAAAAAAGGAATAATACAAACAATTCTATGTCAATAAATTTGACAACATAGAGGAAATGAGCAAATTCCTTGAAAGACATACATAAAAAATCAACTTGTTGAAGAAGATATAGATAACCTGAATAGTTATCTGTAAAAGACATTGTAGTAGTTTAACTACATTATTGTAGTTTACAAACTTCCCACAGAGAAAACTCCAGGCCCAGATGACTTTACTGGTAAATTTTACCAAATATTTAAGGAAGACATAATACTAAACCCACAGAAACTCAGAAAATTGAAAAGGAAGGAATCTTTACAATATCATTCTATAAAGCCAGTATTACCCTGATGCCAAGCATAAAACCATTGTGAGAAAAGAAAAAAGATAAACAAAAGTATATATCAATATCCCTAATAAATATATATTCAAATATTATAAACAAAGTTTTAGGATATCAAATCCAACAATATATAACAATGACAATACCCCCCAACCAAGTGGAGTTTATACCAGGCATGAAAGTTTGTTTGCATATTTGAAAATCAATGTAATTCACTAATATTAATATACTTAAAAAGAAATAATAGAAAAATATTTGAAAAAAACCCCACCATTCATTCCAATGAAAATTTTTTATCAAACTTGGAATAGAAGGGAATTTTCTCAACCTGAAGAAAAGCATCTATGAAAAACCTAGGATTGGAATTATACTAAGTGGAAAAGGATGAATATGTTTCCTCCCAGATTCAAGATCAGGAACAACATACGGATGTTCATTTTCATCATTTCTATTTAACACTACATAGTGCAATCAGTCAAGAAAAAGAAATAAAGTCTATCCCGTTTGGAAATAAAAAACAAAGATTTCTTTGTTTGCAGATAGCATCATTTTCTATGTAGAAAATTTGATGGTATTGTCAAAACCATCGCTGAACAGAAGTGAAAACAATGAGAACGTAGTTTATTCAGCATATTGAATAAGGAAAAGAGACTTAAGGATAGAACTGGACTTAATTCTGAATACAGCAGGGACAAGTGAGCATTTTTGCAGGATGGGGGTCAGCGGGTAGAAATTTACTCAGAGGAAACATCAGGGGTAAGGAGGGTTCTGGCTAAACTGATCTGACAGAAGTCTGGCTGAACACAGGCCAGGGTGATCAGATATCACAAGGGGGATAAAGAATTTGGTCAGATATCTAGAATGATCGTATATCAACGATGAGGGGTTTTCTATAAAGTGGCTTAGCAAGATTCTTGCTGTTTGCAAGCCTGACAAGGACAGATGCCAAGATCAAAGCCTAGAGGGCTGGGGGAACCCTACTAAAGTTTAGTCAAGAATAGAATCATGTCAATATCTACCAAAAAAAAAAAAAGCTATAAGAATAAGCAAGTTTAGAAAGTTTGCAGGATACAAGATCAGTGTACAAAAATCCATTATACTCTACTTTGAGAGTAAGCAAACCACAGCCCATGTGCCAAACCTGGCCTAAAACCTGTTTTGGTACAGCCTATGAGCTAAGAATTGTTTTTACATTTTTGTTTTCAATAAAACCATCAGATTTATTAATTTTAAGGTCTATTTCCATGATGTTCATAACTTTTTGTTTTTACATTTTAAAAGTTCAAAAAAAAAAAAGAATATGAAACAGTTACACACGGTCCACATTTACTACCTGCCTCTACCAAAAACAAAAAGAAAAACAAAACAAACCAAAGAACACCAACCTCTTTCTATGTAAAAGCAACTAGGGACTTCCTTGGCAGTACAGTGGTTAAGACTCCGCTCTTTCAATGCAGTGAGGTGTGGGTTTGATCCCTGATCGGGGAACTAAGATCCCACATGCTGTGTGGCATGGCCAAAAAAATTTTTTTTACTTTAAGAATAAAAAGAATCTTCTCACCATGGCCATAAGATTCACCATCAATGTTATTACCCTAACTGAATAACATAACATAAAATAAAATAAAAGCAACTAACATTCAGAAATTGAAATTTAAAAAGAAATTTTGAGTAACATCAAAAAATATCAAATATTTTGGGATAAATCTTATACAAGATATATAATTTCTGTACATGAAAACCTGAGCCATCTTTGCTGAGAGAAATTGAGGAAAACCTAAATAAATGGAGAAACACAGAATGTTCATAGGCTGACCGGTTCAGTATTGTAAAGTTGTCATTCTCCTCAAACTGATCTACAAAGTGAATATACTCCCAATCAAAACCCCCGGAGATTTTTTTCTGTTTTTTGTAAAAGTTGAAAAACCAAGTCTAAAATTCATATGAGAATGCATAGGACCCAGAACAACAGAAACAATTTTGAAAAAGAACAAAGTTAGAGGGCTAACACTTCCTGATTTCAAGATTAATTACAAAACTCTAGTAATGAGAGAGTGTGGTATTGGCATCGAGGGGACAAATAGACCAGTGTAACTGAAGAGAGTCCAGTAATTGAACCACACATATATAGACAATTGATTTTTGACAAAAGTGCAAAGACAATCCAGTGGAAACAGAACTGTGTCTTCAACAAATTGTGCTGGAACAATTAGGTAAACACATACAAAAAAAATAAAAATAAAATATGATCTACACTTTGAGCCATGTTAAAAAGATAACTCAAACGATCATAGACCAAAATGAGAAACCTAAAACTACCCATCTCCTAGGAGAGAAGTCCTTCCAGCTTTGAGTTAGGCAGAGGTTTCTTAGATATGAAATGAATCAAAAAGTGTGAGCCATATAAAAAATTCAGTAAGTTGGACTTCATCAAAATCAAAAACTTTTGCTCTTCAATAGACACTGTTAGTCACAGACTGAGAGAGAATATTTGCAAATTCTATATCTGAAAAAGGTCTTATACCCAGAATATATAAAGAACTTTCAAAACTCAAAACAACAACAGTGACAACTAAATTAAAAATATGCAAAAATTTGAGGACATTTTACTAAAGAAGATATATAAATGATAAACACTGAAAAAATGTTAAACATTAGTTATTAAATAAATACAAATTAAAACCACAATGTCATATCACTACACTTGTAAGAATGCCTAAAATTAAAAAGACTGACTAGACCAAGTTTTGGCATGGATGTGAAGGAAGTAAAACTCTCAGAAGCTGCTGGTAGAAATGTTAAATGGTATCATCACTTTGGAAAACAGTATTTTAAAAGTTAACATACTTTTCCCAACCATATGATGGTTCCCTTTCCTTTTAGATATGTAAGATGGCTCAAGTGAAAAGAAAACTTAAGTTCATACAAAGATTTATACACATGTTAATAACAGTTTTATCAATATTTGTAATGGCCTAAAACTGGCAACAACCAAATGCCCATCAACACATGAATGGATAAACAAATTGTGGTATAGCCATACCATGGAATGATATACAGGAATAAAAATGAACTAATAATGATGCATGTAACATGTGTAAAGCTCAAAATAATTGTTACGTGAAGGATGCAAGACGAAAAGGAATATGTATACTATAAAAACAAACTGAAGAATTCCAGGGCCTTTAATGGTAAGGAGGCCAGAAACCCCCACTGACTTAGATCTGAGGTATTTATGGCTCCATATATGGTTTCTGACAATGGTGCCAGGAAATTCTGTTGTATAGGAAATGCTATCATCCAAGGTATCAACTGCAGAAGGTTAAGTTCTCTTTCTTCATTTATAACAAATGACTTAATGTGATGGTTTAGAGGTAACAATTATCCTTCCCTGCTTGTAGGCAGCTTCCAGGGCCCACAGCACCTGTATTGGGAAGTGCAAAGCAGTCTGGAAGGGAAGGCATGTGGAGGTGTGCAGCTTGCATGGATTTACGGTGGCCTAGGACTAAAGCACAGTGAGGTTGTAGCTCCAGGATGAGACGTGTTGGAATTTAAAAATCTCTGCCAATTACAACCAAGCATTTTCTAGGCAGAGCCATAGATCTGGGCTGAAGCTGCAGGGATACCTGTTTTTTGGGTCTGCTTATTATTAATTGAACAGAATTCCTCTCCAGATGTCTTTACTAATCAGAATTTTAGGCCACCTGGAAATGTTACCAGTTTTCCCTTTAGGAAAAATGGCTGGGTTAAAAAAGGAACACACTTTTGTGCTTTTTGCTTTTTGTTTTTTAAAAATCTTCCCCTTAGGGAGTACTAGACTCCTTTTTTTTTTGTAATTGCATTGGGTCTTCATTGCTCTGCACAGGCTTTCTCTCTAGTTGGGGCGAGCGGGGGCTACGCTTTGTTGCTGTGCGTGGGCTTCTCACTGTGGTGGCTTCTTTTGTTGCGGAGCACAGGCTCTAGGCATGCAGGCTTCAGTAGTTGCAGCATGCTGGCTCAGTAGTTGTGGCACACAGGCTTAGTTGCTCTGTGGCACGTGGAATCTTCCCAGACCAGGGATCAAACCCATGTCCCCTGTATTCACAGGTGGATTCTTTACCACTGTGACACCAGGGAAGTCTGAGAGTATTACACTCTTAAGATCAACTGAATTTCAGACATATCTTCCTGGAGTATGACTCTCCCATGAATAATGAAAGACAAATTAAAACAGTCATAAACATATTCCACAAATGTAATGCTCAAGAGTTCCTTGTGCAGATGAAATCTCCATTTCATTCTTTAAATCTATTTATTATCCTCTTTGAAGCAGAACCATAATAGTGAAGGTGCAATTTAGATGTCTATTTGATCTGAGAACTTAAGGAAAATAAAATGTACTTCAGCAAAAAACGTTCAGGGTGGATTTCTGAGCAAAATTAGATTGTTTTATTTCCACTTCAAATGTACTATCAAATATCATTTGGCAATATATTAATGAAAAGAATATTGTCTGTGTAGATTAATCTTAGCCATGTTCAAATATTAATATCATGAGAATCAAGGTGAAAAAGCAAAAGATAATAAGAATGCAATCTTTTTCTGAATATATTTACATTCTTTGTATTTGAAAAAATATTCCTAACAACTCTCATTTTTCTAACTCTACCTAGAGACCAGAGGTCAACAAACTTTGTATAAAGAATAAATAGTGAATAATTTAAGTTTTATGGGCCGTACAGTGTCTGTCAGGATGACTCTCCTCCGTCCTACAAAAACAGCCATGGACAATGCATAAGTGAGTAAGTATGACTGTATTCCAATATCACTTTCTTTACAAAATAAGCTGTGGGCTACTTTGAGCCCATGAGCCATAGTTTGCTGACCCCTGATCTAAACCTGTACCCCTGTGTCCCTGCCTTGCCTTGACCATTTCCACTGTCTCATACTAGGGAGGAGCCTAGCCTACTACAAGGGCATGAGTGCAGCACACCTGTTTAGAAGGTGTAGGTTTCGGCAGAGATGGAGCTGCTACTGGCCCAAGGGTGACTGCAGGGAACTTTCAAGCTCTGTCAGAATCACAATGGTTATATAAATGAACCTTGACTTAAAAACAACTGGAATCCTTGTTGAAAATCATTTGAACCTATATGTGAGGGTTTATTTCTATTCTATTTCAATGGTCTATATGTCTGTTTTTAAGTCAGGAGCACACTGTTTTGATTACAGTAGCTTTGTACTAAGTTTTGAAATCAGGAAGTATGTCTTCCAACTTTGTTCTTCCTTTTTCAAGATAGTTTTGATGACTTGGGGTCCTCTAAGATTCCATATGAATTCAATGGGGAAAGAACAGTCTTTTCCACAAAGGGTGCTGTGAAAATTGGATATTCTTATGCAAAAGATTGAAGTTGGACCTTTAGCTTACACTATATAGAAAAATTAACTGAAATTGACCAAATCTTACATTTATATCTGTCGACTGAAAAAGATATGCACAACCTAGACGTTGAGAGTTATGTTTTCCTTGGTGGACAAATCTGAGGACTTAAGCCCAGAACACAGCATCTCAGATAACTCTGAGATACAGCTCCGAAGAGACAAGGGTGGGAGCCAGTGTATATAGGAGTTTTTGCAACAAAGACCAGGTAGTTGGAACATCAAAAGATTACTGTTAATTAATGAAAACTAGATATCTCAAGCTAAGGAATTCAGTTCTTTTCTATGAATGGGAAGATGTAGGAGTCTGGGCTCACTGAAATCATTCCTTTGATATGCACCTCAGCTATCTGGGGCCAGCATCCTGTGCTTTCTCATCCCTAGTCTCCCCAGGCTGCAGCACTTGACTGCTAGGTGGTGGGCATCCTGTTTCCAACCTAAGTTCCCACAGGGCCACCATCAGGTCAGCTGTAATGTGATGGCTTAATGGCTGCAACATCCTTTGTTTACTGATATAGCAGGCAATATTTTTTTTATTTCCACATCTAAATGTAAGAGATAAAACTCTAAAACTCTTGGCAGACAACATAGGAGAAATCTCCATGACACTGGATTGAAAAAAAAAAAAAAGATACATTGCACTTCATCAAAAATTTTAAAACTTTGTATATCAAAGGACACTATTAAGAGTGTAAAAGACAGCACACAGGGTTGAAGAAAATACTTGCAAATCATATATCCAATAAGGAGTTAATATCCATAATATATAAAGAACTCCTACATCTCAGTAACCACCACCACAACAAAAAACAACACAATTGAAAAATGGATGAAGTACTTAAACAGGTGTTTCTCCAAAGAAGATAAACAAATGGTTTAAGTACAATAAGTACTTGAAAAGATGCTCAAAATCACTAGTCATTAGGAAAATGAAAATCAAAATCACAATGAAATAGCACTTCACAGTCATTAGGATGGCTATTATCCAAAACAAACAAACAAATGAAAAACCCAACAAGTATTGGTGAGAATGTGAAGAAATTGGAACCCAATTCATTGCAAGTGGGAATGTAAAAGGCTGCAGCCACTGTGGAAAAGTTTGGCGGTTCCTCAGAAAATTAAACATAGAATTACCATATGACCCAACAATTTCACTTCTGGGTATATATCCAAAATTGAAAGCAGGGACTCAAACAGACACCTGTATACCACAGTTTCTAGCAGCATTATTCACAATAGGCAAAGGGTGGAAACAACCCAATGTTCATCAACAGATTTATGGATAAGCAAATGTGGCATACACATACAATAGAGTATTTATTCAGTCTTAAAAAGAAATGAAATTCTGATACATGTTACAACACGCATGAACCTTGGAAACATTATGCTATGTGAAATAAACCAGACACAAATGGGAAAATATTGTATATGATTCTATTTCTAGGAGGTACTTAGAATAGGCGCATTCATAGAGACAGAAAGTAGAACAGAGGTTAAAAGGGGTTATGAGGAGTGGCAAATAGGGAGTTATTGATTAATGATTGCAGAGCAGCTGTTTGGGAGAATGAAAAAATTCTGGTAGTGAATAGTGATGGTGGTTGCACAATGTTGTGAATGCACTTAACACCACTGAATTATACGTTTAAAAATTAAGATGTTAAATTTTACTATATATATTTTACTATAAAAAACTGAAAAGGGCTTTCCTGGTGGCGCAGTGGTTCAGAGTCTGCCTGCCAATGCAGGGGATACGGGTTCGAGCCCTGGTCTGGGAAGATCCCACGTGCCGCGGAGCAACTGGGCCCATGAGCCACAACTACTGAACCTGTGCGTCTGGAGCCTGTGCTCCGCAACAAGAGAGGCCGCGAGAGTGAGAGGCCCGCACACCACGATGAAGAGTGGCCCCCGCTCGCCGCAACTAGAGAAAGCCCTCGCACAGAAACGAAGACCCAACACAGCCAAAAATAAATAAATAAATAAATAATTTTTTTTTTTTAAAAACTGAAAAGAAACAAGTTTACACACCCATGCTTCATATGCTAAGGTTGCTATTTTCTAGGATGAAATAAGTAGAATCATAGACATTTAGAGCTGAAAGGAATAGGAGAGATCATCTGTGTCAGCCATCAAACCTTGAAATATCATTTTATTTTAATAAAATAAAGAGAACTCTTGAATCCTTAAAAAAATTGGCAGTTTAGGAATTGCTACGTGGAGACCCTTTGTGATGGCAACCGGGTTGGGCGATATTCTGTGAAATTGTATTTGCTTAGAAAAGCACACGGCTTTTATTTAGAATGTCTGTTAAATGGCAATAAAAAAGCAGTTTTTCAAGATGCTTTAGTTATCACTTCAGATAAGATTATGGAAACAATACATCAATCAACTGTCTTAACAAATAATATTATAATTGCTGTTGTTTTTACAGGCTATAGAATTTGCATTAAACTATAGGGGGCAAATTTTTTCACCTCAAGTAACAGGGCCATCAGGTAACCCTCCAGCCCTGGTCATCATACTTCCTTTTCAAGACTTACTGAGCATCCCCCTTTTGACCTGTCATCTCTTCCCAGCGGTCACTACCCACATTGTCCTGAGAGTCTTTTCTCTGAAAAACAGAGGTCAGAATAAAGTTCTGGCTCTTTATCCCCCCTCTTCCTACCTGGTTCCCCAAACAAGCCAAAGTGTTTTCATCTTAGGAGTTTAATCACTAGTCACAATAGATGAATGAATAGGGAATAATAAAAACTATACGTTTGAAGGAAATTCTAAGATATGTCAAAAGAGTTTGGTGTTTATTAAAATAAATGCTGGTCAGTCTGTGTAATCTACTTTATTACTCTATCTGTGACTGTCTATTCTTATTTCCATGGAAACTGCCTACCAAGTTCTTTCATTTTCCTTTTGTCCCCACAGCTAGAAATAATTTCAGCTTCCAGTGGCAAAGCCCTTTCCCTAGATCTTAGTGTTACACACACCCTGCAAACAACCTATTTTTAAGGTAAAATATGGTATTTGGACTTTTAAGACTTCCAGCAGTGGGCATAATTCAAGGGAACCACTGATGTGTTGGTGGAAGAATCTTTTTTTTTTTTTTTTTTGCGGTACGCGGGCCTCTCACTATTGTGGCCTCTCCCATTGTGGAGCACAGGCTCCGGACATGAAGGCTCAGTGGCCATGGCTCACTGGCCCAGCCGCTCCGGGGCATGTGGGATCTTCCCAGACCAGGGCACGAACCCACGTCTCCCCCATCATCAGGCGGACTCTCAACCATTGCGCCACCAGGGAAGCCCCAAGTGGGAGAGTCTTAATAGCACAATAGTCTTACCCCACAATGGTGTGGGTAATTGCTAGTCCAGATAAAGAGCAGCCACTCTTGATTTTTGAGCTACCATTCCCTGATATTTTTTTTAAGGAGAAATGCTTCTTCCTTCTGAACCAATCTGAAAGACAGGGGAGGGCACTTGACTCAGATATTAGTACTTTTCATCATTCTGGTGCCAGTAATTGAGTAATGACATCTTGGCTGATACAGAATCCCCAACATTCTCAGGAAAGAAGAAAGGGATCATCCACCATCTCCTGCCATGGATTCTCTGGGACAAAGATAATGTCCCCCAATTCTAAAGAAGCCTTGGCATTGCCAGGAGAAGGTAAAAAATATCTCACTGAATTAAGCATGGCATGTCAGTAGTGGGAGGAAGTATTTTACGAGTGTCCATTTTACCTGATCTCAGGTGAGCACAACTGGCAGGGCACTGCAGCATTGGTCCATCTAGACGTCAACTACTCTGGCCTACAGGACAGAGTCTACCCTGACAAGGAAGAAGATCCATCTCAGAATTTCTCCTCCAACAAAAGCACTGGATCCTTGCGGGACAGCTGGGATCTGACCTCCATCTTTACAAGTTTTCTTCTTTTCAAAAGTTCCTCAGCATCTTATGACCTTTCCCTACAAAGCCAGCTGATAGTAAATGAAGGTTGATTTTCCATCATGAAAAGAAAGAAACAAGGTTACCCCAGTAGGTCAGTTGAAAGCAATCTTTTTTATGTAGTCCTATAACCATAAGCAATCAATCAATTGCAGGTATTTTGAACACCTTTTGTGCACTCATCACTGTACTTGGCTAAGTACCAGCTCTCAAAGCTTTTAATTAATTCAGGAGTTAAATCAATCATACTGGACCAAATTGAGATTAATTCATTCTTAAAGTTCACTGCCCTTAACTGTCAGTAAGGGCAGCGAGGGCAGGCTCTTTCATCATGTAAAAGTCATCCCACTCACACAGGCTTGGCAAGGACTGCTGATGAGGGTACCAAGATCTGTACAAAGTTCTGGTGTGATGAGTTTTGAGAAACTCCATTCTACAGACAGGTTATTCTACACATATTCTTGTATACCTCCATTTCTGTAAGACTTTACATTTTATAAAGCACTTTCACATTTATTGTCTCATTGATTTTGCTCAGTGACCTCATAGAATCTATTCTATTGTCTCTTAGATGGAAAACATGGGTCAGAGAAGAATGAGCAACTCTCCCAAGTCCACTCTGCTGACTGGTGATCACGTCTGGATAAGAATTCCCATCTTCTCTCAAATCTCAGAGCTCTTCTCTATGCCACACCACCGCTGAGCATATGTGGTCCATTTGACAATGAAATCACCATTTTTTGGTTATTCATGTTTGATTATTCCACTGCTACTTCCTTTCTAATGTCTAACAATTTAAAAGTGGGGCATTATGGAAAGTTCTCAGCAGGAGAATGTACAGATTAGACCTGCCTTAGAAATATATATGTGGTAGCAGTAAGAATGAGAAACTGCTGGGCCGGGGCAAGACCACAGGAGGAAGAACCATGAAGCAGCTCAGGCAGCCCCAGGTGGCAGATCACGAAGGCCAGAAGCCACACTGTTTAAATTGGACAGAGAAAGCAGATGTTGCTGCCAGGACTGGGCTTGGCCAGAGCTCTTACTAAAGCACCTGCAAGGCCCAAGTCCTGGTCAGGGCAGGAGGAACACTGACTCATGGTGCTGCTGTAAAACCAGAGGCCCAAGTGGTTTGTCAGTAGGGTTTATCGTAACCGTAGCATTGATGATTTGCACCTAGTCTTGGTGAGACCCCCCAGAGGGCTTTGTCTTTGGGCTGGTGACTTAGAAAGAATATGCATACCTGGTCAGCAGAGAAAAGAAACCCAGGTGAGACTCCAATTTGGACTCCCGTGTCTGAGGTGTTCTCTGACATGTTAGCTGGTGGACAGCTGGAACCTGTACCCAGCCACTCAGGACCCCTGCTGTGAGGAAGCCTTTGCTGTGACGGATGCCCTCATTTCAATGCTGTTGCCGTAAGGTATCCTCTTCCTGCAATCAACTATGGATTTGTAAGCATGGCCATTGTGGGTACTGTGAGTCTTCTCAGACTAAAGTCCAAGTTCCGTTCTTTAGTCATTGAATCCTGTCTGCTGGCTACAATTTGTGCAAACAGCACATGGAGAGATGTTTGAGGAAATTAGTTAGGACAAGGTGTGATTGAGTGAGGAAGAGGGAAGGATTTGGGATGACTCCTTCATTCCTGGCTTGATGGTTAAAGGGGTAGTAGTTTAAAACTAGACAGCAGAGGAGGTGAAGAGTAAGTGTGTTGTGTGCTGGACTAAGATAGGACTTGTTTGAGTGGTGGTCCCCAGCTGGAGATGCATAGCAAACAACTGGGCATGCGACTTTCTTTCTTTTCCTCTTTCTCTTTCTTTCTTTCTTTCTTCCTTCCTTCCTTTCTTTCTTTCTTTCTTTCTTTCTTTCTTTCTTCCTCCCTCCCTTCCTTCCTTCCTTTCTTTATCTTTCTCTGTTTAAACATTCACATTTTATTATCTTTTTCTTTCAGTTTTAAGATGTAATTGACATACAGCATTGTATAAGTTTAAAGTGTATAGCATAATGATTTGACTCACATAGATTGCAAAATGACTACCACAATAAATTCAGTTAATATCTATCATCTCCTATAGATACCAAAAAAAGAGAGAAAAACATATTTTTCCTTGTGATGAGAACTTTTAGGACCTATGTTCTTAGCACCTTTCAAATATGCCAAACAGCAGTGTTAACTATAGTCATCACGTTATAATGACTTGTGTTTCAGTCTGTCCTCTACAGCTTTTGGGGCAGGCTGAGCGGAACTTAGAACTTTGGAGCAAAATGACATCACCAAAGCATCTCATGTGCATCGGCATGCATATGAGGGAATACAGTAGGTCTTAAACTGCAGAGCTGGGAAGGTTGAAGTGAAAGAAGCTGGCCTGGGAGGGTGGGGGGTAGTTACATGAGCAGGAGATCAATAAAAAATGTTGATAACCAATTCATACAATGCACCACAGTGCAGTTACAATCCATCAAGTCTTTGGACTGGATCTGGCCCTGAGCCAGCATTTTGTATCCATTCCGTAATGCAACACTGACCCTCAAGTATCAGTCATATGAGGAAGTACACAGGCATCTCAATAGAACCCAAGTTTACACTCTCACTAAGATATCAATATGCCCCATTTGTGACTCACATTGGATGCACTGTGTCTCCAATGGCCCATGTGAATGTCTTTCCATTTCTCTATGGGTTTCCTCAGCCACATCTGGTGCAGCAATAATGAGGAGGAGGACCGTCTCTTTTCCACAGCTGACAAGGAACAAGTCACACGTCAACCCACTCAACTAGGAAAATACTTGACAAGAAATAGAACTGAAGAATTTTAAAGCATTTATCCCAAAGCCTATGAAATGAGCAGAAAATGTGACACTAAAGACTCCAAGCCTGTAATTTCTTCAAGATCATAACTTCTCTTTATCAATGTCGAAAGTGTAAATGATACATTAAAGAACAGAATGAGGTTTTTACATTTAGATTTTTTATCTGACATAAATATCTTCCTATTTTTCATATTGGGGGTGGTCAGGAATCATTTTCCAACTTACCTCTTAAAATGGGATAACTCATGTGGATGAAAAATGTTGCCTGCCATGTCGGTAAATAAAGGATGTTGCAGCCATCCAGCCATTACAGCTGCCCCCCTCCCCAAATGGTGCACCCTGAGGGGATGCAGGATGGGAAAGAACAGGATGCTTGTCCTAGATAGCTAAGGTGCACATCAAAGGAGTGATTTCAGTGAGCCCAGACTCTTGCATCTTCCCATACACAGAAAAGTGCTAAATTCCTTAACTTGAGATACTGGTTTTCTTTAATGTCTTAAACCTTTTGATGTTCTGACCACCTGGTTTTTCTTGCAAAAACCCCTGTATATCCTGACTCCTCCATCACCTCTCCAGAGCAGTCCCTCAGAGCTACCTGAGAGGCTGCCTCCCGGGCTTGAAGTCCTCAGAAAGTCTGCCAAATAAAATATAATTCTCAACATTTAGGTTGTGCACTGTTTATTGTTGTCGACTCTCATTTGAAGGCTTAGCCTAGTTTTTCAAACAGGGCATCTGGAATAGTCCAGAAAGGCTCCCCTTGGGGAAGGCAGCATATTTTCTGCACCCCATTCATGATTTTGAGAACCCCATGGGTTAGTTCACATGCTAGAGTCTGGGTTTTCCAGAAGTGAACCCCTGCCGGAGGGACATTCATAATCCCATCTGACACTTCGTTAAAACAAGCCACCTTTTTCTTCATGTAAACAGGTCGATTCAAGATCTTTCTATTCATGGACTACAGGGATCCAGGAGTTCATGGGTAAGAACATGGGCTCTGCCTGCACCCTGACGCAGTGATCCTGGTCACTGACTTCTTAAAATTTTGACCCAAGCCTACGTGAGTATGTGTGATGTGATGTCAGACACAGGCAGGCATCAGCTTAGTCTTCCTTGAGAGTGGCTCTTTGGGAAACCCTCAAAACTACGGGGCTAAATGAGTAGATTGAATTTGAATTTGATCCCTTCCTCCAAATCTAGGACCAAAGACAGAAGAGTTCTAAATGCTCTTGAGACTTGGAGAAATAGAGCTGAGAAGAGCCTCCTTGTACTGGTGATGCTTAGCAGTATTTATTGATAACTAGGAGAGTTTGCTGATGAGAGAAGATGCAATACCTTACATCAAACTGCTCCAATCTAGGCAATCAAGTGGACAGTAAAAGAATCTGTCACCTGAGTCAAAGATCTCTTTTAGGGTAGATATTTTATTTTCAGTAGAGCATCAGGCGACTTTTCTTGAGCTTCAAATGTTACCATTAGATTTTTTGGCTTTCACCAGAAACCAACTGGTTTTTTTCCTCTTTTTTTTTTTTTTTTTTTTTGCGGTACGCAGGCCTCTCACTGTTGTGGCCTCTCCCGTTGCGGAGCACAGGCTCCGGATGTGCAGGCTCAGCGGCCGTGGCTCACGGGCCCAGCCGCTCTGCGGCATGTGGGACCTTCCCGGACCAGGGCACGAACCCGTGTCCTCTGCATCGGCAGGCAGACTCTCAACCACTGTGCCACGAGGGAAGCCCACCAAATGGTTTTACTTAAAAATACAACTGTTGAGAGGGTTATTTATCAATTCAGTTAGGTAGTCTTTTTTCTCCCAAATATATATATAATTTCCCATATATATATATATATAATTTTTAATTGTGGTAAAAAATACATAACATAACATTTACTATCTTAGCCCTTTTTAAGTATACAGTTCAGCAGTATCAACTATATTCACATTGTAGTCAATAAATCTTGCAAAGCTGAAACTCTATAGTCAGTGAATAAATAACTCTCCACTTCCTTTCCCCCAGTCCCAGCAATCAACGTGAAACCTTTTGTTTCTATGAGTTTGGATGCTTTAGATACTTCATATAAGTGGAATCGTACAGTATTTTCTTTCTGTGACTGGCTTATTTCACGAAGTATAATGTCTCTCTGGTTCTGTAACAGGCCAAGTGTTGCCCTTTTTCTCCCTGGCCCCCAACCTGGCACCCAAAGTATACTGCCATTCCCTTTAGTGCTCTGAGTCAGATGACACAGACCAGTCCCTCCGGAAGCCAGAACTTTGGACCCGTGCCCCATCCTCCTCTTTCCGTCCTGAATGAGAAGCCAGGAATTGGGAATTTTGTCCTGATTCCACCAGGCTGTGGTGGGGAGGAGGAATGACTATGCAGTTCAAATACAAAGAATTTTCTTACTCACCTCGAAGCGGCTCTTCCTGGCTCTGTCCTCGCCTGGGGTGCTAGTACCTCTTACCTGGTTCTACGGCTCTCACAAAGGCAAATTGTTCCGTCTATTATTTTTAAACAGGTTTCTCCACAGGGAAATGAGGCTTATTAGTCTACCATGTTGCCGACATCATGCTTGGTTGTTTTTCTTTTAAATTCAATTAAACTTCTTTAAATACCTTTCATTTTGTATCCCAAACTTCCTGTTATCCTTTTCGAGAAGCTTAGTGGATCTATGAACTGCAGTGCATAAAACTCAGAAATAAGGTAACAAATGCTCCACAGAAGCCTGAGCCCTGTGTGCTGGGGCAGGTGCAGGCACACATCCAGCAGGTAACTGATATGCACCAGGCTGTGAGCCACTTGGGACAGGGACACAGTTTTATTCATTGTGATTCTCTAATACCTGGCACTTTTAGGCTTCTCATTGAATAAAATCTTCTAAAGTTTTTATCTGTGTTCTTGTTCCTTTTCTTTAAAGATAATTTTTATTGTGAAATTTAATTTTTCTTTTTTTGTGTGGTATGCGGGCCTCTCACTGTTGTGGTCTCTCCCGTTGTGGAGCACAGGCTCCAGACGCGCAGGCTCAACGGCCATGGCTCATGGGCCTAGCCGCTCCGCGACATGTGGGATCTTCCCGGACCAGGGCACGAACCTGTGTCCCCTGCATCGGCATGCGGACTCCCAACCACTGCGCCAGCAGGGAAGCCCTGTGAAATTTAATTTTACTCAGTAATTTGTGTCGTATAAGAAATGTTAGAGACCTCAGGCAGCCATTAGTGCATTTAGAGTAACATTCCAGCTATTCCCTGGATAGCTGTTCTCTGCTGCCTTTTCCCTGAGGCCAATGAAGTTAAATTAAAAAGGAACAACAATCTTATACCAATTTTTTAAACAATAAAAAGAAATAATGCCAAAGATATTTTTAAAGTATAGTAGAGAAATATGCTTTTTCAGTGTAAAGATAAATGTTAAAATTTGGGAAATGTTAAATACTTCTGGGACCTAATTAACAAATGCCCTTAGATAAACATTTACTAGAATACAAATCTGCAAATCATGGAGGATCTGTACAGTGTCTAATTCAAATATCTTAATTACTGTCTTGGTTGGCAAAGAAAAACAATCCAAACATCCACTCTGGAAAAAAATCAGAGGTGATTGGAATTAAGAAATAGAAAGCACCCACATTGCTGAGCTACTCTGTGCCAGCTACTGCATCAGGCACTTTCCTGGAAGAAAGCAATTCAAGTTCACCCATTGTTATCAGGGCCGTTCTGTGCAACTGCCAAAAAGTCTACAAATTTTTATTTCTATTTAGCTGGTTAGAAAAAACACATGATTTTTCACCCTTTTTGATCAAAATACTTGAAAAATATTTTATGTTCAAATCAGCTTCATGGTCTTATGGAGTGGCTGAAAAACACTCACATCCCAACTGGACCAAAATTAGAAGTAGCTGTTAAAGTGTTATGAAACTGGGGCCAATTGGACAAATATAAAGTGCTACCAATATGTAAAGCAATAATAAACAGCAATATTTAGCAATATATAGACTCTATTTAGCTCTATGTAAAACTCACATCCAGCAACAAAATGCCTTTATTGAGATATAGGCAAAAATATCTTTTATCAGAGTCTTTTTTTTTTTCATTTTTGTAATCCAAAAAGTGAATGTGGAGGTATTGAACAGTGGATAACAGGCTCAGCAAGATTAATTGGGCAGTTATAATTCAGCTAAAATTTCAGTCTTTCCAAGGTCTCTGAGGTCATTTGAACTCTGGAGACTGAATAATATTTCAGTTATCAGACTTTTTTCTTTCTCTGTTCTTATGTGTACAACAGATGCCAACAAAACGCATGTTTTTGAGACCACAAAGCAATTCATTGAGGACTTCTGTAGGAAATTATTTAGGATTTTTATGTAGGACAGAATCAGGGAGATTCTGGGAAGAAAATAAATGATAGAGTTGTAAGAGTCACTGTCCCATTTACCTATTGAGGAAAAGAGAAGGCACGGTTCATTCATAAGTTCTTGACGAGCATTTCTGTTTGATTCAAAGTTGGTTCCTTTTGCAGATGTAAAACCCTGGTTTTGGTAAGCAGAACTCCTACTGATTCAAACTTGCTAAGAAGTTTCCAAATTTCCTGACTGTTTCTTTTCTTCCAAAACTTTCTTTGTGCTATCCTCTATTTTCTATATATAAATCAGGATTATTCAACCATTTTGTATCCAAAGCAATTTTTACTCAATGACAGGAAAATTCTAGCATATGTGAATCTTCTTTTGGTGAAGATAAAATTTTTGTGTTTTCTTTCTTTGCCTTATACATATAGCATGATTACATTTAGCCAAATAGTAAATCATATAACAAAAGATGCTGATATTTATAGAAGATTTCACAATAGTTTATGGCACTATCTCTCACATTCAAGAAATATTTCATCATAGTCTTCCACTTATGCTACAGGGAAATAGAGACAAACAAGGGACATGCACAGAGGTGACTACAGCTGGTGCATGATGTTGTCCAATATGTCAGTTACAATTTCAGGTCCATTCCTCACGAAAAACTAACCACTATAACCACCATCACAGGCTCATCATGTGCCGTGTGCAGAGAAGTGTCTAATGAAAAGAACTTATATTCACTTCTAAAATTCCTACTTTTCCAGGTGTCTCTTCTTTATTTAACTTAATACAGATAGTTCAGAATGGTACACATTATGTGTTCTCTAAATTCTGTAGTAGCATAAGATGCCAAAACATTGCTTAGAATTTTATTTTCCAGATACTATGACCCTCAGCTTTACTCCTATGACTTAGCACTATTCCCACGAAGACACCTAAACTGCTTGGTTTCCCATCAGGATGTGGCCCACAAGTGTTCTCTGTCTGGTATTCTCTTCTTATCCTAAATTACAGAATTCTTAACCTGACATCCGCGGACCCATATCATTCAGACCCACCACTTTCTCCAACCAGTTCCACACTCTTCCCCAACATCCACAGGCCAGTCTCATCTTTATCCCTCCAGACTTCTATGTCTTCAAATAAAATACCTTTACTCCTCTCTTCTGCCTGGCTACATCCTTCCTCCTGAAGGTCCACTGCAAGCACCACTACCTCTAAGCAGCCCTCCCTAACTACATCACATTAATTTCCCTCACGACACTCCTGTTGCACCTGTTGTTTGTCTCATTTATTTTCAGTCTTAGTTATATATTACCTTGTACTCTAATGCCTTTTCAAAACAGTTTTATCAAAGTATAATTGACATACAATGCAGGACATATTTTAAGCATAAAATCTGATGCATTTTGACGCATGCATACACCTGTGAAACCATCACTGGAGTCAAGATAATAAACATATCCATCAACCCCCAAAGTTTCCTCATTCCTCTTTCTAATGGTTGCCTCCCAACCCCCCAGGAAATCACAAATATTTTCTATCACTATAAGATTAGTTTGAATTTTCTAGAAGTTTGTATAAATGAAAATATACAGTATATGCTCTTTTTTCTGGCCTCTTTTACTCAGCAGGATATTTTGAAATCCAAATTGTTATTTTTATTGCAGAGAAGTATAGTATGGATATTTTAATATTTGTTTATCCTGGCCCATGTGCTTAATCACTATACCGGAAAGAAGGACCCTCTTTAGCCCAGCTCACATCAAGGGATACCTGAGGGGTGTTCATTGGCCTTCAACCCGATGGCAGATAACAGTATAATCAGCTATTTAAACAACATGAAACCAGAATCAGAGCCAAAACAAAAATGCAATTATAGGTTGCATTAATGGATCCACAACGAGCATTGCATCTCAATCTGTGTGCCATGTTTTAGCATCTGTGCACATCGTAAGGTGATATGAGTGATGAGAGGCCCAGGATGATGTCACCTGGAGACACCTTAGGGGAACGAGGAAAGATTAGATAAATCAGATAAGACCAGGGAGAAAGCCACTGCTCACTTCAGCCGTCTGCAGTGCCCAGAAGCAGGTGAGCACTGATCAGATTATTGATTGTTGCTTCAGTCATGGGTATAGGACTATGGATGGCATAGCCAGCAGACAGATTTTGGTTCAAGGACTATGCTCTAATGTTTAGGGATTTCCAGGATGAATAAAGAGTTCTTGACAGCATCTGAGAGGAGATGGATGCCAATGTCAGAAAGGTTTTGGAGAGATACTGACCCCCGAAGTTAGGGTCCACTGGATGATCTTTAAATCACTCTCTAAAGGCAAATGCAAAAATTATGACTGAAGAAAGGTGAATGCATTTTCCCCTCAGGATGTGACCTTTGTCTTGGAATCAGAGGTTTGTAGTCATTTTCAGGATGACTCTCACCTGATGTGATCAGCGCCCCATCGACCTCCTTTCAACCCTCAAACATTCCTTTAGCCTATGAGCTGTTCTTGGTGTATGCTACCATGGGAAATAGCAATTTATTAAAGAGTTGTGGATAAAAAGATGTAACCATAAATAATGTCTTCACCCTTTGCAGGTTTTCTGCTTTTGCAATCCTATATACTCTTCAGTGTCTACGTCAGTTCTCTCTTTGGGCCAGTGTTTTATTTGATGCATCAGGTCAATTTCATCCTGAGCTAACCAGAGACAAGAAATTGTGAGTCTTGGGGTCTTAGGTATATTAAATCCACAGTAGGATTTGCTCAGGGAAAGCAACAAACAAACAGCAACAACAACAGCAGAAATAACAATGAAAAAAAAAAGGCATTGGAAAGAATTTCTTGAAACTTCTCAACAGAGTATCCATCTCTATCTCAACCATCAATCAGTGTTTCAGGACCTAGCACAGTGCTGGCTAGGAGAGGGACAGAGTATGACTGTGTGAATGTGTGTGTGTGTACACGCAGTGTGTATGTGTAATAGGTGATCAATGAATTCTACATCCTCTCATGTTTAAAACCACAAACTGATTAGAAAATAATATTAGCTAACATTGACTGAACCTGCAATATGTCTGAGTGTTGCAGCCTAGTTTCCTTGGAAGCTGATGTTGAGATGGGGTTGGAAGTACAGAAGGGAACACCTAAAAGAGAAAGAAAATTTGGGCAGGGAGAGCCATCAGGCCATGACACACCACTGATAAATTGTCTGCCTGACTGACAGTGGGCTCTGGAGCACAGCTTTCTGGCTGGAGAAGTCCCTGTAGGGTGAAAATGGCTAGACTTTGGTATCTCTGCTTTGCTGAAAAAAACACAAACTTGGCTACCAATTCCTTGCTGAAGCAAGAAGAGTGCAACTTCAGCTCAAAAACTAAGGTGGACACTCAATAAGTCACCTTTCTTGACGGGGGTCTCAGCAGGACATCTGGATGTCTGCCACCAAAGGTGATTGACTGTCCTAGTCTTCCCAGGACTGCCCTGGATTTGGCAATAAAACTTCCTTGTCTTGGAAATGCCCTCAGCCAGGCAATCGGAATATTGGCCAGCCAGAGGCCACAGTTAGGAACCAGGCTAATTGGTTTACATTTATTAACTCACTTAATCTTGAATATGATTCCATTTTACTAATGATGAGATTGAGCCTCAGAGTAATAGGTGACTTGCCTGGCATTTACACAGATTAAACTAAATTGGCATGAAACAGATTAGGATCCAGTGGAGATCAGACCGGGCTATAGGTTGAACATGATTCAAACCCTTATGGGCAAGTCTGTCCATTTTTTTGGACAGGTGTGCAGGATCTAAAGTCCTCAGTACATTATAAATCATCTTGCATCTTTATAAATTTATAAAGATGAAGAAAGCTGAAAAAGAGCAAGTGCTGGCAAGGGTGGCTGAGATGTGGATTCCTATGTAGTGCTAGTGGGAATAGAATCTCTGCAGCATTCTGGAAGGCAATCTAAGGTTAAGCTGTGTGTGCCGATTGGCCTTCAAATGCCATTTCAGGGAGGGTATTGTAGAAAGCAGGTCTGTAAGTGGACTTGTCCATGGATGATGTGCAAGTGGTGGTGTGTGTGGTGGTAGAGAATCTAGGGTCACCTCCATGCCTACCATGAGAGGGTTAGATAAATAAAGTGTGATGGATGGATGCGATGGAATGCCATGTAGCAGTTGAAGACAGAAAGGTAGAAACATAGCAATAGGGTAGAGCTTAAAAATACAGTGTTGTAAAAGGTTATATGGGAAGAAGTAAAAAGTAGAAGAAAAAAATAAATGCAGCTAATATCTATGTAAATTCAATAATCATACACACAAAATAACCTATTTAACTGAGATACATTCATATTCAAGAACATTTATCAAACATGGATTTATTGCTCTGGGTGAGAGGAATGGAACAGAGAGAGAGAATGAAGAAGATAGATAAATCGTCAGACTGAGACTGGCAGAGGAGAGAGAGAGATGCTCAGCCTGATGATATCAGTGAACTGTTAACTGTTAACAAGTGAAGATTAACCAAGCCTGCACAAGGGGGCAGCATAAGAAGGGAGGGAGAAAGATTTAACACTTGAATGCAAATTAATATTTATGAATAAAATTAAGTCTATTGTAATAAGTCCAGAATCTGAGAAGTGAATTGACTTCTGTATGTAAAAGGTTGTTGTAAAGAAGAGCTTCTGCAGTATGCATAGCCTGGAGTTTATAGGAGGAGAATGGACACAGATCAGATCTGGTGAAAAATCTATCCATCAAGTGTAGGTTACCCAAGATGATTAGGGGCTCCCCAAGAATAGAGGAACAAGGCATAAGAGCAGAAAGTTTACAGTTTAGTTTTCTGCACTTACACAGAACAAATAGTAATTTATATACATTTATTTTATATCAATAGCACTTAGAATTTAAAATTTGTGAAGTCTCATTTTTCTTTCCCCGGAGAATGTTTAAGAACAGAACATTAATCTAGTTTTCTCACCATGGCATGAAGGTTTCTTGCAACGACAATGAATGATGGAGACACTGTTTTCTTAATTCTAAAAGCAAAACCAAGATGCAGTATCCCAAGTAATATGGGCATAAACTTTACAAAACATCATAAATATCCCTAATGAGATTTCATCTCCTACTTGTGGTCACTCATTGGTGGCTGAGTACTCTGTCTTCATGTGTTTGTGAGTTCTGATTGATTGGGTGAGTAGGTGTGTGTATAGTAGATGGAAGAACTAAGGCTGGGGGTTTGAAAAACTTGATAAATTAATCATCCATAATTTTCCCAGTGTAGAGTGTCTGTCTGGAAGATTCCTAAATGGATAAACTAATTTTGCAAATTCAGTTTTGCAAACATTCCCTGATATCATTACAAGAGAGTGAATATACCTTTGCAGACCCCACAGGAGGTGAATGTGAAATCTTGGCTGTTCTGCTGACTAGGATATTCACAGTGTTGGGTTGTTATTGTTTTAATAGACCTAGTTCCAGAAAGCCAAAGAATATAAGGATATGCAGCATCACCTGGTTAATTAAAAGCTATAGTTTACACCCCTAATTGTTTTTCAAATTATTCTGTTTTTAATGGAAAGGGCAGAAAATGTAGGTGCTAGGAGATGAATTTTCCAAATTAGTCATCAAGTTTCAAATCAAGAGTGAGAACTTGGCCTATTCCCTTCTGAAAATAATGATCTTACCTTAGCTCTAAAGTCCTTAGATTAAGGGCTTCATTTGTATGAAAAACCCAAATCTATGTACTGATTTTCCCAAATTATATGATCAACTCTAAAAAAATATATATACATGCAATATATGAGATAGACACTTCTATAAACTTTAACATTGCCTGATTATTGATGGGTTCTAACAGAAAGTTACACGATTTCCATTTAAATCATATTTTCATTGTAGTTAAAATTATCTTTTACAGCTTATGTCTTAAGCCCATTAGGTTCTGTATCTTGTTATGTCAAAGACATTTTCCCTCAATTAATCTTGCTAGTTGCATGTATGAAAGACTTAGTTATTAAGTTAATTCCAATATTTGTAAGATCAAGATTTGCTTTATTAATTTCTTTTGAGTAATTCCTTTTACTAAGGTGAATGTATTTCCTTATCATTTATTGTCTTAGAAATGTTAAAAATTATTAAAGTCTGCTTGTTATAAAAAAGTAAAAGAACCAGTGAGTTGCTACACGTATAATCAGCTGCATATGAAGAAGCAACTGACCTTGATTATCTATTTTTATTGTTATAAGTTGGGATCATGATAATAAAATGTTGAAACACATTAACAGTTCTGCTGACTGGGAATATGAGTGATGCTTTGTTTTCCTGTAGATTGCTAAGTATTATGTTGCCGTGTACATTGCATGCACATCTTATCTAAATTTGGGATTCTGAGGACCATAACTTCAATTTTGACCATCCCAAATATTCTGCAGATGACATTCATGAACGTAGTATGTTTCTGATAGTTTCTCCAAATTTATTTTTGTGTCATGTTCAAATTTTTGTCTTTTCATAAGGCTTATAGTTTTTCAAACATCCCTGTTGTCCCATTATACACTGTTAGCAATTTGTAAAAACTCGACACAAATTTTGCTTTATAATTCCATACTCTGACTATTTCGTATTCAAGGTAAGTGAAATATAGTAGATGTGGTGAACACATTTCACCTGTACGCAGCAAGATTGTTAATTTCCTTCCTAAGTGATCAATTGATTGAGCAGTGCCAACAATTTAAAACTCCAGGCTTGTGGAAGAAAGGTGCAAAATTACTTTTAGTTTTTAAAGTGGAAACTATTTAAAGAGAACAAACTCTGATGCATTGCAGATTCAGACAGACCTGGGGTGGTACTACAGATGGGGACCAGAAGAGGCTTTGTGCCCGCCCTTACAGAGCATTCAATCAAGGTGGGCAAGGTACACTTACAAGACACTACTGTAAGTGTTAGAAGATCAGTTTAAAAAGACTGCGAACTGGTCAAATCAAGGGTGACTGTCAGGGAAAGTTCTGGAGGAAAAGTCCTCTGAGCTCCATTTTGAAGGGTTGGCGGTCAGTGCAGAAAAGGTGAGTGAAGCTGCAGACAGAGTCTGAGGCAGAGTAAAGAGAAGCTGAGGGCGCTCTCCTAGTTGTGGTCCAGTAATCTATTGCTGCATTACAAATCTTCCCAAAACTTAGTGCCGTGAAACAACAGCAAGTATTTCATCATCTCTCATAGTTTCTGTGGGTCAGGAATTTGGCCAGGGATTGGCTGAGAGCTTCTGGCGTGGGTCATTCATGCATTTGCAGTAAGAAACCTGTGCAAGGGAAACTGCCAGGCTGGATCAGCTGGGGCTGGCCTGGCACCAGCTCATCCTCTTCATGCAGCCTCAGAGCAGCTCTCTGTACTGTCTCCGCATGGTCTAGGTTTGGCTTCCTCATAGCAGCCATGTGGCAGTTGGACTGCTTGCTTACAAGGTGGCTCTAGCCTTCAGCATGAGTGTTCCAGTGAGTCAGGTGAAAATTGCCTTGGAAGTTCTAGCCTTGGAAGTCATGCAGTGCACCTTCCTGTGATTTAACGAAGAAAGACACAGACTTATCCAGGTTCCAGAGGAAGTTATCAGGCTTTACCCTGATGGGGAAATGGTAGTGTTTTAGAAGAGTGTGTGATATGAGAGATATTGTTGCGGCCAGCTCTGGCAAGGAAAATCTGCTACTCTCTGCCCTCAGGCCACAGTTCTTATCCTTCTCACATACAAAATTTATTCACCTTCACTTAAGGATACTCCCGCAATGTCTCATTCCCTTGGGACATCACTCTTCAGATGTTGCAGTCTATAGCAAGTCCATGTACAACTGAATCTTTTTAAGTGTGGTTCAGGACTAGGCTGATCACTATAGGCACTCCTGTGCAAAACAGGGAATGGATGGGAGACTTACAATCATCCCTGTGTAGTTCTAAAATCCATCTGACAACATTTTTCAGGTTCTTCGATTAAGGCTCAATCCTACTCTCTGGGAGTTATTTTCCATGGCGCTTCACTCTGCATTCTCAGCACTAGGTACTACCTTCTGAGTCCTCTTACCTTTTCCATAGAAAGGGGCCTGTGTTTGCAACTGAGTAACTTTCTCAGACTGCTTTCTGGTTATAAAAGTTTGAGTCCAGAAATCTTTGTCCTGTTTTATTGTCTCTGTCCCTTGGAGTCCAAGTTGGCAGTGCTTCCCCCAAAACATTTCCCAAAACTTTGTGGGTAAATGTTCATCAACAGAGGAATGGATAAAGAAGATGTGGTACATATATACAATGGAATATTACTCAGCCATAAAAAGGAATGAAATTGGGTCATTTGTAGGGACGTGGATGGACCTAGAGACTGTCATACGGAGTGAAGTAAGTCAGAAAGAAAAAAACAAGTATCGTATATTAATGCATATATGTGGAATCTGAAAAAATTGGTATAGACGATCTTATTTACAAAGCAGAAATAGAGACACAGACATAGAGAACAAACGTATGGATACCAAGGTGGGGTGGGATGAATTGGGAAATTGGGATTGACATATATACACTATTGATACGATGTATAAAATAGATAACTAATGAGAACCTATGGTGTAGCTTAGGGAACTCTACTCAGCACTCTGTGGTGACCTAAATGGGAAGGAAATCCAAAAAAGAGGGGATATAGGTATACATATAGCTGATTCACTTTGCTGTACAGTAGAAACTAACACAGTATTGTAAAGTAACTATACTCCAATAAAATTTTTTTTAATTATAAAAATAAACTTTGTGGATTATCTATGAATCACATTTGGTTTCACTTCATTAGAGCCATAGCATAAATCTCTTTGAGATAAGCCCTTCCCTAATTGAGCTCTTTGCTGAGGGACAATGTCCTCAAGATTTTTAGAATATCTACTGTTTAATGGACTGAATCTGTGCACCCTTAAAATTCTTAGGGGGGCCTATTGTCTGTCTGAAAGCATCTATGAATCACTGCCTTAGATTCCAGTGAGGTCTTAATGAAGTATTTGATTGTTCCACTCTAGGCTTGGTCATTTGCTAAGGGCTCATTTTTACTTTGAAATCTCTTTGATTTCTGAGAGGAAAAAAAAAAAAAAAACTGAGTTCTTTACATTTCCTCTAAATTCCATTCAGAATTGAATGATTGTTCTTTAATTTATATCTCTTCTGTTTCATTTTATGCTTGGCAGAAAGGATACAACACGGGGCACTTTCATGATTCTGCCTGGGAATTTGCTTAGCTAGATGATAGAGTTTGTGAAATATATTCTCTATATGTTCCTTGCTACCTCAGTTAACAGTGTTGTCAAATTGTCTACCACTATAGAATGAGGGTCTCCTTTCTTCCAGCTTCCAAAAATATTTTCCTTTAAGCTCTTAGTGACAGTTTCATTGAGGCTCATTGTAGGTTTCAATAGTCATCTCCTCAAGGCTCTTCTAGTATCTGCCTGCCATCCTTTCTCAAAGGTTTCATTTTTTGTTGCAACAATAACCCACTTTCAGATACCAACATTTGTTCTTGTTATCTATTACCACATAAAATAACTTACCCCAAAACTTCACAGCTCCTTATTGTTGTGGCTTTAACTAATAACAAGAATTTGTCTTGCATGGTTTCTGTGGTTATAAATTTGGGAAAGGCTAGACTGCGTGGCACTGGCTTTGAATCTCATTGTGCGTCTTCACAACATGGTGGCCTCTGGACAGGAGAACTGTTTATGTGTCTCTAGTTGCAGTGTCCTACCAACCACGATATAAGTAGTACCTCTGTTTCTGATCTAGTCTTGGAAATCACACAGCAATATTACTGATTAGAAGTGAAAGGGCATTAGACTCCACTTCTTGCTGAGGAAGTGGCATGTTTCTAGGAGAACATATGGAACGGGACATAGTTTGCAATCATCCTTGGAAAATACAACCTGCAACAAGTCAATTATGAAGTTTTCTTTAGAATTTGAATGTGATGGGGTGCAGTAGGAATTGGAAAGAGACTTAGAAAAAGTACTGTGGGGAATGTAATAGAGAGACAGAAATGAAGTAGAGGACTGAAGAGAGGGCCCAGCAGAGAGAGAGTTAGAGTTTTCAAGTACCCTAGGGCAACCCAGTATAGGCAGTAGCATAACACTTACCCGCAAAAGTAAATTAAACCATGTGATCTATTTTCAAAGGAGAAAATGGTAGAAGACACATAAAGAGAGAAGGGGATTGTTATGCATTCAGGCTAACCAGGACCCAGCCACTGGGCATGAAATGACAAAGGAGGAAATGATTCTGCAGGGCACCCTCTCAATTTTCTCGGCTATAAACCAATTTAAGCCTTCTCTCTTTTTGCTTCTGTGCTTGTCTAAAGTAGAAAGCGTCTTCACAGGCAAAAATGTTGAATAGGGTAGGGAACTATTAAGCTACTTTGATTATTGTTGATTGTGGCCTCCCTAGAATGGTTAATTCGTGACCAAATACATTTTTTGATTCCCTCATTCTCTCTACCTGTTTTTTGGTGTGTGCTATCGTTAGCATATATTTACAACAAAGCACTGAAAATTGCTTTTTTCTTATGAAGCATAGAACAGTGGTAGAGTTAACTTATTAACAAAGTAAAAATCCAAGTTGTACCTCTATTTTCCTTCATCTGATGGTTATAGAAATAAAAGACTGTAATTTAGTCTTCAATTTCTATTTTTGTAAGGACTTGGGAACATGTCTTAATCTTTTAGAGGACTTGTCCTCCTTATAAATAGAAAATTCTATAAACTGAATTCCTGTGGACCTGATGAATATACAGCCAAAAATTGATTTGCTTGACTGCTGTGCACTGAACTGGATATCTTGCTTTGATTTAATTATATGTGTTTCAGGTTCTCTTGTTGTTTTCACACTCTTCTATTAGTTTGAAGGGAAGATATTTTATAATATAAGTAAATAGGAAAGTTACAGATCAATATGAATAAAGGTAAATGTGGCCATTTTCTCTCTGCATCTACATATGTGCTATAGCTACATTAACCATAAAAAGACTTCTGGTTAAAGGCACTTCCCTGCATTTGCCTCAGTTGAAGTAGGTCAGTACTCTACATAAAATCTTTATAATGATATCATTATTGAAACAAACAAAATTCTTTGAACTAAAACATTGGAGATGTGTATGGAAGCTTTCATTTTATTTGTTCATGCAAATCTCCATTATTTGTTTTGACTCTTGAAATTTTGGTTCAGGCTCTTTTTGCACCAGTATAGAAAGTGCTGCTGAATTTTCTTGCCTGGACTGTATAATTTCTATTAAGAACATCAAATTGCTGATATTATGTGTTATGCTTTATATTCCAAATTGAAAGCTGTATTATAGTGAAAATTAATTATTTGTTTTATGCTTTTCTGTCTATCCTCGGTTTCTTCTTTCCAAATGAAACGAAATAAGACTCTCCTTATAGGCTTCAAGTTTCCATCACAGCTCAGGACTGAAGGGTGAAAATGAATAATCATTCACTTCAAATGAAAGTTGTTTTATCTCCCAATCTTTAGAGTAATCATCTTAATCTTGCAATATGATGACAAAATTTGCCCATGGACTAGTGTTTGTAAAGCAAGTTTACCATACTTGTTGTTCACTCTGCTCTGAGCACCAGAGCATTTCAGCACAAATTAACACAGGCTACTAAACATACTCAAAGTAATAACTCGGATTGTTTTTTGTCCTGGCACACAGGAGATGAAATACTGAATAAATAACAATGTTTAGCTACTCAAATTCCAGTTAATATTTAGCTTAGAGGGGTGGTTAAAATCCAGTGAATGAAACAGGTATCCCAGGAGAATTCCATGCTGGCCGTGACATAGCCATATTCAAAACACTTAGGGTTTCCAGGACCTAAGAAACAAAGTTTAAGCCCTTAGCCAGGCTAAGATCTTCAGAATGTTTACATACTTGGAGACCCCACACCTTTTATCTATGGGCTCACTGACCCCTTATCTGGAAGGCCTTTTCTCTCTATCTCTGTTGACCTCGAAACTAAAGTCTCTAAACCTGAGAAATGAGGATTTTCACTCCCACCCCCAAGTAGTTCCCACCCCCCAGTTCCTATTCCTTTGTGATATAGCTTCTTCCTCCTCTTGCTTCTTTTCTACTTGGTAACATCGTAATGTCTCTGGGGCCCAGTTTTCTGTTAGTACCAGCCTCATTCTACTTATGAGGAAGTGTGAATTTATAGCTGAGGAGCAAAGTAGGGGGTCAGTGAATGGAGAATCATTAATAAGAAACATCAAGGGAAGGAGGATTCTGGGTGAACCATCCAAATAAGATTCCTGCTGAAGATAATAAGACAGGGTTATCAGACATCAGCTGGGGGTGGTGGGGGATGAGGATCCTGATCAGATATCAAGGATGATTAGATATGGAGGGCAGGGAACTAAACTAATTTAGCAGGGTTCTTGCTAAAACTGGACTCTACAAAGAAGTCCTAGGAGAAAGTTCCAAAGCTTGATCAAAGTTTGGTCAAGCAAAGAATCTTTGTTAGTCTTTATTTGGCCTCATCCATTTCTCAAACTCAGTGTTGGAGAGGAAAAAGTTTGTTGGCATCCAGACTTATTTCTCTCTTTCTCACGCTGACTGCCTTAGCCTTGCTGCCCACCTGGGACACGGTGGATACTGATATTGGGTGGGCTCGGCCAGCAGCAGCTTGAAACAGGATCTCAATTCCATGACCAGAGATTGACGCCAGACTACAGCAGTGAGAGCACTGAATCCTAGCCACTAGACCATGAAGGCCAGTGGCTAGTAACAAGGCCCTGGCTTGTCTGCTTTGGAGAAAAGAATTTCAACAAAGAGGCGGAAAGTAGTGAAACAAGCAAAGTGTTTATTGGGAGGAAAAGGGTACATGTGAATAGGCACACATGGGTGGGCTTATAGAGTTGAGCCTTTGTGGTAGTTTAAATACTTATACGGGGCATTTCTTCCAGGTTTCCTCTGGCCAATCATCTTGCTTTGCGTGGCTCTGAGTCTGTATTTGGTTTAACTAGGGTCCTCTCCTGTGTGCGTGCACATCTATTAGCCAAGATGGATTCCAGCACAGAGGCCTGTGGGAAGGTTGATATTACTTATTATGGGGTGGCACCCCCCTCCCTTTTTGGCCTCTGAGGAGCCTTTCTGCTCATTTGTAGTCAGGAAGGCCTCCTTGACCTCAAGAATGAGAAATATGTGGTTCCTTTATCTTTTATCTGGGCAGGACTCAGCTCCTTCCTGCCCCTGCCATTATCTTTATCTTGGAGTATCTGTCCACAGGGGACAGACCTCAGCTACTCAGCCTGGGGCCCATCTATCTCCTGCCTCAATATGACCTGACACACTGAATGAAAGAACAGCTGAGTGGACGTCAGAGATCAGAAAGATAACAGGGGGTGCCCCATTCCGCAGTACCATCCAAAAAGGTAGTGTGCCCTGCCTGGGCCAGAACTCTGTGGAGGCAGAGCAGCCAGGAATCCTGCTCAGAAGATGCCCAAGAAAAGACTGAAATAATCATAGATGCCACCAGAAATTTTGGTTTTCAAAATATGCTGAGGATAGGAAATGCTTGAGTGCTATCACGGTTCAGCTGAGAAAATGTATTGAAAACTGATTCTGCTTCAGACAGTGGATTTATCTTTCTGCTAAACTGACTGTCTTGAAAATGATCTGTAACCTTTTAGTATCCTTTCAGTAAATATCAGGGATCAGTAAGCAATCAAACAACCGACCTAATAGTGTCGTCTGGAAACCAGCCATTGAAAGCAAGATGTCTGGAATCAATGAACAGGTCATTATGGCTGTGCTGGTGCTGGGAGGAAATTTTTTCCTTTACCATCTTATGTTCCAGTGGTTGAGGACCTTTGAATTAACTGATAATAAACAGATTAACATGAGAAAATTCAAGATTTATTTAAAGGGGCAACCAGGAGTTTCTCAGTAATGAGTAACTCCTTAAATAGCCAGAAGCAAAGATTTGTATACAAATTTAACAAGAAGGGAGAATTTTAAGGCTTGGTAGGAAAGCATGGAACATTCTGTGAGCTTTTTTATGCTAATGGCAACAGGCAATCTGCCTTCTATAATAGCTGAATTCTCAGGAAACTCCCTGAAGGGGGGATTAATGGCAGCTGTATTTTCAGGAGGCTCTGCTTTCGTCAGATAAAGGAAGTTCAGATGAGATTTCTTTCTGCTCAAATATTTTCACTTTAAAATAATCTTTACACCCATGGGGGCTTCCCTGGTGGCACAGTGGTTGAGAGTCCGCCTGCCGATGCAGGGGACGCGGGTTCGTGCCCCGGGCCGGGAAGATCCCACATGCCGCGGAGCGGCTGGGCCCGTGAGCCATGGCCGCTGAGCCTGCACGTCCGGAGCCTGTGTTCTGCAGCCGGAGAGGCCGCAACAGTAAGAGGCCCGCGTACCACCAAAAAAAAAAAAAAAAAAATTAATAATCTTTACACCCATACCATGATCCCTTCATTTGCTAAATTCAACATATTCATCCAATGCTTACTGTGTGCAAATCACCATGCAGTTTCAGAGAGAATTGCTAGTTGAGTAAATGTAATGTAATGCTGGCTTTTGCAGCATTCCTTTTCCCAAGAGGGCTCAGGCAAATATTCCAAGCAAGCTGGGGAGAATCCTGTAATTTATGTATTCAAAAATATCTGAGGAGGACTTCCTAAGTGCCAGGCACTGCTCTAGGCACTGAGAGAGAAGCCATGAAAAAGTCAGGTGGAAGTCCTGGTTTTGTGGGCTTTGCAGAGAGTGAATACCCAGGATGCTATGACAAGACAGGGGCAGAGACCGTGAGGACCATGGACAAGCCATCAAAGAGGGGCTCTACCTGAAAGTCTATGGAGACTTCAGGAAATGCTGAGAGGACAGAGATGCTGGATGTAGAAATCTTTAACACAGTGCTTTTATAACAACCCCCAAATTGCATTTTTGTAACTGAAAGTGGGGTTCAACTGCTTGCAGCTCAAAAGCCATTAAAGAGACAAGGTTGGTGGAAAGGAAAATATGCTTTATTTTGGGTGCTGGCAACTGGGGGCGGGGGAGAGGGCGGATTTCGGTCCAAAGGCTGACTCCCCCCGCCATTGACAACCAGTGGGTAATAGCTTTTATAAGTGAAGGGAGGGGGCTACATGTAGAAACAGCACAGTCAGCTCTAACTGTCCTCTTTTTTCTTTTTAATTAATTAATCAATTTATTTATTTTTGGCTGCATTGGGTCTTTGTTGCTGCACGCGGGCTTTCTCTAGTTGCAGCGAGCGGGGGCTATTCGTTGCTGTGTGCAGGCTTCTCATTGCGGTGGCTTCTCTTGTTGCGGAGCATGGGCTCTAGGCATGTGGACTTTGGTCGTTGTGGCATGTGGGCTCAGTAGTTGTGGCTCGCGGGCTCTAGAGTGCAGGCTCAGTAGTTGTGGCTCACAGGCTTAGTTGCTCCATGGCATGTGGGACCTTCCCGGACCAGGGATTGAATCCTTGTCCCCTGCATTGACAGGTGGATTCTTAACCACTGCACCACCAGGAAAGTCCTCTAACAGTCATCTTGAAATTGGTCGTGTGGTGGTCTGATCAGCATCATCTTGATTAATATGGTTAATCTTCAGTTCCAGGGTCAGTTTCTTCCCATGTCCTTTGGAAGTGTGGCAACTTATGTCATGGCTACAGTCTGATCATCATGTAGTTAACTTCTTCCACCTGGTGAGAGTTTCAGTATCTATAAGACAGCTCACAGGCTCACAGGATATGGCTCAGAATATTATCTATAACCCTTGAGAAGGAACTAAAGGTCCTTGACTTTGCTTACTGACTAAACTACTGTTGTTTTGTCCTGTCTGACTGCATTTCTTTTTTTTTTTTTTTTTTTTTTTTTTTTTGTGGTACGCGGGCCTCTCACTGTTGTGGTCTCTCCCGTTGCGGAGCACAGGCTCCGGACGCGCAGGCTCAGCTGCCATGGCTCACGGGCCCAGCCGCTCCGCGGCATGTGGGATCTTCCCGGACCGGGGCAAGAACCCGTGTCCCCTGCATCGGCAGGCGGACTCTCAACCACTGCGCCACCAGGGAAGCCCTGACTGCATTTCTTTGCTTCTGCATTTTCTCACTACTCTGATTAAACTTATTCTTTGCTTAAAGTTTTTTTCACAGACAAAAGGCAGGTGGAGGACATGGGGGGCAAGAACCATAGGGTCCTGCTCCATTTCATTATGATTTTTGTTTTGGACACAAGACAGCAGATTGCATTTTACTGTGTTTACAACTTTGTTTCATGATGTCTAAATTGCACTTGCTTTGGAAATGAGGTCACATATTTGAATGTATTCATATGATATTTGACACATAGTGGTATTTCCATGATTTTTAAAAAATCTCAGGTCAAAAGAATGTCACTTGTACATTTAGTCTTGTGTTTTATCAGTCTAGGTGGACAGTCTGTAGGAGAGCAAATTTGTTTCATTAAATATGCTTACGAGCTGGAAAAAGTTTTGCTCAGTTCTGTGTTTTGCCTAAGAGGAATGTGTGGTCAGAATGCTGCGTATGGTCTCTTGGATTTGTCAATTCTGTCTGATCGAGCAGTAATTCATTCACTAATTCCTGAAAATCGCAGCCTGCTTTGGAAGTACCAGTGACAGGGTGTCCCATCATTGCAGAATTTGTCTAATCAGTTCTCTGAAAGTTGAAAACATGCATCTTTTCTCAGTAGGGATACTTTACCAGGCCTTTCCATACTCCAAGCCAAGGATAAAGACTGACTAAAGCGTTTCAGAACCTGAAAGCCCTCCAGCCACATGCTACCCTGTTTCTCATCAGCACCCTAGTGCTGCAGTCCCCATGCCCACCCATCTGGGCTCCCACCCTCAGGCTCATGGATGCTCCAGCAGGGGATGGCAAGCTCCAGTTGCCCATGTCCTGGGGCCCTTCTCTTTCATCAGGAGCCACAGGGAGTCCATTGCTCACTTGCCCCAATATTTGCTGTCATTTCCCGAAATGAAATATTGGGTTTTAACTTAAGGCAGTGAGTGCACATCTGCTGTGACAGTAGGCCAGCTGCCGACTGGTGCCTATTTCTGAACTGGCCATAAAAACCAGGAACCCAAGAAGCAGCTTAAGGATGCACAGTGGGTGACAGACTGGTTCCCTAGCCAGGTCTGTTCTTTCAAATTCTCCCATGAAATGAAGACCCCACACAAGTGTGTGCAAGTGTCCAGGCTATCACACACTCAGTTCCTAGTTGTGCGCAGGACCTCTGGTACTGAAGTGATTTCCACTTTTTTGACAAAACAGAATACAAATATTTAAATTCAGGTTAGTTGATCTTCCTCTTTTCATACAGTTTTGAACTGAGTTGAATTCATTGTGTATGGTAATCAGGGTGTTTTACAAAATCATGCAAATATTGTTTCATTTGAAAAACTAAAGAATTTCAAGCTTGCCAGCACTAATGAGAATTTTAATTTTAAATACTATCAAGACTGAGGCCCAGATGCATAAATTTCATCTCATCAATCAAATCTCATCTGGAATTATTTGTCTTGACAGAAGGAAGAAACATCTAAAATCCTTTGTCCCCTTGGGGTGGGGATGTACATTTATCAATATGACTCCCTTGATTCTTTCACTGTGAAAAATTTACCATAAATAAAAACTATGAAATGAACTTTATTCTAATCAGAAACGTAAATTGGACTGCATTTTTTGCTATCTGAAAGATTAAATGTAAAAAGGTTTTATGTGAACCCCAGCTCAACCCTTTAAGAAGCCCAAGAATCAGGTGAGAACCATACAAAGAGCTCTTTTATAACATCATTTCTTAAAGGGGTTCCTGAGCTTCAAAATTATTTGGATCTTATTTTTAACTTTCCAAAGGGTAAGCCAGATCAGGTGAAGTGCTTCCTAGGAGAGAAGGTATTTAGTACACCTAAGAATTTAGCTAAGTAAAGAACAGAAAGTTTTCCTTAAGTGAAAAAGGTAATACTTAATGATACAGACTAAAGTACAACAAATTAGTCTTTCTTTGCGTCTATTTGACAAAGTTTAGGTTTTTTAACTTATCAAGGCAGGATAGTAATATATTGTTATTTTCCTCATAGCATGTATTGTAGGCAGAATAATAGTTCCCTAAAAATATCTATGTCCCAATCCCCAGAACCTGTGAATGTTTCCTTACGTGGCAAAGGGGAATTTGCAGATGTGATTAAATTAAAGATTTTGACATAGGGAGATTATCCTCAATTATCTGGATGGGCTCAGTGTAATCACAAGAGTCCATATAAGAAGGAAGCAGGAGGAAAAGAGTCAGAGAGGTATTTAAAGATGCTACACTGCTGGCTTTGAGGATAGATGGGCCTAGGGACGTTACTGAACTCAGGTTTGGCTGCTCACTGCTCGAAGGTCAATACTGGAGAGATAAGTGCTGGTAGGAACAGAAAGATTGCTTTAATCAGGAGGCTGGCAACCTGGGGAGAAGGCAGACTCATGTCCCAGAACCAACTCCAAAGATTTAGCTCAGCCATGAATGTTTTTAAAGGGTAAAAAGGAGAAGAAATCTCAGTTAATCACTGAGGTAGGGGATAAGATTTGTTGCCATATCCCACTGCATGCAGGCTTGTTGAAGCCTTGTGAACTTTCTTTAGATGTTATCTCATCCACACAGTCTGTTCATGAGATTACTGAAGGGGAAGCTGGGGAAAAGATCTAGTTATCCGTTAATTACTTATTCTTCATTTCTATTTTTTGATCTGTGGAAAGAACCAACAGCCAACAGGTTAGGCAAAGTATCGTGTGATCAAAAGATTTGAAAGGTGTGCTTGGGCCGGAGGTTAGTTAAAATATGGCTTTGCTAAAGTGGCAAGACAAAAGGGACCTCCTGCAGAGAGCTCTTTCTTGCAAAGAGCTCTTTCCTGTAAAAATCTGCTTAAAAATATCCACTGTTAGACATTCTTCCAATTCTATTGGATTGTGGACAAATGTCCATCTTCTGTAACTTCTTCATGCTGACATAGGTCACTGTATTCTGAGTGGAATATGTTGACATGGGTCTGTAGCCTCTCTCTGAGAACACTATTAGTTGCCTAATTACATACAGAGAGAGCAAACCACAATTATTTTGATGTCCACAAAGATATAGATTATTATGAGCAACAGTGTTAATTCCAGTTCTTAGAACTGTTCTAGCCATAGATTCAGTACTGCTCAAGATGGAGCAGCTTATGTCATGGCTGCAGTCTAATCATCATGCAGTTTAGTTTCCCTCAGGTGGCAGTTATAGTATCTGCAAAACAACTCAGGAATGTGCATCAGACACTGAAGGATCCTGTGGCTCTCTTGTCCTGATCATTAACTGCTTCGGTTTGTTCTTTTGTGGCTCAGGGAGGCCTGGGAGACTTCAGCTTTTCTATAAACAAGAGGCAGGGGACATGGAGGGGCCTTTGTACTTGGGGAGCAGGGGGTGCAGAGTTCTGCTTGGTTTCAGGAGTGCAGGCAACATATAGAAGCTGGAAAAAGCAAGAACATGGATTTTCCCCAGATGCTCCAGAATAAAATGCAATCCTGCAGGCACTTTGATTTTAACTCATTGAGAACCATTTTAGATTGCTGACCTTCAGAAGTATAAGAGGATACAGTTGTGTTCTTTTAAGCCACCAAGTTTGTGGTAATTGGTTACAATAGCAATAGAAAACGTATATAGCATATATCAGAAATTATCCTATGGCCTTTGGTAAGAGAATTTACAGAGTCCCTGTCAGCACTGCCTTCTTTGTAATATCTATGCAGAAAAAGTGTTTGTCTTCAGTAGCAAAAACACATTTTAAAGACTTTCTGAGTAAATTAACAACTTAGAATTCAAAGCAGAGCAGAATCTGTGGGTTACTGAATACTTAATGAAGATACCTGGTTATGGAGTTTTCTGATTAGAAGGGTGGCCTATTTGTTAAGTGTCAATCATGGCCTGACCAATCCCTCTCCCTAAGTGATATTTTCCGCTAAATATCTATATACTGTGCTATACTGTATAAAGTCCTAAGGAGATTGCTTGTTTTAAAGTGAGTATGAAAATATCATGAATATTTTCTTTGGCTGAAATTTGACATTTACATAGCATGAATAATTGTGAAAACACTGAATGCTATATCAAGCGAACATCAGGATTTGAAGAAAAAATTTTGTTAATTACTAAAAATAGAAATATTTATTTGTTTCTGAAATTACAATGAAAAGCAATGCAGATTGAGTCAATATACAAAATAATTTATACAATTTGAGGCATAACCCTATCAGGAGATGTAAATTTCTAACAACATTACATCCATTTATAGAACAAAGTTCATGTCCTCAGTAGTCTTGATTTTTATTTTCAAAGTAAAGTAAGTCAGCTGTTTATTCCTGTTTCATCCTTAAAGCCTTTTTTTAAAAAAAATTCCTCATTGTATTTATTCAAAGGAGAAATGATCATTTGATAAGTTAGCAACATCTTGCACTTTTTCAAGCTTTATATTCTAAAATAAATTTACAGAAAAGAAGTAAAACACACCTTTTGATAAGTGGTATTTTGTAGAAGTAAAGAGACCCTTCTGGGTATTATTGTCAATGTTATGCTGAACAACAGTGCACTTCTGAGCCTCTAACAACTGTGTGGAATTTCCTGGGCAAAACATCCAGCTGCTCATTGGATCTCCAACATCTTAGTCAGATGCCTGTGGTCTTATGATTTATAACAGCTTCTGGCACAGGGCTCCTAAAACTCAGAATTTCATAGGGTCTGGACAGTCTTGTATTATATTAGAGGTGACTTTTTTTTTTTTTTTTTTTTTTTTTTTTTGCGGTACGCAGGCCTCTCACTGCTGTAGCCTCTCCCATGGCGGAGCACAGGCTCCGGACGCGCAGGCTCAGTGGCCATGGCTCACGGGCCCAGCCGCTCTGCGGCATGTGGGATCTTCCTAGACCGGGGCACGAACCCGTGTCCCCTGCATCGGCAGGCAGAGTCTCAACCACTGCGCCACCAGGGAAGCCCTAGGAGGTGACTTTTGGAAAATACCTAAGGATGCAGACTGATTGCCAATGAAGCCAACCATGTGATTAGAGGGCTGGAACTTTCATTACACCCCTCTTTCTCGCTGACCTCGAGAGGGAGGAGAGGGGCTGGAGATTGGATCAATTGCCAAAGGCCAATGGTTTAATCAATCCTGCCTACATAACGAAGCCCCCATAAAACCCCAAGAGGACAGGGTTCTGAGAGCTTCCAGATTGGTGAACATGTGGAGAGTTGGGGAGAGTGCCATGCTCATAGTGTGACAGCTCTGTGCCCTTTTACCCATATCTTGCCTTGTACATCGTTTCCATATGGCTGTTCCTGAGTTATAATCTTTTATAAATAAACTGGTAATCAAGTAAGTACAATGTTTCTCTGAGTTCTGTGGGCCACTCTGGCAAATTAATTGAACCCAAGAAGGGGTTGTAGGAACTTCTGATAGTAACAATCTAGACTTTTGACTCGAGTGTGAAGTCCAAGGAGGGAGTCCTCGGACCTGCAGTCTGTCACCAGATGGCCAGAAGCAAAAATAACAACCTGGGGTTGCTGCTTCTCAACAGTGGGATCTTGGAGTGGCCTTGGGCCCTGAGGGCTCAGGTAGAGAGCGGTGAGTTGGGACACACTGTCGCTTGCCCTTTCCCTCTGTGGGTAGAAGCCAACTCTGCAGGAGCAAGGGTTGAGGAGCTGGGTGGCCAAGTCAGCAGAAATGTCCCTCCTGGTGTGAAGTCTCAGGGCTTGTCTGGCATCTGAGGGAGCGGAGGTGTCCTTGCTGGGCCCGTTTTTGTCCCTGGTGACACCCCCCTTGTGGTGGAGTAAGGGATTAAAAAAAAAAGATAACAACGTGGACTTGCAGCTGGTGTCTGAAGTGAGATGGAAGGCAGTTTTGTAGGAATGAGTCCTTGTAGAATTTGATGCTATCTCTGGGTCGATGGGTCCACGGTGTCAGAATTGAGTTGAACCGTAGGACACGCAGCTAGTGTCAGAGCATTACTTGCTGGAAGTGTGGTAAACTGCCCACCCCTTAACACACACACAAACCGTGAAATTGGAACTTAATTTAATGCTCCCAAATCATTTAAATGTCACTAGTGTTTAATGTGTTTGCTTCTGTGAGGGGCATAGGAAACACAGCAAAGCTAATCACACAGCTCAGAACTGAGGCAGCCTCCCTACTGCTTCAGAAGTAAACTGTCAGTGTCCTCAAGGTCAGGGACTCATCTGCTTTAGAACTGTTTTCCCAATGTCAGCACGTTGCCTGAGCACAGAGACATATACATGCAGATGCACACATGTGCATCTAGATATACAAAACTAGATATACAGAACTAATTGTCACATTAGTTAGCACTACAGGTTAACATATCTTGATTACTTATAGCATACCTTGAAATTATGTTCAATTTACATAATAAACAAAATTGTGATGATATTATATAAGAAGAAATAAAAGTCAAGAGAATGAAAATACAAGCCACAGAATGGGAGAAAATACTTGCAAAAGACACATGATAAAGGAATGCTAACCAAAATATACAAAGAAGCCTTAAAAGTCAACAATAAGAAAACAAACAACTTGATTTAAAAAATGGGCCAAGACCCATTTAGTAAGATACCTTACTAAAGAAGATATAAAGTTGGAAAATAAGCACATGGAAAGGTGCTCCACATCATATGTCATCAGGGAAATGCAAATTCAAATAATGAGTTACCACCACACATCCATTAGAATGGCCCAAGTCCAGAAGACTGAGAACACAAAATGCTGACAAGAATGTAGAGCAACAGGAACTCTCATATATTGCTCATGGGAATGCAAAATGGTATAGCCACTTTGAAAGACAGTTTGTCTCTTTCTTACAAAACTAAACATACCCTTACCATGTGCTCCAGCAATCATGCTTCTTGATATTTACCAAAAGGAATTGAAAGCATGCCCACACAAAAACCTGCACACAGATATTTACTGCAGATTTACTCACAATTACCCAAACTTGAAAGCAACTAAGGTGTTTCTCAGTAGGTGAATGGATAAACTGTGGTACATCCTGATAATGGAATATTATTCACTAAAAATAAATGAACTGTCAAGCCATGAAAAGACAAGAAGAAACCTTAAATGCATATTACTACCTAAAACAACCAATCTGAAAAGGCTACATACTGTATGATTTGAACTCTATGACATTCTGGAAAAGGCAAAACTATGGAGAGAATAGAAAGATCAGGGATTTCCAGGGGTTATGGAGGAGGGAAAGAATGAAGAGGAGGATCACAGAGGATTTTTAGGGCAGTGAAACTACTCAGGATGATACTATAATGGTGCATAGGTGTCATTATAGTTTTGTCCAGACTCATAGAATGTACAAGAGTGAACCCTAAGGTAAACTATGGACTGTGGGTGATTATCACATGCCAGTGTAAGTCCATCAACTGTGACAAATGCACCACTCTGGTGGGGGTGGTGTTAGTAATGGGGGAGGCTGTGAACGTGTGTGGGAAACCTCCACACCTTCTTCTCAATTTTGCTGTGAACCCAAAACCACTCTAAAAAAGTCTATTTGAAAAAGAGAGAAAGAAATATATTGGTAGTATGGAGCAAACAAATTACTTTCCTGAAAATGAGACTACAGAAACCATAATATCCTAAGCCTGTGTTTACAGATATGTGGGCAGCTACCAAATGCCATTGACAGTTTAAACACATGTAGAATCCTAGAGAACGTCTGCCTGACAAAGCATTGTGTTCCACATGCATGCATTATATATTGCAGTTATGCACATATTTTATTCTTTGCTGCAATATTTTTCATCTGAATTGGGGGAAGAAGACAATCATGCCTACAGAGCACCTTGTAAATCCCAGCATCAGCTGGGGGCTGCATGCACAGTAATTATAGCAACTACATCATGCTGTAGCTGGTATTGTTATTATTTTACAGTTGAAGAAATGGAAACTCGAAGGATTTAAGACATTTGGTCATATTATACAACTAGTAAGGAGTCCAGCCAGATTGATGTTCCAGTTCATTTGATTCTAAAGCCCGTGATCTTTCAACACAGTCACTTGGAGTGACTTTCATTAACTTTAGTGAATCTCATCTCCATTCTTTTTTATTTCCTGCCCAGCTGAGGTCTTGTTCCATTGCTGTTGTGAACTTATTACTTTAGAATGGAACAAAAGAAGGTGCCAGAAATGATTTGCAGAACAAGGTCTCCTTGCTTTTCTCCTTGTAATGTATGAACAGTGGAATAAAATAGGCTCTGTGCTTCTGGGGCCAGAGGAAGCATTTGGGGTGTCATCAAGGAAGAAGCAGAAAGTTTCAGAATCTGAATCAAGAAGCCACCAGTCTGGTCGGGAGATGTAGGGTTTCAATTCTTTATACCCTCTTCCTCCTACGTTCAACTCTGTTATCAACTGTCCTAACCCAACGTCTGTGCAAAACCACATCCTAGAGGGTAAGTGGCTGTCCTTCCACCCTCCTCACCCCACCTCTTAGTTCCTTTTCTAATAAGCTTTTCTCACTGAGCAGTTTCGTAATATTCTTCACGTGGACCATGACTTGTAGGCCCTCTAAAAAATATTTTCTCCCCATTTCATTTGAACAGTTAGGAAACTAAGTTAAGCTTGACTCCCAGGAACTGGGCTTAGCCATAATCAGAGATTTTACGTCATTTTAAGATTAGTTTCTAGAAACGGTTCAGTCAATCAGCTCTTCTCTCTTTGGGAAGATTGTTTTCACATTGAGAAGATGTATTTTAAATCAAAAATGAATAAATCTGGGGTTTCTAAGCTGGAGTAAAATCCCATGTGAGAACGCAAATCAGTGGTAAGGGGATAACATTTGGAGAGGGTGCTAAGAAACTGGGCATCATGGCAACTTTTATTCAGGCAGAAAAGCAGCACTCTCCCTAAAATAATTTAACCTTTTCTTTTCTCTTCAATGAGCCATCTCCTTGAGAATGGGATGGGGAACAGATTTCCAACTACTGCCATTGAGAAAGTTCTTCTCACTCCATTCCATTTACTAAGGGCTCCACAGGAAACAGTGGCAAAGGTTGGTTTGGATCTACTGGCTGTGCTGCTACTTCTGGCAGGAATTTTAATTGCTGCTGAAAATCCTTGTTTGGTGATGAACACCCTCCATCACATCCTCATACTGCATGAAATTAAAATTTCAAAACAACTCCTCATAGCCTAATGCAGACCCACAGCTACTTGAAGACAGCTTCCTTAGTCTGATATCTTTCATTGTGAACGGTGTCATTCCTGTCCTGTCTGCATTTGGCAAGCCTGCAGGCTTGTACCTGACTCATCACACACTCAGTAAATATACTTTATGTCACCTGAATGTGCATGGTACTCATAGCAATTCACCAAGAAGAAGGAGCAGGCTTTCCTGGAGGGGTGTGTGGAGCCTGTTCACACTCAGGCACGCAAGGGTTTTTCTGAAGTTGTTCTATTGATTTCCCCAGGGATCTTAGAAAACACACTTGAAATAGAATAAGGCAATGGCACACGAAACGTTTCTCTGTATATATTACATGTTTGTGTGTGCTCTTAAAGAAAAAAAATTAATGCAAATACATTACTTTGATAGCAAATGACAGATTCTTATAAAAAGGGAAAAAATAAAATAAAAATGTGCATGTTCTCATCTAAGTTGTCTTCTGACACTCTGCTTTCCTAAGATTATTAAAGCATGCAGTTAAAACAAAATATTGAAATAAATCATAAAATGTTTACCAGAAGGAAGTAAAGATTATTTTTGGAGAGTGTTGGAAGAGTTTTGTTTTCACATTTTTATGAGATCATAGCCTGAATTGAAAAGTGTCCACACCTGGATTATGGTAGGATCCCTTAGAGAGTGAGAACTAAGGAGTAAAATGCAGTTAGGGATTGTGAGGTGTTTGGACAACATTTAAGAATGTACATAATGCGGAGGACACTGTACATAAACTCTTTTTGCCCCCTTTAAAATTTTTTCTTATCTCCTAGTGTAGAAGAAAAAAACTCATCAGAACTTAGGGCTGTGTTGATCAAAGAGTATTTTGCAGGATAACTAAATGAAAAATGATAGAGATTTAAAACCACAGACTTCCCAGAGCCCCTGAATGAGGGTGGCTGTGGGAGGGCTCCAGAGGATTCTCATGTACTGACAAGAAGCCTCCACCATCTGGCTGTCTTTCCAACTGGTTCACGGTCCTCAACTTTGGTACACATCTAAATTATCTGTGGATCTTAAAATATCAGATGTCAGGGCTCCCACTCAGAGACCCTGTCTCAGTGAGTCCTGGATGAGATCATGGATATTGGCTTTTATTTTTTGTAAGAAAGAATTGCACAGGATTCGTGGTTCACCACAGTTTGGGACTCATCCTGAGGTCCACGCATCAGAGGACATGGGTCCTGGCCTCTGGCCTTGCCTCTGCTACTTCCAAGCCACATTGCTGAGCCTCTTCAAGCTCTGTCTCTTCACATGTAGAATGGGCACAAATATACCTGCCCTGGCTTCTTTCAGTGAGGTAATCTGTGTGAAACCACTTCGTTTGGCACCAGGTGTTAATATTACAGAACATTCCATTCAAGGCCTCCTGACTAGGCCTCTGCCGTGGCCAGGAGCTATCCCTGGTCCTAGAAGCAGAACAGAAAAGATGTCCTTGTAGAGCTGAGTGTGGCTATTAGGCTGACAGAAGTCGCTCTCCTCTTTTGACAGTCACCTGTGGCTGGCCTTCTGGCCCCTTCTAATAATGTCTTGTCTTTGCTCTGCCCAGACCCCATGCCTGGAATGCCGTCATCTCTTCCACTGGGGAAGAATAGCTGTTCTCAGACACCAAGTTTCTTGCATCTCTTTCCTCATTACTGTTATTTTTTTTTAATCTATACATGTTTTATTTCTTTAAGTATTTTGTAAATCAGAACGCATTCTAGTTTAGAAACTGGACTTATCTATCTTTGTATTATTTGTAAGAACTGAAGTGCCATGTAATGGATGGCAAGCAGATAGCCATCGAACTGGTTGTATGGATGGCTCTGGGCTAAGTAAAGCTCTGAGGGCTTACAAACGTATCCTTCCTGTGGGTGGGACACTAAGGCACATACACCAACAACACAGTTGTTGATTAAATTGGTGAATGCAGAAAGAACACTAGGACAGTGCTCAATGTTTTGAAAAACCTCCTTACCTAGAATTCAGAGATAATAAAAGTTTGGAGAGAAGATTTCTTTTAATGGACTAAGCCACAGTCACTATTGACAGGGACTTGTGATTTCTCCAAATGTTGGTTAGGAGGGAGGTGAGTGAAAAAGATGGAGAGGGATATTGCAATATGGGGAGAAGGCCAAAGGCTGAGAGTGGGGTCAAGAGACCATACCTGGCATAAAACCCATTCCTGAAAATCTGCGTATCAATCACTTAAATTTACTTTCCCATTAAATCACATTTTAATTTTAGAAGTGTGATCTCCTAACTAGAACTACCTAATATCCTATAAATAGACGACAGTCTTGTGTTTTAAAATGATATCTCGCTGCCCTGCAAATAAAACATCAGCTATAGAGTTGAAATAGGATACGAGCTGTGTCAGAAACAGAGAGCCACGGCCATGATGTACATGGTGTCCTATGACCTAAAATCCCCTTGACCTTGGTCTAGACACTGACGTAGAGTCTAGAGGACTGAAAATTTGACTTCCCTGAGTCCTTGCCAGTTGCTTATGTTCTGCTCACAGGGTCCCTTGCACAAGTTAGAAGTTCTGCTTATTTCATAGGACTTGTATTTTCCAACTTTTCAAACCCTGATGTTTACAATTCTTTCTTTAAGTGTCCAAATTACTTTGTGAAATTGTTTTGTTTTCTAGTGGGATTGTGAAGGTTTTATATGCATGAATATAAAGGAAAGACTTAGGCTTTCAAATTTTCATCTAAAGCTCTGAAGATGCAGTTTGAAGCTACCAGAATGCCTAAACTTGGCTTGCTGATTTTTTTAAGGTTTAATTTCTCATCCTATGAATTATATTCAGAACTAGATTCCCACCCTCACTTCTCTACACCTTTCCTGATTCCATGATTTAGATGTTTGACCCTCCTGTCTTTCTCCTTGATTGTCAGCCCATAGAGGAATTACATTCATCTCTGGGGTCCAGGCAGGGAAGTAAGGAGATTGCCCAAAGTGCCCCTCATACTGTTAGCAGTTATGGGGACCGGCATGGTCCAGAGTACAGGAGGGTTAGAACCCCCGCCCCACCACTGCAGCCAGTGATGTACCCCTGGATTCTAGACAGGACTGGAGAATCTGATGATTTAGATCACATGTCAGGGCAGGTCAGAGATGGACAGTCCTGGATCAAGACTGAGAAAGGGGCAGGGAAAAAGAAAGAAAGACAGAGAGGGAGAAAAGGGAGAGGGAAAGGAAAGAAGTTAGATTAGAACCTGAAAGCGAAGGTACAAAACTGTCAAGCTACAGATGAAGCTAGATGATTTAGAGATCGTCCAGATGGCCTCAGCAGTCAGGATTAAAAAGTGTCATGGTGACTGTGCTTATGTTCTGAGCAGGACAGGTGCCTGGAGGTTTGGGATTCCTACAGACAACCCAGGTCTCCTCACCTGGAGACCATGGAGAGCCCAGAACCAAGGACCCAGATTAGCGCTTGTCCTCTAATTTCTCCTAGTGGAAAGGGTCAGAAGATAATGCCTGAGTATTAACTCATTATCAGGGAGGCAGTAGCTGCCCTTTGCCTTAAAATTTGACTTCACTTGAAGCTGGGTCACCAGTCAGCCCTATGAGTGCTCTGACCATTAGCTTATCGTGATTGTGGTGTTCTTTGAGTCCTCAGAGCTTGCAAAGCTAACAGATAAAATGCAGGGTGCCAGGTTAAAGGTGAATTTCAGATAGACAAAAAATTTTGTTTTCATATAAGCATTTCCCACACAAGATGTGAGATACACTGAAAAGTATATTTAACTGAAGGACCTGTATTTTTATTTGCTAAACCTTGCACCCTACTCAGAGGACATTTGGTCTACCTCCTCAGCACATCACCCACAAATATAGAATTTAGAATTTAGGTCTCATGACTCCTGGTGAAGTGACTTTTCTATCTATGTGCCCTGGAGCCTGCAGGGAGATTATGGAGGAAGGTGAGGCTGTATGGGGCAGAGCAGAACTGCTTTCATCTGTTTTCTATAAAATGCATCTACATACAATTTTATCTGAAGAAAGGGGTTTGAACTTAACAAATTGCACTTGATCTTTTAAAGCTATAATGCTTTCAAATTAAGGCAAAATTCAATTACTGGCATAATATACATAGAAAAGTACACATGGCTTATCTCTCTAGAAAGGAGAATGTATACAATTCCATGAATAACTCAGAAGACAACTAAGGCCTCAATGCAATACTCTAAATGTAAGCAATGGATGATTTTGATCTTGTCAACATTTTTTTTTTTTGCTCAGTGCTAATTGGGTTATCCTGGATGGTGAACTATCTCTTAGCACAGATTCTGCTTAGAGAGTCTGCTTCTTACTGGCTTGAGGCCAAGTCACTTTGCTCAACCAGAAATATGTTTCCCATATATTTCCCATTTTGTTTAAGTACTTGGACTATGCCCTTCTATTTTGCATTGTATTTATCCTCCTGAGTAAGGAGAATAAAAGAGAGAATCTAATAAATAAGTCGGCTACTTGACCTGCTCAAACATTTAACTTCTTCAGGTTTCCTTAAGAGGTGACTTCTGACCTTTTTTTCTGGTTGATTCTATCTTTCATTTTTTTTCATAGAATGCATTGAATGGGTGAATTCTCTTTTTTTCTTTTCTGACTCTTTATTTCCTTGCTTAAACAGAGAAAGTTTATATTTTAATTTGGTAAGTACATTCAAATTGACTTAAGTGGCTAGAACACATATGGAGAGTAAAATGATAACCATAGTGAAGGAAAATTGGGTGATCTAGGCTTACACGTAAGTATATGCATTGAGCAAATATTAACACTGCCAGAATCATAGCAGCTTTCCTACCTAATGCTTGTAATTTTGTAATCTAACACCTTTTATCTCTTTTTCTCATGGTTGATTAGAATTTCCCTGGAAAAAATTTTCACATGTTAAAAGACTTGTCATTTACAGGTGTCCAACAGAACCTTATAGGATATCAGCAAAGTAAACTAATTTGGTAATACGCACAGCACATTCTCTAGAAAATCTGCCATATGCTGGGAACAGATTGCTTAGTTTAAGCAGGAGTCATTGCACAAATAAGGGATAAAGGTTGATATTAGAAGCCAGCCAACACTCTGATTTAGTGCCACTTTCCTGGAGCCATAATGGTCTAGTGATAGCATTTTCCCAGTAGACGGCAATGACCCCAGTGGGACCTTCCCCTTAGGCTTATTCCATTTTCTGTTGGTAACGTCCTGTGCTCTGAGTATGTAATTCCTAAGGGAAGAGTCAAATAGAGCTGGAAAAATGCTCCCGGAAAAAGGCTGCTTGATTGGAAAATCAAAACCCAGGAAACATGCAGAAGGGATGCAAGAGCAGAATTGGGTATGAGGTAGGAGATAGATGGGCCCCTGGGCTGGACAGCTGGTGTTTGTCAAGTGGAGTAAAACTGAAGCTTTGTTCTCACCCAGACACTCCAAGGACAAAGCTAGTGGCAGAAGCTGAGCACTGCTGAAGTAAAGAGATAAGATGACCACTCCTGAGGCCAAGGAAAGCTTCCCCGTCTGCACATGTGCAGGAAGGCTCCTTGAGGGTCAAAAATGGAGGGGGTGCCATCCCATAATATGTGTGGACATCCCCTCACAGGCCTCTTCAGTGGGATCCATCTTAGCAAAAAGTTGCACACGCATGTGGGAGAGCGTCCTAGGACCAGTCAGGTGTGAAAAAAGAAACAAGATAATTGGCCAAAGATAAATGAAGAGCCGGAAGGACTGTCCTGTATAAGTGATTTAAATCATGTCTTTACCGCACCCCCTCATTCAGGACGCCTGCACTCCTCTCTGGGTGTGTATTTCTGCCTTGCTTCTGACTTACTGCACTCCTCATTAGAGAGGATGCCCATACCCTTTCTCTCCGGGTGTGTATCTCTGCCTTGCTCTGTCTTAAATAAACAAAGCGTTTCTCTGTGTGCTCTCCCACATGTTATGTTGTGTCTCTAAAAATAACCTTTGTGACTGTTTTTATAGTTTTTGCCTCCTTGAAACATTTTTGCTTTCAAATGGGGAAAAGAGCTAGGGCCACTTGGCTTCTAGCCTCTAGCCCCCGGTGGACTAGTGGTTAGGGTTCCTGGTTTTCGTCCAGGTTACCCAGGCTCAATTCCTGGGCAGGGAACTAAGATCTCTCTTCAGGACCACTCACTGCTGTCTCTCTGAGATCAGGTATAGCGCCAACTTGCGTTTCCCTGCTGGGATCCTGAGGGCACTTGAGCCTCTGAAAGGGCACCAGGCCCTGCCTTCCCAGAAAAAGCTGGACTTGTGTTGATGCTGGAAGACAGCCCTCCACACCAGGCGTGGGTTGTTGTGACTGCTTCTCCCAGGGCAATTCCTGAAGAAGGGTGGGAGGTAACAGCAGGTTATGATGCCTTCCCGGTCTCTCTTTTCCTGGATGAGGTAAGTCCTGAGATCAGCCAAGAGCCCCACTGTGTGCTGCCAGAGAACTGAAAAAGAACTCTCAACATAACAACTTCTTGCAAACCCTGTACTAAGAGATGTCACCAACCCTAGCATGACTTCTGGCAGCCCAAGGCCACAGCCCTGGGACAATCCTTTTTAGTACCTGTCTGATAAAGCTCAAGACTTCCAAAAGACCTTAGCACTTTTTCTAGCCAACACTGGACGATAGGTCCCTGGGTCCCTTTTCTTAGAGCATTTACTAAGAAAATTTTACAATTATAATTCTTCCTCTGTTCCTTTGAGGTATGTTCATAGGTATCTCTGTCTCCTACAAACCAGAAAGGTCTTTTTCAAGGACTTGAAAGCCATTCCTTCAAAATGTAATCATTAGGAAGTATAGGGCCTCTGCCTCCCTGTCTCTGGGGAAGATAAAATCCTAACTTTGGTAACTGCCAGCTAGCAGACACAGTTGGCCCAATCTTTCACTGACAAACCCGATTTACTTACTTACCTTTTGTGATTGTTTTCTACCTCCCTGACTGTACTTGAGCCCCTGCTTACTTCCCCTACCCACTCCCTCATTCTTCCTTTAAAACGCCCAGTCACCTCTGGACAAATTGGAATGGAGCTCAGCTCTTCCCTATACTGTCAGGTTACTGAGTGAAATCTCAGCCATGACCAGGGAAAGCATCCAGATAGTGACACTTCTTAGTTTCAGAATCAGTTGTGACATTTTAGATGTTCTAAGACTCAGCTCCGAATAAGGGGAAGTAGCAAGGCAGTTTGAGGGTTATCTCTGCACTTCTAAAAGAAAAATAGCAGTTATATCTCTTGCGTTTAAAATACTCAAAATATACATTGATACTTCAAACTGGCAAATTACTAAGCTACTGATTTTATTAATTCAATTTTCACTTCATGGCAGGAAACATGTCTTCTTGGTGCTACATATTTTTCCCAGGAGAGTGCTGGACAAGTGCTAAATAGACATGATCTAAATTGAATTGAAATCTTTTATCTTACTAAAATATGCACAATGTTTGAAAATGATAAAACCAGAAAAGCAAACATCTAAGGTTTTCTTAATAGTAATGAAGATATCGTACTCCATAGCTCAACTTTTTCTTGATTTTTCTTGGGGTAGAGGAATGTGAAGTTCTTTCTTCAGCTTTACCTTTTTATGCAGGAAGATCAAAGGGCATGCTGGGATGCTAATCAACCAGTTTTAATTATACACATAAATGCAAGCTACATGTGAGAAGACCTCACGATACATAATTAGGCAAATATATTGGCATTTATTTTGTCAATGAGGTCATTTTTCCTAATGGAGATAGTATTTTCATTTTCCTAAGTAGATGGAAGAAAATTCAGGAAAGTAAAATTACCTGCATGAAGTTGTAGAGCAGAAGATTGAGTGCAGAGAGGGTGGCTGTCTGTCTTTGAGTGGTGAGCCTGAGAGGGCACACCCATACAATACTTCAGTGCGTGGCATCAACAGTACGTGTGTGTGTGTGTGTGTGTGCGCACACGTGTCTGTTCTCTGCCTCTCCTTTCCTTTTGTCATTGATTCCTTTTTTTTATGAGGCTCTGTGCTGATGGGAGAATTTTAGTTGCTCTGACCAGGAAGAAGAAAAGCCCACCAAGTAGTGGATCACTACTGCAGTTATTGACCTTCAGAACAGATAGACTGACCATTAACAGGCCATGAATGAATGTTGATTGTGCAGTTCATGGTTCCCAGCAATTGGGCTGTGTCAAAATCTGTGTAACAAAAGTTTTAGCTGATCATATCTAGTCCAAAAGAGGATCATATACATTTTGCCTCATGTTTTACAAACAGAAGTATAAAAGGAAATTTTGGGGAAACTTAAAATCAAAATAAAGTACATAGGTATTTATGGAAGATACATTGGGTTCCTAGCACTGACCTATTCAGAAGAGAACAATACATACTCAGAAGCCCAAGAATTAAGCCTGACTGCTCATGAAGTTCAGGCATTATTGGTGAGACAAATCATACAAAAATATTACCGAGAACAATGTAGGTATTATTTTCTGGAAAGATAAGGAAGGACTGGATTCATTGCATGGAAGAGAAAGTGGAATAATCAGTTGAAGGTGAACAAATACTCAGTTGCCTTGGACCCTGGGCAGGTTCAAAATAGAGGCATGTGAAAAAGTAATCAACCCTTGTGGGAACACAGTGCCCCATTTCTCCTGCTCTACTGCTGTCCTGGCCAGGAATCTAGAAGCAGAAGGTGATACTGCTGTTGGAGGGGTTCTTGGAGAGACCCTCATAGAAAGGAAGGATTTGAGTAGAACCTGAAGGATGAGTAAAATTTAGATTAAAAAAAGAACTAGTTCTTCCAGATACAAGTTATGGTGTGAGCAAGGATGAAGAGGGACACATTTTAAGGTAGTTTTGGTTTAGTGATTTGTAAGAATAAAATTGATTGGGGCTAGTTTGTGGCGTCCATCTGAATTTGGTATTTTTCCTCTGTATTATTCCACCAGTTCTTGCTGTATTCATTGTGCCTCACATTCTGAATGGCCTCTGTTTTAAATATAGTAAGTCCCCTACATACAGACCTTCAGGTTGTGAACTTTCAAAGATGTGAACGTGCGTTCCATCAACATCAGGTATGAGTGAAATTGCAGCTTGCCCTCCATCTCCTATTGCTGATGATCCTTCAGCTCTACCACCTCCCATCTCCTCTCCCTCCTCCAGTCAGTAACTCTTCTTGCCTGTTCACTCAATGCCAGCCCCTGTATGCCAGCTGTTGTACTGTACTACTGTACTTTTCAAAAATGTTTTCTTTATTTTTTGTTTGTTTTTTATGTATTGTTTGTGTGAAAAGTATTATAAACCTATTACAGTACAGTATTATATAGCCGATTGTGTTAGTTGGGTGCCTAGACTAAATTTGTTGGACTTACGAATGCTCTCTTGGAATGGAACTCGTTCGTATGTAGGGGACTTACTATATATATATATATATATATATATATATACGCACACACACAGTATATATACCTTTGTTAAAACAATTTCCAATTCAGCACTGATGGGTGCATTTCCATCATTGTGGAATAAGAAGCAAAATTAGACTTCCGGGGAAGATGGCAGAAGAGTAAGACGTGGAGATCACCTTCCTCCCCACAGATACACCAGAAATACATCTACACGTGGAACAACTCCTATAGAACACCTACTGAATGCTGGCAGAAGACCTCAGACCCCCCAAAAGGCAAGAAACTCCAAATGCAAATCAAAACTACAATGAGATATCATCTCACACCAGTCAGAATGGCCATCATCAAAAAATCTAGAAACAGTAAATGCTGGAGAGGGTGTGGAGAAAAGGGAACACTCTTGCACTGCTGGTGGGAATGTGAACTGGTACAGCCACTATGGAGAACAGTACGGAGGTTCCTTAAAAAACTACAAATAGAACTACCATATGACCCAGCAATCCCACTACTGGGCATATACCCTGAGAAAACCATAATTCAAAAAGAGTCATGTACCAAAATGTTCATTGCAGCTCTATTTACAATAGCCAGGACATGGAAACAACCTAAGTGTCCATCATCGGATGAATGGATAAAGAAGATGTGGCACCTATATACAATGGAATATTACTCAGCCATAAAAAGAAATGAAATTGAGCTATTTGTAATGAGGTGGATAGACCTAGAGTCTGTCATACACAGTGAAGTAAGCCAGAAAGAGAAAGACAAATACCGTATGCTAATACGTATATATGGAATTTAAGAAAAAAAATGTCATGAAGAACCTAGGGATAAAACAGGAATAAAGACACAGACCTACTTGAGAATGGACTTGAGGATATGGGGAGGGGGAAGGGTAACCTGTGACAAAGCGAGAGAGAGGTATGGAGATATATACACTACCAAACGTAAGGTAGATAGCTAGTGGGAAGCAGCCGCATAGCACAGGGAGATCAGCTCAGTGCTTTGTGACCGCCTGGAGGGGTGGGATAGGGAGGGTAGGAGGGAGGGAGACGCAAGAGGGAAGGGATATGGGAACAGATGTATGTGTATAACTGATTCATTTTGTTATAAAGCAGAAACTGACACACCATTGTGAAGCAATTATACTCCAATAAAGTTGTAAAAAAAATAAAAAGAAGCAAAATTAAGCATCAATTAATATTAATGGACTTGAAGAAAAAGTAAGAAAGACATGACATAGATTTAGGAGTTTTGTGAAATATATATGTTTTGAGGAAATTTTCTATTCAGCTTAGTCATCTTTTTTTTCTTCTTCCTAAATCACTAAACAAAAAGCCAGATAGAAACAAAATTGCTTTATCTTTAAAATTCATGGGTCAGCTGAAATGAAGCATGGAGAACTGTACAGTGAAGTGCATGGACAAATAATTGACTGTCTGCAGGAGATCCAGGCCATGTACTGACCAGGACCCTATTAAAGCTGCAGCCACTTGAGCTTATGCCAATGGCCCTAGAAAATGTAGTGAGAGAGAGACCTAAAAATGACAAAGCAAATCACCTAGGTGCTATGTAGGAGGTAGTCTTCTATTTCATTTTTATATCTAATCAATGAGTTTTTGTAAACATTTTTTCTGTTTGAAATTATGAATTTTCAATGATACAAAAATAATTAAGAAAAAATCTTCCATTGATTTGAACTGCCCAATTTTCAAAATTTAAAGAGATCTTCTGCTCAACCAAACACCAGATGTGGATACCTTGGAAACCCGGTGTGGCCCTCTGGTGTGGACCCTGTCCATTCCAACATATCACACTCCAGGTTCAGGTTCTCCTAAGCATAAGGAAGTAAGAATTTCATGATACCACTTTCCTTTCTGCCAGCCACAGATCTTTTATTATAAAATGCCCTGGATTCCTGGATTGAAAAACCACCTGCCCACAGGAGCTGGACCAGCTTGTGTTATATGAAGGACACTTGGCAGAACTGAGCTCTACATTTTAGGGCCCTTATAATCTGAGTGAATGGGCTGAGATAGATGTTCCTCAGAACACTCTTGGACCTGCCTTTCTTTCCAGTAAGTCACCAGTGGTAGAGTGGAACATTTATTCACTACCAACATTGACAGGGTTTCATAGAAGCTATTCCAGGTTAGGAGCTTCTGGATGCAAATTTGGAGTCTCCCTCCTCCAACACATCTCTTCCCCTTTACCTACAGACTTTTCATCTGAGCTCTTTAGGGGGAAAAAAATCAGATGATGAATTTCTTACAGGCAGAAGCCCCAATTATCACTGTTCTGCATACGACAGGCATTTTGTTTAACACAATGACAATGACTTTTCTCCATTACATATGACCCAGCCCTTTCTCTCATGGCTTTGTCTCTAAACTCATGGGCTTTATTGGCCTGTAGTTTTCTTGGTAGTCTATGGGCTCTTGGACAAATACTTTGACTTAATTTTTGCTGGTTATTCAACATATATTTTTCTTCAGGAAACTGTAATAGAAAGTACACTAGAGAAAGTAGAGCCGATCATAGTTGAGAAAATTATTATGATACCCTGCTATCTGAGTAAGTGTAGAGTATTTGCTTTTGTCTTAAAGTGAATTTGAGCCTTGGGGGGCTTGTTTCTGATTGTTTCCTAATAATGGAGCAGAATTTCCATAATGATTTACTATTTCTCTTTCCTCTATGTAAATGGCTTTATCGAGATTATCATACCAAGTGCAAACATTATGCAGAGGATATTACAGTTTCTATCAACCCCCGTTGATAGTCTATAGCTTTTTTGAGTGAGACTGATTGAAGTGTGTTTTCAGAAGCCCTATTAGAGGATGATTGACATTTAAAAATTTTTTATCTTCACTTATTCCTTTTTCAATATTCTGTTTCTTTAGGTAGATTCACACTTGTGCTTTATGTTATTTCCTTCTATCTAAAGAACTTCTTTTAACATTTCTTATAAGGCAAGTCTTTTGGCAACAAATTCCTTCAATTTTTGTTTGTTTGAGAAAGTCTTTATTTCTCTTTCACTTTTGAAGAATAACTTCCCAGGGTACATAATTCTAGGTTGGTGCTTGTTTTTGTTTTGTTTCTCTCGACACTTTAAATATTTCACTCCACTCTCTTCTTGGTGCATGCTCTCTGAGAAGTTGGTTGTAATTGTTCCTTTATAGATAAGGTGTTTTCTTCCTCTAGCTTGTTTCAGGATTCTTTTCTTTGTCTCTGATTTTCTCTAATGGAAAATGATATGCATAGGTGTAGGATTTTTTGGCATTTATCATGCTTATTGTTCTCTGAGCTTCTTGGATCTGTGGTTTGGTGTATGACATTAATTTGGAAAAATTCTCAGTCATTACTGTTTCAAATACTTCTTCTTTTCTTTCTTTTTTTGGTTTTCCCATTATGTGTATGACACATCTTTTGCAGTTGTCCCAAAGTCCTTGGATATTCTGTTCTGTTTTTTTTCCATCTTTGTTCTCTTTGCTTTTCAGTTTTTGTGGATTTTATTGAGATACCCTCTAACTCAGCAATTCTGTCAGCAGCCATGTCCAGTCTGGTAATAAACCCATTTCAAGGGAGACAGATTTTTACTTCTACCCTCTTAGAGTTTTTCTGCTGGGCCTGAGAATTAAGCTGACATAAGACAGATTAACAGGTGAAAAACATACAAATTTATATGCTTTACATGACATGGAAGCCCTCATAAGGAATGAAGACCCAAAGAAATAACAGAACCTACATGCTTTCATATTAGGTTGAACAAAGAGACGCAAGTGTGAAAAAGTAAATTATGCAGGGAGGCTAAAGGAATACAAGAATTATTTTTTATCTATGTCTGTTTGTATAGAATTCTCTAGGTCTCAACTTCTTGTTTTTGATGATAAGAATGTTATTTACCTTATGGTGCAGAGAGGTCATCTATCACATCAGAATTTCATCTTTAGGAAAAAGAAGAAGGGCTGGAGTGTTTTTCTTGCATTTGCTGTTTTCTAAGTACCTTTAACTCAAAATGATCCTGTGCCAAAGTGGCATATTGGAGAGTGGTATATTTGGCTACATTTCACAATCAAAGGCATTCTTCATTTCTGTTACAGTATTGTTTTTATTTCAACATTTAAAAAAATGTTTTCCTTATGTTTTCTATTTCTCTGCTGTATTTCAAAATTGTTCCTTTCCCCCTACCCCTGCCAGAAGCAGGAGGGGATTTTTCTCTAATACTTACTGTGGGAACCTGGTAGAGCAACTGGAGGTAAATCTCACAATATTGTAGGGGCCCCTAGGACGGGCCCCCCTGGAGTTTTTAACTCTCAGAATTGTCTGCACCGAGCCTCTAGCAATTCATCAACTGCAGTTGAGGTTTTCCTACCTCAGTACTTGTTCCCACAGCAGTTTCCACTAGTAAATCTCTGCCTCAGCAGGGGAGGGTCCTTTTTCCATTCAGGTTCAAATAGATAAAAAATGAAACCTAAGCTGAAATTCACAGAGCATAAGCTTTGTTCAGTGGCCAAAGGATGGAGAAGCGGGAAGTAAGCTCACAGATCAACTTCTCACCCATCTGGTGAGAGGGATTTAATATTAAAGAGTAAAGACGAAGGGAGGAGGAGTGAGACTAATGATGGGGAGGCACATGCATTAGTCTACCAGGGAAGGAGCAGAGCTTTTTCTGAAGGAGGGGTTGCCACACCCTTTTTATCCTTTTCTGGTCCTTAGTGTCTGGTACGGGCCAATGGTAAGTGTGTCATTTAGTATGCTAATATAGTAAAATCAATGTCTAATGAGACTCAGGGTCTGTTGGAGGTCAGATCTGTTGCCATCTTCGTCCCAGCTGGTTCCATCTGGTTTTTTGTTTGTTCATTTGTTCGTAGCTTCCTTGCTTATATCTGGACCCTTTAATTTAAAGATTTATGTTAACTCCTGATAAAGGTGGGGATTACAGGGTTGGGAGCAAGGACAGTCCTGCTAAAGGTGAGTTGGGTTTTGAGCAAAAACCTGGAGCAGCTCTGGCAACACCATCTCCAATGGATCCAAGAGGAGTTGTTGATTTTTCAGTCTGTTCAGCTGCTTCCTTCTTAGGATGGAGTGGTGACTTCCAAGATGCTCACGTGTAGAACAAAATACCAAAATAATTTTTTTAATTATAAATAATTATTTACCTTATGTAGTGATTAATAAAGATTTAAGAAGAATGAAAAGCCAGTGAGGTCCTGTCAACTCTAAAAATTTTAAACAGTGAGATATCTATGTACTGCCATCTCAGGAAAGACAATGCCCTCTAAAGCAATATACACTCCCTACATTGCTGAAAATTTTCTGCTCTATTAAAAAATAGAAAAGAGTTTCTATAATTTAAATATATTTTGCTTTGTATAGTTCTCATATTGGTTCATGAATATGTTGTATTCATCTTGTGGGATTATTACAGTTGTCAAAAGACAATAGATGTATTCAGCTCACACAATATTCATATGTTTGTCATGCAGAATATGGGGAATAAAATGTGTAAAAGACTGAGCAAAATAGGTTAAACATTTCTACATCAGTGCTCCCTCTGTCAGTATCTCCTTATATTTTAGTATCTTCTAAATTCATTTATTTTGATTATACATTAGTTTGCAAATAACATTTTATGATTTAAACCTTCCTTTTCCATTGTTTCTTTCCTCAGTAGGAAATGATATATTTAGTCCATTGTTTGATGATGGCTTTTATTTTGTTGACATCCCTGAGTTCTTTTGTTTTTCTTATTTTTCACATCATTTTGTTCTAGATAGTACCCTTAAAAACCAGAGTATCATTTTGCTTAAAAGTCAAACAGAGAACAAATAATAATTTACATTTTTTGGTAGGTGGCAGGTTTAATAAGCAGGGAAACTTACATACAAGGCTTGTCTTGGGCAGCTGCAGCCTCAAGATGAATAGATCTCCATACCTGCCTGATAGAACCTTTTTTTTAATTAATTTTTTTATTGAATTAAAGATTCCTCAAATTCTATAGTGCTTTACAATTTTCAAAAGTTTCTCACACATGATTTCATATAATCCCATAATAACTTTTTTTTCTCCCTACCCCTATATTGCTCCTCCCCCTTCTCTCTCCCCACTGCTAAACACTAGTTTGTTCTCTGTATCTGTGAGTCTGCTTCTTTTTTGCTTTATTCTCTAGTTTATTGTATTTTATAGATTCCACATATAAATAACATTGTACAGTATTTGTCTTTCTTTGCCTGACTTATTTCACTTAGCATAACGCCCTCCAATCCATCCATGTTGCTGCAAATGGCAATATTTTATTCTTTTTTGTGGCTGAGTAGTATTCCATTGTATGTATATACTACATCTTCTTTATCCGTTCATCCATTTTTTGGACACTTAGGTTGCTTCCATACCTTGGCAATTGTATGTAATGCTGCTATGAACATTGGGGTGCATGTATCTCTTTGAATTAGTGTTTTTGGTTTTTTTGGATATATACCCAGGGGTGGAATTGCTGCAAAATACGCTAATGTTCTTACCACATCACTGTTTTAACCGAGATATTTAAAGACAATGAAGAATACCAACAAAAGTTGTATTACTAAGTATTTGTTCTTAAATTTGGCTACATGTTACAGAGTAACCTGGGAAGCCTGAAAGGAATATGCATATTTGGTTGTCAGCTCCAGAAACTCTGATGTAACTGCCTAGAAGTGTCTTCCCAGAAAATTCTAATGTGCAGTATTTGGATTTTTTCAACTGGCCTCCGTTTTTCCTATCCAAAATCAGAAAAAGATTGATATTAGCACTGCAGATTTAGACATGATAAATTTCACTATGCATATTACAAAGCCAGTAATAAAAGTGTCAGATGATTTTCTAGGTCTAATGAAGACTCAAGAGATATCAAATCCCTCTCCATCCCCTTTTTCCCCATAGTGCTTCTGAGTTCAGAGAATCCCCAAATCACTGAGCTCTAAAATGAATAAAGATTTCAGACTCTCTTGACGTGACACACTTTTATCTGTTAACCTACCTTGAAGTGAGAAGTTGCATTTGTGAATTCAAATGTCAGCTCAATATATGGCTCTAATAGTTACATGCCATTTCCTTTATCTTGTGATACAGATCTGAAGAACTTTAGTCATGTCAGAGTTACACTTACTTCACTCCAAAATCTGATTTGACATGACAGGGTAATTTGATTCTCTAATCACAGGTCAGAAAGTGCAGATAAAGGATTAATTCTTAGGGAGCAGCTCCAATTCCAGGATGATCACATTTACCATTTTCAAATAGCTACAGAAGTCTTGAGACTCAATCAATCAATAAAAAGTGTTTACCTGGTACTGACTTGAGTATAGTACTCTGGAGGAAGAGTGGGGGAATAAGAAATATAAATAAGAGTCCTTAATGGCTCTCTGGTCAACTTGGGAAGCTATGAATATACTAAAAGACAGCTAACAGCAGTATGTTATTGATGTGCCAAATGACTTATAAAGACAATAAATCCTGTGTGTTCATTTCTTTTTTGTACTAGACTGCTTTGGTAAGAAAAGTTCTGCAGAGGCTTTAGCCTGGGATTAAATAAAACTTTAAAAATACCCTGTTACATGGGCTTCCCTGGTGGCGCAGTTGTTGAGAGTCTGCCTGCCAATGCAGGGGACACGGGTTCGTGCCCTGGTCCGGGAAGATCCCACATGCCACGGAGCGGCTGGGCCCGTGAGCCATGGCCGCTGGGCCCGTGCGTCCAGAGCCTGTGCTCCGCAACGGGAGAGGCCACATCAGTGAGAGGCCCGCATACCACAAACACAAATAATAATAAGAAATAAATAAAAATAAATACCCTGTTACCAAGAATTATGACTCAAGGGTTCTCTTTTGAATAATTGTCCAAACCCAGTTGCCTGTCAGAGGCTGACTAAAGACACATTGCCTGACCTCAGTGGATCAGTCAATCTCAGGAGCAAAAGAACTCCTAGAACCAGAAGAAATAAACATAATGAATAAACATAATGATCTGAGCAATTGATGCTGTGAGTGTAAGTTAAATGTGTATATTTCAACAACTTATGATAAAAGCAAAATAACCTTAAAGCGATATACAGTTTCATTAAGAGAAGTCTACAAAAATAAATGTTAGATTTTTAAATAGCAGAATGCACTTTAGATCTTCAGACCTTACCTTACCTTAATTTCCTACTCTCCAAAACCATCCATTCAAATAATCAGACAATAAAAATTATTTGATTGCTTTTCTGCATGCTATGAACAAACAACACAAATGCAAGCAAGGTAGAGTCTTTGAACTCTAGATTTTCACAACCTATGATGAGGATAGACAATGCTACCAATTTTACAGTTTGAGAGGGCTCTCATGAGCTTGGAACATAATAATATGGAAACACAGGATTTCTACAGTTTGCTGAGAATATAGTCAGAGAAGATTTCACATGGGAGATGAGATGGTGCTGGGATAAAAGTGAGGGTATGGAAAAAAAAGGCTTTTCTCAGGCAGACAAATTGAGGCTGAGGCATTGCCAGGAATCAGAAACAACAGGGTGAAGGCCTGAAGTACAGTATTTGCTGTGCCTTGGCTAGTCTTTAAACATTTGTCTAAAGGTGAAGCAATTGTGAGTCATGGAGCTGCAGGGAGGATACCACAGCTTTGCAGAACCTCAGGAAAGGTAGATTCACTTTTCTTCTATACAAACTAGAAATGATTTTGCCAACCAAGTCTGCAAAATATGCAAAATAAAAAATTTAAAACCCAAGCATTCTATAAACTAAAATAGAAAAGCATAACCAAGCATGATCTGTTTCTGAGTCTTTTCATTAATAATTTTTTTACAGTTTTAATGAGATATAATTGGCATTCCACAAACTTCCAATTATATGTGTATAATTAAATGATTTTAGTGAATTTATAGAAATGTGCAACCATAACAATCCAGTATGAGAACATTTCCACCACCTCAGAGAATCCCCTTGTGCTTATTGATGGTTAACTCTTGCTCCTACCCTCAGCCCTGGCTGCAAATGATCCTTCTACATCTGTAAGCTTGCCTTTTATAGACATTTCATAAACATGTAATCTTATAATATGTGACCTTTTGTTTCTGGCATCTTTCACTTTGCATAATGTTTTTGAGGTTCATCCAAGTTGCAGCAAGTTTCAGTAGTTCTGTATTTTTAACAGCAGAATAGTACTCCACTGTATGCATACACCACATATTGTTGATCTATTCAGTAGTTGATAGGCATTCATATTGTTTCTAAATTTTAGATATTATGAATACTGCTGCTATGAATACTAATATACACATCTTTGTGTGAATACATGCTTGCATTTCTTTAGGGTAATACCTGTAAGTGGGACTGCTGAATCTTATAATCAAGGCATGTTTACCTTTAAGAAATTGTTTACAAAATGACCATGCCATTTAAATTTTCACCAGCAATGAAAAAAGGTTCCAGTTTCTCCATATCATTGTGAATCCTTGCTATTATTGGTTTTTTGTTTTGTATGTGTAGTGGTATCTCATGGTGGTTTTAATTTGCATTTCTCTAATGAGGAATAATGTTCAGCATCATTTCTTGTACCTATTAGCTATTTATATATCTTCTTTGGTGAAATATTTTTGAACTATTTTACTCATTATTTAATTGGATTACTTGTTTTCTTATTTTTTAAAAATTTTTATTGGAGTACAGTTGCTTTACAACGTTGTGTTAGTTTCTGCTGTACAGCAAAGTGAATCAGTTACATGTATACATATATCCCCTCTTTTCTACATTTCCTTCACATTTAGGTCACCACGGAGCAATGAGTAGAGTTCCCTGTGCTTTACAGTTGGTTCTCATTTGTTATCTATTTTATACATAGTAGTGCATATATGCTAATCTCAATCTCCCAATTCATCCCAACCCTCCTTCCCACTTTGGTATCCATAAGTTTGTTCTATACATCTGTGTCTCTCTTTCTGCTTTGCAAATAAGTTCATCTGTACCATTTTTCTAGATTCCACATATAAGTGATATTATATGATATTTGTTTTTCTCTTTCTGACTTACTTCACTCTGTATGACAGTCTTTAGGTCTATCCAAAGACTATTGGCACAATTTCGTTCCTTTTTATGGCTGAATGATAGTCCACTGTATATATGCACCACATCTTCTTTATCCGTTCCTCTGTTGATGGACATTTAGGTTGCTTCCATGTCCTGGCTATTGTAAATAGTGCTGCAATGAACATTGGGGTGCATGTATCTTTTTGAATTATGGTTTTTTCTGGGTATATGCCCGGGAGTGGGATTGCTGCATCATATGATAGTTCTATTTTTAGTTTTTTGAGAAACTTCCATACTGTTCTCCATAGTGGCTGTACCAGTTTACATTCCCACCAACAGTGTAGGAGCTTCCCTTTTCTGCACATCCTCTCCTTTTTATTATTGAGTTTTAAGTATTCTTTACATATACAGGATGCTAGTTTTTTTCAAATAAATTATATGCAAATATCCTCTCCCTAGCTTCAACTTGTCTTTCCATGTTCTTAATGAATCTTATGAAGTACATAGTTTTTAATTTTGAAGTCCTATTTATCAAGATTATCTTACATTGGGTCATGCCTTGATGTTGTATAGAAGAAATCTTTGCCTAACTCAAGATCACAAAGACTTTCTGTCTTTTTTTGGTTTTGTTTTGTTTTTCCTGGACGTTTTATAGTTTGGCTCTTACATTTAAACCTATGAGGCATTTTGAGTTAATGTCTGTATATGGCCTGAGGTAAGAACCTAAGTTCCTATTTTTTACATGTGAATATCCAGTTGTTCCAGCACCATCTGTTGAAAACGCTATCCTCTCCCCCACTGAATCATCTTTGTACCATTGTCAAAAATCAATTTCCATAAATGGAAGGATTTATTTATTTCTTGACCTTTGATTCTTATTCATTAGTGTATGTATCTTGATGACTGTGCCTTTAGAACAAGTTTTGAAATCAAGTAATGTAAATCCTCCAAATTTGTTCTTTTTCAAAATGGGTTTTGCTATTCTAGGTTCTTTGCATTTGTAGATAAATTTTAGGACTACCACGTAAATTTTCACAGTAAACTTGATGAGGTTTTGATAGAGATAGTACTGAATTTATAGATTAATTTAGAGGGTATTGCCATGTTGACTGTATTGAATCTTCTGATTCATGAATATGAAATACTTATTCATTTATTTAGATCTTCTTTAATATCTATAAGCAACATTTTTTAGTTTTCAATATGTACATTTTTTATTTCGTTTGTTATATGTATTCCTAATTATTTTATTCTATTTGAAGATATTATGAATTAAATTATTCTTTAAATTTTATACTTGTATTGTTTGTTGCTAGTACATAGGAATACAATTGTTTTTTGTATATTGATTTTACGTGTTGTGATCTTGCTAATTTTATTAGAGGGTTTTTGTGAATTCCCTGGGATTTTCTATTTACCGAGATATATAATCCAAATTAAAGACACTTTTATTTTTTTCCTTTTCACTTTATGTGTTTTTAACTTATTCTTACTTTTATGTCCTTTTAGTGTATCAGTTAGAATGTCCAGTACAATGTTTAATAGAAGTAACAAAAAAATCATTCTTGCCTTGTGCCCAGTCTTAAGGGAAAACATTCAATATTTCACAGCTAAGAGTGATATTAGTACAGGGTTTTGTAGATTATTTAAATCATGTTGACATTTTTCCCTTCTCATTCCTAGTTTGTTGCAAGTTATTTATTTATTTATTTTCAATCATAATTGGGTCCTGGGTGTAGTCAAGTGCTTTTTCTCTTTCTATTAAAATAATGTAAATTTTTTTCTTTTCTTCGATTATTATGGTATATTACACTAATGGATTTTCAGGTGTAAACCAACTCTGAACTCAAGTGGATAAATTCCACTTGATCATGGTATGTAATCATTTTTATATGAACAAAACATTAATTAATATTTTGTTAAGGATTTTTGTATTTGTGAGAAATATTGGTCTGTAGTTTTTGCTGTTGCTGCTTTCCTGAGATATCTTTGTCTGTCTTTGCTATCAGGGTAATTCTGGCTTCATAAAATGATTTGGGAAGTATTCCTTCTTTCTGTGATTTCTTAGAGTTTATAAAGGATTGAAATTATTTCTTCTCTAAGTATTTGTAGAATTTCCCAGTAAAAACCCAAGGGCTAGACTTATCTTTGTGGAAAAATTTTTAATTATCAATTCATTTTCTTTAACTGTTATGGTACTATTGAAAAATTCTATTTCTTCTTGAAATAATGTTTTGATAATTTTTGTTTTGCAAAGAATTTGATCATTTTATCTAAGCTATCAAATTTATTAACATAATGGTGACTGTAATATTCCCTTATAATCTTTAAAATTTCTGTAGAGTAGGTAGGGATGACCCTGTTGCAGTCCAGAGTCTGATATTTTTGTCTTTGTTTTATTTACTTGTAGCTTATCTAAGAGTTGCCAATATTGTTGATATTTTCAAAGAACCAACTTTTGTTTGTATCGATTTTTTTTAGCATTTTTATTACCTTTTCATTGATTTCTGCTTTAATTTAATTATTTTATTTCTTCAGCTTCACTTTGGGCTAATTTTTCTCTTCTACTTCTTTAAGGTGGAAGCTTAGGTTATTGATTTGAGACCCTTCTTTTCTTATATAGGCATCAAAAGATTAATTTTTTAACTGCATCCATTAATTTTGATATGTTGTGTTTTTCTACTCCTTCAGTTTCAAAATACTTTCTAATTTCTTTGTTATGTCTTCTTTAACCTACGAGTTATTTAAAAGTGTGTTTTTAAGTTTCTAAATACATGGGAGGTTATAAATACCCCAATTGTTGATTTCCAATTTAGTTTTATTGTGCTCAGAAAACATTCTTTGTATGATTTCAATCCTTTTAAGTAACAAACTTTTAAATTTAGAGCTATCCAGGATGACGATCATGGTGGTATTTTTTTTGGATGTGTCAGGTCTTCTTGATGCACACGGGCTTCTCTCTAGTTGTGGTGTGTGGGTTTTCTCTCTCTAGTTGTGGCATGTGGGCTCCAGGGTGATCAGGCTCTGTAGTTTGCGGCACACAGGGTCTCTCACTGAGGCACACGACCTCAGTATTTGTGGCGCATGGGCTTTGTGACCCTGCAGCATTTGGGATCTTAGTTCCCTGAGCAGGGATCAAACCCACGTCCCCTGCATTGTAAGGCATTCTTTACCACTGGACCACCAGGGAAGTCCCTCATGGTGGCCTTGAAAAAATATATATTATTCATCAGCCATTGGGTAGTATATTCTATGTTGGTTAGTTAGGTCAAGTTGGTCAATAATGTTGTTCAAGTCTTCATTCTTCCTAATTTTCTGTATAGTTGTTCTTCCATTATTGAGAGTATCAAAATCTTTTACTATAGTTTTCCATTTGTCTATATCTCCTTTCCATTTTGTCAGGCTTTGCTTTGTACCTTTTTAGGCTCCATTGTTATGTGTCTATAAATTTATAGTTTTTATGTCTTCCTCATTTTTTCACCCTCTTTTTATCTAATGGTATTTCTTATTTAAAGTTCATTTTCTCTGATATTAATATAACCACTCAGCTCTCTTATGATTACTGCTTGTATGGTATAGCCATTTCCATCTTTTACTTCCAAAGTATTTGTATCTTTGAATCTATGTGTGTGTCTTATAGACTGCATATACATAGATACTGTTTTTATATCTAGCCTAATAATCTTTGTCTTTTTATTGAGATGTTTAGACCATTCACATTGAATAAAATTATTGGCATGGTTGGCTTTAAAGATGCCATTGCTGTTTTCTTTATGTCTCCTATCTATTTTTGTCCCTTCGTTCCTCTTTGACTACCTTCTTTTACTGTAAATAAATATTTTTAGTCGACTATGTTAATTCCATTCTTGAATGTTTTACTATATACTTTGTTATTTTCTTAAGGTTGCTCTAAAGATTACAAAACTTTTCTTAAGTTGCATCTGAGAAATCATGCCCTAATTTTAAGTTAGATTTTTCAGCTTCCTCCATGTTGGGTGTCCCAGTGAGCTATGAAACTATCTTTTCCAAAACAGAATTTGTCCCAAATTTGAGCTTGGGGAATGGGGAGATATCATCAGCTTCACTACTGACTCCCCATGTATACCTCAGGGACTGGAACTTCCCTCATTTTTGACATTCCAAGTTCTACTTATAATAACTATCTCATTTATAGGTCATATGTAAGAACCAATGAATAATAAAGTAATTTCTAGAAAGAAAAATCACAGATACCCAAATGAAGCTATCCTTCATATTTTCAGATGTAACTATCACTGCATACATTGTTCTAGTATGAAAGTACACTCAGTTTTTACCAGTATAGGGAGACACTCAGACAATTATTTGCTCTATTTAGAGCCTTCATTATAACTCTAACAACTCTGAAAGATTGACAGACATGAGCTTGGAACAAATAAAACACTTCCAAGAATAATGTGATTTAGTAGTAACACAAATCCTGCATTTATAATGATTCATATTTAGATTTTGAATGGATTATTCAGTTATATTATGCTCAGTCAAGCTCTAATGTAGCAATTTTATATTCATGATAATGAAACAAGCTCTGCCCAGATCCTTGGGGGCTCAATGGCGTTAAAGCAGCAAATCATATACATCTTCCTCCTCTAGTTTACACCATTATGGCATAGATAATTGCTCATACACAGCCATAAAGGGGAACAGAAAGGGCAGGCTTTAAACTATATCAATCTCTAACCTCATTGTATTTTTATTTTTCAAGACCCACCACTACTAAGTGTATATTCCAAAGCTTACTGAGAAAATGCTAATCACCTTATGTACTATATAATACAAAAGCACTTAGTTTATTAAAATCTAATTCTATATCTATTAGATTTCTATATGTTTTCTATATCCATTTAGGAAACATTTATTATATCTTTCTATAATTAATTATGCTTCAATATTATAGAAACAAGAATATGGATTTTCAATGAACTCTTAGTAGTCACACCGATTAAAATTAAATTAATGGTCTACCCATTAACGACAGCATTAAATTTCACTGTTTCTTTCACTACCTCATCATGAAAACAGCAAAGCCAATGTTGGCTAGACTATTAACATGGAAGAAAGTACATATGTACATAAGAAAATTAAAGAATATTTTTCCCCTTGATGAATAGTGGATGTTCATATAGCAGTCATATAAAAATGATGTTTACCAGGATAATTGTTATTGCATTCTGTCTAGTACAGTCATTTGACTGATAATTTGTTCTTCTGCTGTGTGTGTTTCAAAATTTTGGTTGTGTACACCAGGTTAAAAGTGGCTCTTTTTCTAAGATATTTGATCTCCTGATCAAACGTTGATTTAGTTTTGATAGAGCTTAAAAACGATTGCCTTAAGTATGAGGTGTCTGAAAGTAATGAATACTATGGATGAGAAGTGTGACGTCCACCAGCTGTCTGACCACATAACACAATCATTTGTGGACATCCTTCTGGAGAGGCAGCTCTTCTCCACCAGCAGGAGCACTGCACACTGCAGTTTGGAGCTAAACACCCAGAGTCAGATATAGAATCCCAGCTCTGTCAGGTATTAGCTGTGTGATTTGGATAAGGGAGTAAATTTTTCCATCCTCATTTTCTCAGAATGTTTGACTTTTAGGGTGGCTGTGAGGACTAAATGACATAATACACATAAAATGCTACAGACCATGTCTAAAACATGGCACTGTTATTAGATACTATAATTATTACATGTGTTATTGACAAGTCCAGATCTATGACCTTAAGCACTTGGATGATCTCTGTGGGCCTGAGATGCCTCATGTGTAAAATACAGGAATTGCATTAAATGAGCTTGTATCCCCTTCTAAGAGAAAAAGTAGTGTCTGACATCCAGAAACTGATTTAACCTCATGCTTAAACCTCAAGGTTACTACAAACTGACCTAATGCTTATGAACGAACCATGTTATTTTTCTGTTGTACACACAGACACACAACGTCCACTTGAGACAAGGTGACATGCAACTCACAAAATATCATACATTCCCTATTTTGCTAAATGAATGACTGCTACTCTTAACCAATAACACCTCTAACTTCACTATAATCTACCCTCTCTTCAGATAAAATTTATTGAGATAATCATAGACTTGTTCTCTGATTTCTGACAACATTCAACCCAGAGGAGCCCCTGCTTCCTTAGACCACCTCCCAAATTAACCAGCTAAAATGCAATCATATGTTAGGTATGAACACCCTCTTACTGAGACACCCCACAGTCCCCATGGTGTGTGTTTTCCCTCACTGCAACAAGTAATGAACCCAACTTACTCAACTCCAGATGTTATTGGTGGTCTTTGGCTGAACGACATTAACAATTATTTTTAAGTAATCACTTAGAGCTCTGCATCATCTCACTCATCACCCCCTATCTCCCATGATCTTCTCCTCCCTGATGTCCAAGTGGAGTTGACCCTTAGCTGTATGGATACCTAGTCGCATCTCCATCACAGTGTTATTGGCTTTGGTGGGGAAAGGGAGGAATCATGGATGTATCCTGAAAGGCCACAGAAATGATTTTACTACATGGTTTAGAGGTCAAATGCTGCTTTACAATTGTCCCCAGTTCCTACGTTCCCATTCCTAAGGGCTCTCTTATAATAATTCTGCATCTGTAGATAGAAAACTATTGAAAAGCTCAACAATAACAACAACAAAAAAAACAGAAAAAAACAAAACAAATACCTCTAATAAGCAAAACTGAAGAAAAGAGGACAATTTTAAATTATTAAAATCTAGGACATAGAAATTGGTTGGGTTTTCAGGACTTCTCAGTTGCTCATAGCTGGCAGGAGGAGTTCACAGCCCTTTCCTTTCCTGTGCTGTTTTGCCCCATAAAGTCTTCCTCTGCTTTCCTCCTTCTCTGTCCCCATCCCCATCTGCAGTTCTTTTTCTTGGCTTTCTTCTCTGGGTCTCAGCCAGCAGGGTTCCTTCCCAGGCTGGTCTCTCAGTCACTGTCTGGGACATGCCTCTGTCTGTCAGGACCTGGGAGCATTGAAGGCCTGGAATTCAGCAGAGGTGGCAGGTCCCCCAGGCAGATATGAAGGGACAAGTCAGTGAGAAAAAGTGTGAGATTCTCATAGGCATTCCCAAGGGGTAGTGGGGTGGTAGAGGTGGGCAGGGGGCAGTACAGTTCTCCCGCAGACAGCAAAGAACTTTGCAGCACTGGCAAATTTCATGTCCAAACTCCCCCCAGAATACTCAACCAGCCTGAGTAACAATAGTAAGGGTGGCTTCCTTCACTGTTCACCCTACTCTTCTTTGTCATGAAGCACATAGATTTTGTATGAGTTTAGTCAGAACATCTTCAGCTACTTTTCTTTGACCCTATTTTCCAATTCTCTTATAAGTGTCCCCATTAGAGAGCTCTGCACTGGGCAGTTTGTCAGAGGGTCTCCTCCATGTCCACTGAAACTGGCATCTCAATGCCAGTTCTTACCAGAGATCTTTTCATTCAGTTACATCCTTTTTATTCTCTCACTAGACTTCTTCATTTCTTATAATCCTGCTGGAGACTAAGTATAGACAGCAGTGGACACATGGCAGGGACAAGGAAGATGGACCAGGTGCTGAAGTTGTATCTTAGGGAGGATCTCATGCTGGTTTCACTCAGCTCCCTCCATCTCTTTTCTGCCCTCTTCTCTGGAGCTTCCCGTTTCTCTAGGATTTTGGTAAGTTTCATGAGGCCGAACTGAATGCTCTGCTTGATGCTCTGCCTACCTACTCTCCTTCACCCCACACCATTCTTGCCTAGTCCACCAGCCCCCTAGACTGACTGGTCTGTACCCAGTTTGGGGGATGTAGTTCAGAGATCCGTCACCCTCACTGCTCCAGAATCTTAGTCTTTGCTGGACTGGAAGCCCTGAACTCCAGTTTTTGTCTCCCAAGCCATATAAGACCATCAAATCTCTCAGCCCCAAATTCTGCTTGACTTCTTGGCATCTCACTGCTTACAATTGACAGTTATCTTGAGGGGAAAGTAGTGGAGAATACTGGACTCACTCTAGTGTGCTTCCCTTTACTCTGAATTTTAAACCCTCAATACCTGGATGCCTTGGTTGCTGTCTGATATTTTCAAACAGATGTCCCAGTGAACAGTTACGAAAGTCATCAAATTCAGTGGTTAGCAGCAACACCAAATCCTCAGAATAACAAGGTCCATGTAGTAATAAACAAACAGGTTTGGGGACAAGGAAGACAAAGATCTAGAAACCAGAAGTCCTCCTAGATGGAAAATGACCTCAGTGGCAGGTACATGGCCATCTGCCAGATACAAAAGCAGCTTCTGTGTCTTCCATTTTGATGTTTTCTGAGAGTGAGAAGATGGCCTTCAGGGCTGACAGGAAAATCAGCCCCGCAGTTTTACTCAGATCATTAGGGCAGAAATGCAGGCCAGAGAGTCACAGCCCTTCTTAGGATGGTTCTGCTTGAACTGCCCTGGCATGTGGTGTGCATCTTAGGTGAGAAGAGAGCCAACATTTGAATGTTGTCCTAAACGTTTTCTATTTAGGAATTCTAAACAATGATTAGAGAGCACTTGATGTTTGTGGAGTATTTTTACACTAGAATCACAAAGCCATAACCTTGCTCAGTTTTCACTGCCAGCTTACTTTCAAGTTCTAATGTGGTAAGTGTAATCCACATTAATTAATATGCATTTACTTTAAATGCAAAATCACTTTCTTACGTTTTCTATACACATGCTTAGGTTTGTCTTAGAGATAAAATATTCAATATACTCAAAAATTTTAAATAAACCTCCAGTGTTCTAGTATTTTAAAATCTAGTTGGTAGTAAGAAGTAATTTATCATGTTTTTGCAGCAATCACGTTGATCTCGCTTATCATACCAGGCTTAATGATGATTAAGTGTACTTAGAAAATTCAGGAAGACTTTGAGAAATGGACCTTACCCTTTTGTTATGTGTTCAAAAAGACCTTATGATAAACAATTTAAACACTAGCAATTGTTTTCTCCTCTGGTCATGTTCCCAAAGCATTTGTTTTCTAACAAATATGGTAAAAATATAAACATTTCCATTATGAGATACTTAGGGATAGATGTAAATTGGGCATATTTCAGATTTCTAATAAGTTTAGGGATCCTGATTTGAGCAAGAATGGGAGGGTCAGATTATATGCAGTTCTAGCCAGTCATTTGTGAATCCTCTACCACCATTAAATTAAGAACGTATATAACATTTATTTAATTCCTAAAACTCTTCATGTTTATGGATAGTCATTAAAAGAGAAGGTAAATTGTTAGTAGTGATATGTGCCCTGCATCATGGTAAGCACTTTGCCTATATTATTACACAGCTTACAAAAGAGCCACTGTCAAATCCTACTTTTCAGACAGGGAAATTGAGGCCAAAGAGTATTATTTCCCTCATTTTAGAAATGAGCAATCCAAGGCTAAGAGTAGTAAATAGCTTAGGCCATATCTGTTGGAGCAGGGAATTTAATCTGGCCCTTTGGAGCTACAGCCCAGGGAGATTTTTAACTAAGAGGTTGAACAGGGGGCTTCCCTGGTGGCGCAGTGGTTGGGGGTCCGCCTGCCGATGCGGGGGACGCGGGTTCGTGCCCCGGTCCGGGAGGATCCCACATGCCGCGGGGCGGCTGGGCCCGTGGGCCATGGTCGCTGAGCCTGCGCGGCCGGAGCCTGCGCGTCCAGAGCCTGTGCTCCGCAACGGGAGAGGCAGCGGCGGTGGGAGGCCCATGTACCGCAAAAAAAAAAAAAAAAAAAAAGAGGTTGAACAGGGATGGAACTGGGATGGAATGGTTTCTCCCGGTCAAAACAACAAATTATCTCACAAAGGAGGTTTCCAACTTGTATACCTCAACTTAATGATTAGTGAACAAGAGGCTTTTCCCTGAAAAATATCTTTTAAGATCACTATTATTCATCTTATATTTAATAAACATTTAAGAAATTCTTACTATCCTTAAGATAAAATAGAACAAGATAAAATGCCTGCTTTCAAGAAGATGGTAGATTAGGAGTCCTGTGATATGCACAGTGCAATTAGGAAACCAGGTAGAAAGCAAAAAGGACCTCGAGAGAGTTCCAGAGAAGCAGAGTGCCCCATTCTGGGGAATTCTACCATTATTTCCTTCTGGGTTGGGTGAAGTTTTTCTGGAGGAAGCAGCATGGATCTGCACACACAGATGTGAAGAGGTTCAAGTCTGCCTGATCTGAGGGGCAGAGAACTGGAGCAAGGCACATATAAAAGAAATGATGAGTAGGTCTGTTTGTCTGCAGAGGACTAAAAGGAATTAAGCCTGAAGAGAGGCACTGAAGCCAAATTTAGTATGGCTTTGAAAGCGAAGATAAGAAAATGGAAAGTCATTGAAGAATTTTACCTGGGAAGAAGTGTCAACTAAAAATATTATATATACAGTGGATAAAGAACAAGGTCCTACTGTATAGCCCAGGGAACTATATTCAATATCCTCTGATAAATGATAATGGAAAAGAGTATGATAAAAATGTATATATATGTATAACTGAATCACTTTGCTGTACAGCAGAAATGACCACAACATTGTAAATCAATTATACTTTAATAAAATAAAAATTTTTTTAAATTCCCTTACCGAACTTTCCTGTGTGGTCCAGCAGGTAAGAGTCCATGCTCCCAATGCAGGGGGCCCGGGTTCGATCCCTGGTCAGGGAACTAGATCCCGCATGCCTCAACTAAGACCCAGAACAGCCAAAATAAATAAATGAATGAATGAATGAATAAATAAATAAATAAATAAATATTTTTTAAAGATTCCCTTACAATAAAGGGGGCACCTCCTTGCTCTGTTCACCCAAGTTTCCAAGATTTTCAAATTCAGAACATTTGCCCTGTCTGTAGCCTTTCATAATACCTTGTGCATGGCTTTATCTCAGGATTTATAGTGTTAATATTCCTTTCCTCTTTATCAAAAAGAAGATAATAATCAAAAGTCTCAATATTCTTAACTCTAAGATTCCAATGAATACTGCTAAAGGTCTATGCAAGAGACCAGAGGAAAAAGTTGGGGTGGGGTGGGGAGCGTGGAGAGATTTAAGAAAGCAAGAGAGGAAAAAGGAATGGAATAGATGCTTTACATAAATGGGGAACACAATGCATGATGCAGTTAGCAGGGTAAGGTTGGGATCCATACTTCATAGTGCTTTTTGTGCCCCAGGCAGTCCTCTCATGCTCAACCAGAATACTGAGGCCCAAAATCCAGAATTTGGGTGTCAAGTGACCAGAGGCCTCAGAGTTCTGATGTGCCCATCAAATGTTGCAGGGATAGGAAAAACATCACATTATATAACAAGACATGATAAGGAAAACTAATAGTCATTTCATCTCATTTTAGTCAGGTGGACACACACTTTCAGGACATTAACACTGAGGCATTCATTTCAAAGATATCCATCTCGAATAAACACACTGCCAGCTACACAACTACATAAAGAGCCAGTCCACCCCTCCACCCATGAAGTTTCCCTTGTAGAAAGCCCTGGGTGACCTAGATAACTGACCTCTTGAGTGACCCTGCTTTTCTCTGCCTTCTTCCCTTTTAATTCCTGCTCTTATGTATTAAATTCACCAATAAAGAATAAAGCTGTGAAACCCAAGACACCACACTCTCAATCCCAATAAAGGCAAAGACCCAGGTCCTTGTGTTTTCTCTCCACTCGAGACCTTGCTGTGTGGCCCCAGATGTGCTAAGTCCTCGCCAGGAAGTGAGAAAAATAAACCTTGTTTTTTCAAAGTTCCCTGATGATTGTTGATGTGGTGCATCCTGCAATCATATAAGGACCACAAGGACCAGTCCAGCCACAGCATTGGCTCTGGTTGGGAAATGTCTGTGGGAGTGGCCATAGGCAGCAGTAGAGCCCAGGTGAGTGCCCCAGGTGTTCCTAACCAATGGCATCATTATCAAGCTAAGACTGGCACAAAACGATACCTTTATATATAATATAGATATGGGAAAAAAACGTTACAAACCAGTATTTGCAGTTCATTATGGGCAAATCTTATATCTATTGTATATCCTTCCTAGATCTTTAAATAGTACATTGCATATTAAAGCTCTCAGTATGTACCTTTTAAGATACAATTCATATACCATGCAATTTACCAACTGAAGTGCACAATTCAATATTCTTTAGTATATTCATAGTGTTGTGCAATTATCACTACAATCTAATTTTAGAAAATTTTAGTTCCCTCAAGAAGAAATCATGCACCCATTAGTAGTTACTCCCAAGTCCCCCTTCCCTCTAGGCCCTTACATAGATTATTCTACTTTCTGTCTCTATATTTGCCTATCTTAGATAACTCATATAAATGGATCATGCAATAAATGTTCTTTTGTGATTGGCATTTTTCACTCAGAATAATTTTTTCAAGATTAATCTATATCGTAACCCATGCCAGTACTTCATCCTTTCTCGCTGCTCATTTTATTCCAATGTACAGATATACTACTTTTTGTTTATTCATTAGTTGATGAACATTTGAATTATTTCCACTTTTTGGTTATTATGAATGATGTTGCTATGATCATGTGTGTACAAATTTTTGTGTGGAGATATGTTTTCAGTTCTTTTGAGCATATACTTAGGAGTAGAATCGGCGGGTCATATGGTATCTCTATGTTCACTTTTTGGAGAACCACAAACTGTTTCCCAAAGATAGACTGGCCTTTGGGGAACAGAAGAATCAAGCAAACTCCAAATTCATATAGCATTGGAGCTTCTATAACTCACATCACCTGTATTTTAAGTGAAACACGGGACCTGTGAATGTGAGTCAGGTCAAATTTTGGAAAGCAAAGGCAAGGAAAATCATAAGATCCAGACAGAACAAGACAAACCTGGTAAAAGAAATGAGGACCCCTGGGAGGAGAAAACTTGTTTTTTCATCTTTATTTTCTTACAACTCTGCTACTGGTAAATTGTAGCTTTTAGGTAGTTTTTTGTTTTGTTTTGTTTTCTGACAAGAAAAACATAATTGGCACTGACACCTAATATACACAGTACTAACCCGACTTGTATTTAAGAACTCTGGGTATTTATGACAGGCAAAAGAAATGCCTTTTGAGCACACTCTGAAGCTTTTTTTTTTTTTTTTTTTTTTTTTTTTTTTTTTGCGGTACGCGGGCCTCTCACTGTTGTGGCCTCTCCCGTTGCAGAGCACAGGCTCTGGACGCACAGGCTCAGAGGCCATGGCTCACCGGCCCAGCCGCTCCGCGGCACGCGGGATCCTCCCGGACCGAGGCACGAACCCGTGTCCCCTGCATCGGCAGGCGGACTCCCAACCACTGCGCCACCAGGGAAGCCCCTGAAGCTTTTATAGAAGGTTTCAAGCTACTATGTTGTATTCTTTAGGGAGAACTAATATTATACTTTTTGAGGCGCCCATATACAAATACAGGCGACACTGACTGCCAGGGCTGCAAACCATAGGAGCACTGGCCCAGGCGCCCCCTGTGGACCATCAGCAAGAGTGCAACGTGGGTGGTTATACGTTGTTTCTGCTCATTTCTCCTCTCCTGCTGCAGCTCACTCCCACCCACAGTCTCCCTATCTGGGAATACTCCTTTGGTTTCTTGTAGGAACTTTTTTTTCCTTTGGTACCCCTCGTCAGGAATGTTAAGTAAGTTCTCTTTTGGACAAGGTGTGCTAAAGCACCTTAGAGGCTGTTAGTGGAAGATGCTGTCTTGGGGATGTGTAGAGGAAGATTGCACGTCTCACTGAGATCTACTGGCCTCTGCAGTGTGTAAGGTGATAGCCATGTCTGGGGGAAGATTGCAAGAAGCCTGATCTATTTGTGGACCTGTTATGCACAAAAATATCTGGTGAGTTAGGAGGTAGCCAGGGAGCAGAAAACCCAACCATCTACAGATGTGGATTTGAGTAGGGACTTGGCTCAGATGAGCTGAGTCACCTTGCATCCCTCCACTACAAAGTGAAGCATTAGAACAGATAAGCTTGATAGATGCCCAGATAAAAATATTCTATTGTTCTTAATAGCAGCTCTTCTGTCTGGGCCTCAAGGGTACTCCCTGATTACGTCATGGCGCTCACAACTCCAGTGACCTTAAAGATTGACCCTGCCTCCTCAAATACTCAGGGTAAGAAAGGCCATTTTATGAGTCTTCAATACTCAGTTTGCTTCTTTTAAATAATTCTAGATTCAGAAGTTGAGAAGTCAGCCCTTTGTTCTTTATTATTTCTGTAAACATTTCAAAGGAGAAATAAAACACAGTCACCCCAAATATTTAATCAAATAATAGAATTAAGCATCTTTAGCCAAATAACTGGGCAAATACATCTAGCACTGCAATCTCATCAGTGACCAATTCCCCAATTCTCTTCACCTTCTGTCACTGTCTTGCTGCCATCTCTCCTTGATTATATCTCCTAAATCCCACAGTTTGTGGCTCTATGCAATACGTGCATCCTTGTCCCTCTCTCATCTCCTAAAACTCACTGTGGAGACAAAACCACAACCCTGGTTAACCCCACCCTTCCACCTTTCCTTTGTCTGCACCTGAGCAGCCAAATAGAATAGAGAAAAATACACAACTATGTTGAGATCAAATGAGCGGAAACATCTGTGTACACTGAATTTTGCCAAAAAACATACTATGCTTCTGTGTCTCTTGACTTCTTTCTTCTCCACTTTTTAAACCTTCCCTCTCTCTTCTCTCCCCCCACATCTCCTCACAAACCTCACTCTCAGCTTCTTATTTTTCTTGCTTCCAACTTCACTAGAAGCGAAGAGATCAGTAGAGAATTTCCACAAGCCACTTGTCTTGCATTTACCTTGCCCACCAGCATCTGCCCCAGTACACTGGGTTTCCCCACCTTACAACAGGGTGATCTATGCATCCATGTACCTAATTAAGGACAAAGGTCCATTAAGGATTTCCTCTCTCTCCTCTTGTAATTTTTCACTTTTCCTTGAATTATTTCTAATATCATCCAAGTTTATTATTATATGTCCCATCTTACAATAAGTAAATAAAACCCTTCTTTTGGCCCACTTCCTCAGCTATTTACTGGCCCACTTTGCTACCCTCTACACAGAATTGTCTGTACTCACTCTCCCCAAATCTTCTCCATCCATACTCTTAGACCCACTCCAGTCAGACTTTTGACACTCTACCAAAACTACTCTTGTCAAATCACCAATTGTCAAGTCACAGTTCCAAAGCCAATAGTCAAGTCTCAGTTTTCATATTTCTCATTTGACACAGCTCATGACTCCTTTGCCCTGATGCACATTCTTCACTTATTTTCCAAAATAACACCCATAGGTGATTAAGTTAAAATGAGGCTACTAGGTTGAGCTCCAATCCAATCTGACTGGTTTCCTCATAAGAAGAGCAGTTTGGGGCTTCCCTGATGGCGCAGTGGTTGAGAGTCCGCCTGCCGATGATGGGGACACGGGTTCGTGCCCCAGCCCCGGAAGATCCCACATGCTGCGGAGCGGCTGGGCCCGTGAGCCATGGCCGCTGATCCTGCGTGTCCGGAGCCTGTGCTCTGCAACGGGAGAGGCCACAACAGGGAGAGGCCCGCGTACCATAAAAAAAATTAAAAAAAAAAAAGAAGAGCAATTTGGACACACAGAGACATGGGGGCATGAGTGCACAGAGAAGACATGTGGGGACAAGGCAGTGACAAGGCAGTCAGATGTAAGCCAAGGAGAGGGGCCTGGAACAGATCCTTCCATGACAACCCTCAGAAGAAACCAAACCTGCTGACACTTTGATCTTGGACCTCCAGCCTCCAGAACTGTGAGAAACTAAATTTCTGTTGTTTAAATCACCTGGTCTGTGGTAATTTGTTATGGCAGCCCTAACAAAATAATGCATTCCTAATATAAGATCTTTTTGTCTTAATTTCCAAAGATGTTTTCTCTGCTATATGCTGTTATATAATATGTCCGCACACACAAAAAAAGAAGATCCACAACAGTTCCCTGTTCTGATTATTTCCCAACTATATTCTGATAATTTTCCATATTTTGGATGGCCTCATTGCCTAACAAATGGCATCAGTTTCTCTTAAATGTGCACTTTACATTTATTTTCATGTGTATCTATTTGTGATGTTTACTTTTATGTGTCAATTTGACTGGGCCACTGGGTGCACAGATATTTGCTTAAATAGCATTCTGGGTGCATCTGTAAGGGCATTTCTAGATAAGATTAGCATTCGATCAGTAGACTGAATAAAGCATACTGCCCTCTCCAATGTAAGTGGGCATCATCCAATCCACTGAAGGCCTGAATAGAAAAAACAAAAAAAAATGCAGTAAGAGAAAATTTGCTTTCTCTGTCTGACTGTCTTCAAGTTGGAACAGCGGTCTTCTCCGGCATTTGGATTTGGACTGGGACTAGAACTTACACCACCAGTAATTCTGCTTCTCAGGCCTTCAGACTTGGACAAGAACCATACCATCATCTTTCCTGGGTTTTCAGGTAGCTGGCTGTAAATCTTAGGCCTTCTCAGCCTTGATAACCACATGAGCCAAATTCTTATAATAAATCTCTCTATATATATCAGATTGTTTCTATTTCTCTGAAGAATCCAGACTAGTACACAATCATTCATTATTTGAGTGAAAAATGGGGCTGTCACATTTGAATATGAACAGAAAGCAAAGATCAGATAGTTGGAAATCCCATTTTCTTGGATTGATCTAATCATACAATAGGCCATGCTCTTTCTCCCTTATTAAAATAACAAAATGTTATACAGTAGCTTGCCATAAACTTTCATGTGTCACAAAATAACCCCATCGTCTAACTAGAATCACTGATGAACTTGATGCCCTAGAAGATTTTAATTTATAGTCATATCATAGAAAACCTTGAAATAAGCTTTTCTAAAAGAAAGCTGAATTAGGATAATCCATCAGCTGGTATTGAAAGACCAGAATCAAACTGCTTGATTTCTAAGAAAATAGATGTTAATCAGATGAAATTGCCAAAGCCCCCCCCGCCATGGCATGTGCCCCACTTATCTTCCCTCCTGTTATGGCAAATGACCTGTCCATGACGTCTTGGGGCAGCCCCACCATCTGGGCATGACACCCTTCTCTCTCACTCACCAGGTATTCTCCCTTCCTCTGCATCATTTTCCCCTTTCACTGATCTGGGGAGAATACAAACAAGAAATCAAACATGCAACCCCTTCTAGTCTCTTCTCCCCATTTCCCTCTACAGCTCCAGCCCTGTTTCCCCATTTCTCTCCTTTCTTTACAGCAAAACATACACAAGAAACATATGTAATTGTTTTTAATCATTCTTTCATTCTCCCTTGAACTCAATCCAATAACTTCTCCTGAAGCTATTCTTGTCAAGGTCACAATGACCATTGCTAAATCAGAAGACTGCTTCTTAGGCCTCATCTTCCTAGAATTACCAGCACCATTTGGGCTGCTCAACACACTCTCCTCGTGGATGCCCTTTCCTGACTTGGGTTCTTAGCTTTCCTTCTGACACACTGACTGCTCTTTCTATTCTCTGTGCTGCTTTCTCCTCATCTCTGTGATCTCTAAACTTGGAGGGCCCAGGGTTCAGGCTTTGGACTTCTCCCCCTGCCTCCTCCCTACTGCCTCTTCCTCCTCCTCTTCTTCTTCTTCCCGTCCTTCCTTGTCTTCTTCTTCTCCTCCTCTGCCTCAGGCTCTCCTGGCATCATAGAAGCAGACTAGCTGCAAATTGGCCCCAGGCACCCTCTATGCCCTGACTGGCCCTGACAACTCTACTCAGGCCACAATGTAGCCACCAAACAGCATGTGCTAGCCCTGGGCCACCTGAGTCACATAGCTTCCTTACAAATTCCTTAACCCCTAGTATTTACCTCTGATCCAAGGAAAGACTGAGAGAGTGAGCCCTACAATACAGCACCTTTGGCTTCCAAGATGATGGTATTGCTTTTTAGAGCCTGACTGAGGACCAGAGGCTGCTCTCCACATCATACGGGACCTCAGGTTTGGGGAGCTCCCTGTCAAGTGCACAGACCCCTGACTCATCTTTGTGGTAGAACAAGAAGACTGTGGTGACCCATGCAGAGCAGCTAATGGAGACAAAGGAGGAGGCTGTCCTACTCTTGGTTGGAACTTGGCCTACGACAGGTCAAGAAGAAGCCTTCAATTTCCTTCGTGGGCATGGTCTGTAGATTATAGTCACCCAAAATACAAAGGAGACTTCTGGTCTATAGATATCCAGGAATTTTTATTTAGCCATCTGGAGGAAGGCGACAAAACACCTCCTCCTATTTTTGAATTCCAGAATGTCCTTCTCTGCCTGGCAGTCTCCTCCTGGCCCCCTCAGGAGTCACCTCAGATGCTGTCTTCCCCAAAGCCATTCTCCACTTTCTGTCTCAGCCAGCACAACTTGTGTTCTTTCAGCAGGACTATGAGTCAGTATCATACTGGTTTCTCCTCCACACAGGGGCTTCCCCACATGCTCCTTTAAATTGCTACATCTAGTCTCATTCTAGGAACCTCCCCCCCACAAAATGCATGGCTTACACTTGGGGAAGAAGAGCTGACACAGCTGTGCACAGAACTGGGTACACAGGAGGAGGAGATGAATTGAGGAGATGAATGTGTTTCTGAAGCTCATGTAAGCCAGATCACTTCCATTTTTTTAGAGCTGTAGCTAAGAGAATTCAGCACCACCAAACCAGCTTTACAACAAATGCTAAAGGAACTTCTCTAAGCAGGAAACACAAGAGAAGGAAAAGACCTACAATAACAAACCCAAAACAATTAAGAAAATGGTAATAGGAACACACATATCAATAATTACCTTAAATGTAAATGGATTAAATGCTCCAACCAAAAGACGTAGACTATTTGAATGGATACAAAAACAAGATCCATATATATGCTGTCTACAGGAGACCCACTTCAGACCTACGGACACATACTGACCAAAAGTGAGGGGATGGAAAAAGATATTCCATGCAAATGGAAACCAAAAGAAAGCTGGAGCAGCAATTCTCATATCAGACAAAATAGACTTTAAAATAAAGAGTATTACAAGAGACCAAGAAGGACACTACATAATGATCAAGGGATCAATCCAAGAAGAAGATATAACAACTGTAAATATTTATGCACCCAACATAGAAGCACCTCAATACATAAGGCAAATGCTAACAGCCATAAAAGGAGAAATCGACAGTCACACAATCATAATAGGGGACTTTAACACCCCACTTTCACCATTGGGCACATCACCCAAAATGAAAATAAATAAGGAAACAGAAGCTTTAAATGAAACAGTAAACAAGATGGATTTAATTAATATTTATAAGACATTCTATCCACAAACAACAGAATACACTTTCTTCTCAAGTGCTCATGGAAAATTCTCCAGGATAGATCATATCTTGGGTCACAAATTTTCTTGGTAAATTTAAGAAAATTGAAATTGTATCAAGTATCATTTTTGACCACAATGCTATGAGAATAGACATCAATTAGAGTAAAAAAATCTATAAAAAAATACAAACACGTGGAGGCTAAACAATACACTATTAAATAACCAAGAGATTACTCAAGAAATCAAGAGGAAATCAAAAACTACCTAGAAACAAATGACAATGAAAACACGATAACCCAAAACCCATGGGATGCAGCAAAACAGTTCTAAGAGGGAAGTTTATAGCAATACCATCCTACCTCAGGAAACAACAAACATCTCAAATAAACAAACTAAACTTACATGTAAAGCAATTAGAGAAAGAAGAACAAAAAACCCCCAAAGTTAGCAGCAGGAAAGAAATCATAAAGATCCCCCTTCAGATTTTTCATCATTAGTGTATAGGAATGCCAGAGATTTCTGTGCATTAATTTTGTATCCTGCTACTTTACCAAATTCATTGATTAGCTCTAGTAGTTTTCTGGTAGCATCTTTAGGATTCTCTATGTATAGTATCATGTCATCTGCAAACAGTGACAGCTTTACTTCTTCTTTTCCGATTTGGATTCCTTTTATTTCTTTTTCCTCTCTGATCGCTGTGGCTAAAACTTCCAAAACTATGTTGAATAAGAGTGGTGAGAGTGGGCAACCTTGCCTTGGTCCTGACCTTAGTGGAAATGGTTTCAGTTTTTCACCATTGAGGACGATGTTGGCTGTGGGTTTGTCATATATGGCCTTTATTATGTTGAGGAAAGTTCCCTCTATGCCTACTTTCTGCAGGGTTTTTATCATAAATGGGTGTTGAATTTTGTCGAAAGCTATCTCTGCATCTATTGAGATGAGTATATGGTTTTTCTACTTCAATTTGTTAATATGGTGTATCACGTTGATTGATTTGTGTATATTGAAGAATCCTTGCATTCCTGGAATAAACCCCATTTAATCATGGTATATGATTCTTTTAATGTGCTGTTGGATTCTGTTTGCTAGTATTTTGTTGAGGAGTTTTGCATCTATGTTCATCAGTGATATTGGCCTGTAGTTTTCTTTCTTTGTGGCATCTTGGTCTGGTTTTGGTTTCAGGGTGATGGTGGCCTTGTAGAATGAGTTTGGGACTGTTCCTCCCTCTGCTATATTTTGGAAGAGTTTGAGAAGGGTAGGTGTTAGCTCTTCTCTAAATGTTTGATAGAATTTGCCCGTGAAGCCATCTGGTCCTGGGCTTTTGTTTGTTGGAAGATTTTTTGCTTTGTTTTTTGCGGTACGTGGGCCTCTCACTGTTGTGGCCTCTCCCGTTGCGGAGCATAGGCTCAGACGTGCAGGCTCAATGGCCATGGCTCACGGGCCGAGCCGCTCTGCGGCATGTGGGATCCTCCCGGACCGGGGCACGAACCCATGTCCCCTGCACCAGCAGGCGGACTCCCAACCACTGCACCACCAGGGAAGCCCTGTTGGAAGATTTTTAATCACAGTCTCAATTTCAGTGCTTGTGATTGGTCTGTTCATATTTTCTATATCTTTCTGGTTCAGTCTTGGCAGGTTGTGCATTTCTAAGAATGTGTCCATTTCTTCCAGGTTGTCCATTTTATTGGCATAGAGTTGCTTGTAGTAATCTCTCATGATCTTTTTTATTTCTGCAGTGTCAGTTGTTACTTCTCCTTTTACATTTCTAATTCTATTGATTTGAGTCTTCTCCATTTTTCTCTTGATGCGTCTGGCTAGAAGAGTATGGAGGTTCCTTAAAAAACTACAAATAGAACTACCGTACGACCCAGCAATCCCACCACTGGGCATATACCCTGAGAAAACCATAATTCAAAAAGAGTTACGAGGCTTCCCTTGTGGCGCAGTGGTTGAGACTCCACCTTCCAATGCAGGGGCATGGTTTCATGCCCCAGTCCGGGAAGATCCCACATGGCGCGGAGCAGCTAGGCCCGTGAGCCATGGCCACTGAGCCTGCGTGTCCGGAGCCTGTCCTCCACAACGGGACAGGCCACAACAGTGAGAGGCCTGCATACCACACACACACAAAAAGAGTCACGTACCAAAATGTTCATTGCAGCTCTATTTACAGTAGCCAGGAGATGGAAGCAACCTAAGTGTCCATCATCAGATGAATGGATAAAGAAGATGTGGCACATATATACAATGGAATATTACTCAGTCATAAAAAGAAAGAAAATTCAGTTATTTGTAGTGAGGTGGATGGACCTAGAGTCTGTCATACAGAGTGAAGTAAGTCAGAAAGAGAAAAACATATACTGTATGCTAACACATATATATGGAATCTAAGAGAGAGAGAAAAAAAAAAAGGTCATGAAGAACCTAGGGGTAAGATGGGAATAAAGACACAGACCTAGTAGAGAATGAACTTGAGGATATGGGGAGTGGAAAGGGTAAGCTGTGACAAAGTGAGAGAGTGATGTGCACATATATACACTACCAAACGTAAAATAGATTGCTAGTGGAAAGCAGCCACATAGCACAGGGAGATCAGCTCGGTGCTTTGTGACCACCTAGAGGGGTGGGATAGGGAGGGTGGGAGGGAGGGAGATGCAAGAGGGAAGAGATATGGGAACATATGTATATGTATAACTGATTCACTTTGTTATAAAGGAGAAACTAACACACCATTGTAAAGCAATTATACTCCAATAAAGATGTTAAAAAGAAAGAAATCATAAAGATCAGATCAGAAATAAATGAAAGAAAAATGAAGGAAACAATAGCAAAGATCAATAAAACTAAAAGCTGGTTCTTTGAGAAGAAAAACAACATTGATAAACCATTATCCAGACTCATCAAGAAAAAAAGGGAGAAGACTCAAATCAATAGAATTAGACATGAAAAAGGAGAAGTAACAACTGACACTGCAGAGATACAAAGGATGATGAGAGATTACTACAAGCAACTATATGCCTATAAAAAGGACAACCTGGAAGAAATAACAAATTCTTAGAAAAGCATAAGCTTCCATGACTGAACCAGGAAGAAATAGAAAATATGAACAGACCAATCACAAGCACTGAAATTGAGACTGTGATTAAAAATCTTCCAACAAACAAAAGCCCAGGACCAGATGGCTTCACAAGCGAATTCTATCAAACATTTAGAGAAGAGCTAACACTTATCCTTCTGAAACTCTTCCAAAATATAGCAGAGAGAGGAACACTCCCAGTTTTATTCTATGAAGCCACCATCACCCTGATACCAACCCAGACAAATATTTTACAAAAAAAGAAAACTACAGGCCAATATCACTGATGAAAATAGATGCAAAGTTCCTCAACAAAATACTAGCAAACAGAATCCAACAATACATTAAAAGGATCATACACCATGATCAAGTGGGGTTTATTCCAGGAATGCAAGGATTCTTCAATATACGCAAATCAATCAATGTGATAAACCATATTAACAAACTGAAGGAGAATAAGCATATGATCATCTCAATAGATGCAGAAAAAGCTTTTGACAAATTTCAACACCCGTTTATGATAAAAAAAATCCGGAAATTAGAAATAGAGGGAACATATCTCAAAATAATAAAGGCCATATATGACAAACCCACAGCCAACATCGTTCTCAGTGGGGAAAAACTGAAATCATTTCCTCTAAGATCAGGAAGAAGACAAGGTTGTCCACTCTTACCACTATTATTCAACACAGGTTTGGAAGTTTTAGCCACAGCAATCAGAGAAGAAAAATAAATAAAAGGAATCCAAATCGGAAAAGATGAAGTAAAGCTGTCACTGTTAGTAGATGACATGATACTATACATAGAGAATCCTAAAGATGCTACCAGAAAACTACTAGAGCTAATCAATGGTAAAGTAGCAGGATACAAAACTAATGCACAGAAATCTCTTGCATTCCTATACACTAATGATGAGAAATCTGAAAGAGAAATTAAGGGGCTTCCTTGGTGACGCAGTGGTTGGGAGTTCACCTGCCAAAGCAGGGTATGCGGGTTCGAGCCCTGGTCTAGGAGGATCCCACGTGCAGCAGAGTGGCTAAGCCCGTGTGCCACAACTACTAAGCCTGCGCTCTAGAGCCCACGAGCCACAACTGCTGAGCCCACGTGCCACAACTGCTGAAGCCTGTGTGCCTACAGCCCATGCTCCGCAATGAGGGGGGCCACCGCGGTGAGAAGCCCGCGCACTGCAGCGAAGACCAGGCTCCGCTCGCCACAACTGGAGGGGGCCCGCGCACAGCAATGAGGACCCAGCGCAGCCAAAAATAAATAAATAAAATAAATTTATTTAAAAAAGAGGAAATCATGAAAGAATCAAACAAAAACACATTTAACTGAATGAAAATATACCATATCAAAATTTGAGAGAACAACTAAAGCAATGTTGATAGTCAACATTATAAGACAATGCATACATTAGGAAAGGGAAGAGTCTCAAATCAATAATCTAAGCTCACACCTCAAGAACCTACAAAAACAAGAGCAAAGGAAGCAGAAGGAAGGAAATAATAAAGAGCAGAAACTCATGTCATTGAAAACAGAAAAAAAATTAAAAGAAATCAATGAAATAAATAGTTTTTTTGAAATATCAGTAAAATTGACAAACATCTAACAACAGAAAGAGAAGAAGACAATAGAAAAAGAGAGAAGGCACAAAGTACTAACATCAGGAATGGAACAAGAATACTACAGTCTTTGCAGACATTAAAAGGGGGATAAAAAAGGGATACTATGAACAATGCTACACAAATAAATTTGACAGATAAAATGAACAAATTCCTTGAAAAACACAAACTAACACAATTCACCCAGTACAGGAAAGATAATCTGAATAACCTACAACTATTAAGTCAATGGAATTTGTGACATAAAAACTCCCCCCAAAAGAAGTCTCCATATCCAGATGGCTTCACTGGAGAATTCTACCAAATATTTAAAAGTGAATTCTATACAATCTTTTTGAGAAAATAGAAAATGGAAGAAACGCCTTCTAATTCATTTTATTAAGCCAGTATTACCCTGATATTGAAACCAGAAAAATATAATACAACAAAAGAAAACTACAGACCAATATCCCTCATTAACATAGACACAAAAAGCCTTAAAAGACACACACGATCTCTGTATTATTTTTTACAACAGCATATAAATCTAAAATTATCTCAAAATAAAACGTTCAATTTGAAAAAAAGAAACATCTTTCATTAGTCTAAAGCACTAAGCCCATGTGTCTTTTTAATTCTATAGACACAGATTATTATATGTGTGCTAGTATCGGGTGAACTCAACAGGAAGTTATATCAAAATAAAACATTTTTCCTATTGTTCAGTGATCCACTGTGTGTAATCAAGTGATCTAAATTCAGAAAAAAAATAAGTTAAAAGAGCTGTTAATTTAGCACCACTGGACATATTTGATCAACTGATACACTGTTACCAGCCCTCCAATAGGAAGTATCATAATCCTGGTGCAACAGAACTACAAAGAGCAATTAAGTAAAACAACTACAAATATATATACACATACACATATAGTGTATATATTTGTACATATGTAAAATGAGAAAAATTCCCAAACTCACAGAGTGGTGGTGGGCTTATATGAGGTGATGTATTGATATACATAATAAACAGAATAATAGCTCCTCTATGCTGTCCATACACTAATCCCCAGAATCTATGAGTGTTACTTTTCATGGCAAAGGGGTTTGTAGACACAGTTAAGGATCTTATGATGCAAAGATTTTCCTGGATTATTCAGGTGGGCCCAACAAAATCATTAATGTCTTTATAACAGGAAGTCAAGAAGGTCAAAGTCATAAAAAAGGATATGTGAGGAGGGAAGCCAAGGTTGTAGTGAAGCTCTTTGAAATGGAAGAAGAGGGCACAAACCAAGGAACGCAGGTGGCCTCTAGAAGCTGAAAACATCCAGGAAACAGATTCTCCCCCAAAGCCTCCAGAGGGAACACCGCCTTACCGACACCCTCTCCAGAATTGTAAGGTCATAAAATTGTATTGTTATAAGTAACTAAGTTGTGGCGATTTGTTACAGCAGCAATAGGAAACTGATACAATATATAAATACAACATTAGGACCAAGATGGAGCAACAGATTTACCCTCACAGCGGAAAACAAAAAAGACAAAATATATGAAACAATGTTATTCAAAATGTTGGCTATAGGGCAACAAAACACAGTGATCCCAGAGAGACAGAAAACAAAAATAGTGAGCTTGCTTACCGCCTTGAGAGAGGTTCCAGACTGTGGGGCAGGGAGAGAAGCCAAGCAGAGCCCAGGATGGGGAGCTGAGAGACAGGGAGACCACAGTGGCTGAGGCAGGTGCACAGAGTAGAGTTCCAGACCGGAAAGAGTTGCATGGCTATGTCTCTGTGAGGCTCCGAGCACAGCGCCTGCACACAGTAAATACTCCCAGTGTGTTACCCACAGCAACCAACACTACCATTGTCACAGTCATTGGTAGGTGCCACAGGAGGTCCTCGGCCCACCAATTTGTATTACATTATTAACAGTGGCAACAAAAGGCTTCCAGTTATTTCTATAATGTAGCCCATGAAAATGATTTTCTTAAGAACAAAAGTGGCACTCATTTCCCTCTTTCAATGAATGAAAAGGATTTGCTTTTTAGCTTTCACTTTTTAAAGAAAGTTAACTTTCTTTCAACCATCAGGAAAAATACCACTCAGTGAAACTGTAGAGTTAATAAAGAGATATCCCTTTAAATTTACAACCAGCAGCAGGCAGGGTTTTTTATCTTCAGAAAGGTGAGAAATTGTGGTTAGTTGCTTTGTTCTCACTTTTAAAGAGCCCAAAGTTCATAAATAAAAAGCTCTAGTGGCAGCTGGCAAGTACTCCAGATTTCCTGAGGCATCTGTCATTGCCAGAGCAATGCACTGCTCTGGGTGTAGATTATTCCTGATGATTTATAAATATTCTGAAACTCCCTCTAGAAGTGTCTGAACCAAGGGTGACAAATGTCTCTGCTCCTTCTTGGAACAAAGGAATATGTGTCATTTAGCTGACTGCTATCATTGTTTCTTTTGACATGAGTATCCTTTTACTGGATATAATATTCTCAAGAAATAAGCTATGAGATTCCACAAAGAGATGTAAGTGATGGAAATGTCACTACGTAGTTTTGTGTTCATAAAAAGATCACTAAATATTTTGGAGATTAAATACATATATATGAGAGAGAGGGAGAAAACAGTTTCTTATTAAATCTGAAAGATCCCTGGAAAGCAATTATAAGTCTGTTCTACTTACTAAGTTCTTCAATAGTACCAATTGGACCAAGCACATATTTTTGTTGTCAGTGTAAAATTCAAGACATTAAAAATAAAACAACAGATATATAGGATAAGCACATGCCAAAGACTTTTTTTTTTTCCCATTGGTGAGGAGCCACCATGTATGGTAAATCAGACTCAAGACCATTTGAGGAAATGGGTATTTTTAATCATTTTTAAAAGAATGTTATAATAAGATTTCTAGATTAGATATAAAGCAAGCTAATGTCCTACAGGCCAATAAAACAATAAAGAATTGTAATATCTTTTAGCCTAGACAAAATCACTTGCATTTCTAGAAGACGCAATTCTGTAAATTAACATATAATTTCCCAGAGTCTGGGCTCTAATCAAATAGTAGGTAGCTAAGTCAAACACATTCTTAGAAAATTAAATAATTCTTATATATTAACAATGTCTATTAAACAATGCTCTAATATAACACTGAATGGACATGCCAACTCCTTTAGCCTTATTTCAAGTTTTCTTAACACTGTCTGTACTTAACACCATCCCTATTATAATGTCACTATTTAACAAACTTGTATCATAATAAGCCTCATGATGTGATAAGCAAGCATTAAAAAACCTGGTGAAAAACCCACAGCCATTGGAGGTAGATTAAATTCTTTAGGACACTCCAGTGCTATTTGATTTATTTAAATTTACATGAAACTGACTCCTCCCATTCACCACAATTAGATTATCCATCTGGCTGAGTTGACTTACTGTCCTCTCCACCCAATTTTTCACTTAGCTTGTGTCTACAAAGAACCAGCATATATAACTAATTGCCCTTTCTTTACTGTCCACAGAAGCAAGAGCACAAACAAAGAGAAAAGCAGCTCAGCCAGCTAAAATGAATGAAAATGTTTCCCAGTGCAAATGAATTGCTTGGTGGGAGACTCTCTAACCTGAGTCACACAGTTGTTTTACTGCTCCCGCCCGCTGGTCTCAGAGCACATGATGAGCAGTGATGGTTATTACATGTGTATAACCAGGAATCCCATTTATACAGGGCTGGATATTTCAAATGCCATGATCCACAGACACAGATAACCAGAACATAGTTTAGAGCCCAGTTCAGAGACATTAAACAAAAAAATTTGCTAGTTGTTAAATTTAAAATAATTTTTTTTATTCTTAGGTAAATAACCAAAGTTTTAAAAAAGATAACATTAGGCATTGAAGCTTTTATCACCTGAAAACCAGAAGGATGTTGTACTAGAAGAGCGTAGTATTTTTTTAATGAAAACTTCATTCAAGTTCTAACTTATCAATAACAAGCCTCAATTTTTTTGATTCCTTTAATAACCTGATATTGAATATGTTGATATCTGTGAAAATGCACAGTGAATTTTAAAATGCTATACAAAGATTGATCACTATATTTAACATTTTTACTTTAAGACCAAACCATGTGAAAAACTCTGTAGTGAGAGTGATAATAACTTAAGTTTAAAAAAATACTATCAATCTTAAAAAATAATTATTCAGTTTATGTCACTTATAGAAAAAATAATAGTTCACTTAAATATCATGCCTTTTGGAATGTGTAATTGGGAGTAAACTCAAACAGATTCTGATTAGAAACCAGAGTTAGAAACGTTTGCTTCCCTGTCCACTCCTGAAATATCTAATATTTACATAGAGGATAAATGAATGAATCGAAGCATGAATTTGGATATCAGAAGATAGTGGTACTACATGGCCCCATGATTCCTACCAAACCCTGTGCACTGGTGCTGCGATTCAACATCAGAAGTACAATTATGAAGGTAATTATATAGCCCTGATGGTTCTCAGGCTATGCAGTTTAATTGGCTTCTGTGGCTGAAATGGCCACCAAATTAGTAATTAGTTTTTGCTGTTCTTATAAAATTAATTCTACAGATCATCTGATACAGATTATTCCCTTGACCTCTAAGAGTCATTATCCTCACCTTAAAAAAATACCTGTTTGTTGTTTGCACCCTAAACAAGGAGAGAATATCTGACAAAAGCTAACCTATAGCTGTGGCTTTTCCTGTATTTAAACAGATTCTCAGGAAACAAATCTATTTTTCTTTCTTCTGCTTGATTTGGGGTATTTTACTCTTCCTTTTCTAGTATCTTAAGGTAGAAGCTTAGATGTTTGATTTAAGATAAAAATTCAATACTTTTATCTTTTAATACTTTATTGGCCATGATTTTTTCCCTCCATGCATGTCTATTAATTTTTTACTATATACAGGACCTTTTAGATGATGCATTGTAGATGCCCTGGATTGTGCTATTTTTCTCAAAAGAGTGTTGAGTTTAATTCTGGAAGGCAGAAAAATTATCATCAGATCACTGTGATCATATCTAAGCCTGGCTTATGCTTTTTAATGATAAGCTTATTTTAGTTTTGCCTTTACTCCAAGGGTATAGACATTGCTCCTAGGGTGCAGCCTTTTTAGGGTTTCAGCTGGAACCCTTAATGCTAGAAGTTTTCACCAAGTTCTCTACATTTAGGGTAAATCCTAACCATGCTATTACTCCAGCATTTCCTTACATATAATTTATCTTAGCTCTCGGCTTACCAAGCTAGTATCTACCAATCCTTGTTGAGTTTCTCGACAAGCTTGTGAAGCCCAGGTGTTGGCCATGGACTTGAGCAGAATTTACACACAGACTTTTGAGGTTCCCCCTCAGTACCTCCAATCACTTTGGCACCTCACTCCCCAAAGCCATCGCCTTGGCAGCCTCTCACTCTGAGTGCTTTTTCACTCTTTCACCCTGTCCATGAGATAGCCATTTCTTGCTTGAGCTCCACCAACATGTGCCCAGCCAAGAAAATGTCCTCAGGAGGAAAATTGGATGGATCACTTCACGTGCCTCCTACTTTTAAAAATTACAATTTTTTTTTAATGCACAGTTCCTGAAAATAGTGGTTTTGTGTATTTTTCCAAACTCTAGAGATGTTTGTGATAGTTATTCAATTCAATATTTATTTGTTAAAGTCCTTTAAATCATCTCACAAATATCTCATGGATTTGAGCATAGTCAGAAACAGGGCTCTTCAATTAACTTTTGGAAATGCAAGGGGAATCTTTTGAAGAGAGAGCTATAAATTATGCAATATTCATCGTAAATCATGTTCATTAGTGCAGTGGACAATGATGTCAAGTTATCCACTCAGTGTTTTTACTTGGCATAGGGTTTTGTAATTTCTGTGTCATAGAATGTTCTCAAAAAGTCCTATTTTCAAGGAGATCTAATTTTTTTTCTTACACTCTAACAAGAAATGATATTTTCAAAGTCATTTGAAAGATACCGTAGTATAACAGATGCTGTGTTTTAAAAACCTCCAGCTTGTCAGTATTGCAAGCAGATTGGAGAAGGCTTATTCTCACTTGTATTTTGAATATTTTCTTTTGTTCTGACTGACATTTTCTATTGATAAAAGAACAATTTCATAAAAAACAGAAATTACAAGATAGCTGGTCATTTTCTTTTAAGCTCTCACTAATATAAGTCATTTCTGAAGCTATTTAGTCATAGGTGTGCCAACTGAAATTTTGGCTACTAGAATCAAGATTGAACCAGAAAATGTATCTTAAAAGAGTTTTGGAAATAACTCTGTGATTATGTATCTGATTAGATATCCACATATTCAGAAGAGAATAAAACATTGTGTTAGGCTTCTAAGGACAAGATGTTGCAGAACTGGCCCATCAATAACTTTCAGTAGAAATAGCATGATGCAGTACGAATTTTAAAACTAGTAATATTAGAACATAAAATCATTTTTATTCTCTGACATTTATATAAAAATAGAGATGGACATAAAATAATTGAATGTTTATTTGAGAAAATGCTCATGACATTACCTTCGAAGGAAAACAAACAAAATATATGTTATAGCATTGGGAGATCAGCTCGGTGGTTTGTGACCACCTAGAGGGGTGGGATAGGGAGGGTGGGAGGGAGGGAGATGCAAGAGGGAAGAGATATGGGAACATATGTATATATATAACTGATTCATTTTGTTATAAAGTGGAAACTAACACACCATTGTAAGGCAATTATACTCCAATAAAGGTGTTAAAAAAATAACATTTTGTGAGACTTTAGTTCTATATTTACGAAGAGAATTTTCACTGATTGTAAAATAATAGATGTCCTTTTTTGGTAAAATGTAATGTTTTCCAAAATTTCCAAAATATATAAGATGACATGTATTTACTTTTATTTTGACCAAATATCAGAGCATTTTACTTAAAACAGGTATTTTAGAAAGAGTTAGTTTAAAAACATTATGCCAAGTGAAAGAAGCCAGACACAAAAGGCAACGTACTGAATGATTGCATTTATATGAAATGTCTAGAATAGACAAATCCATAGAAAAAGAAAGTACATGAGTGGATTCCAGGATCTGGGGGTGATGGTGGCAGTGAATATGGAGTGACTGCTATTGGATGCGAATTATATCTCAATAAAAAAGTTTGTCAAATTAAAAAAATAGGTACTTTAGTCATTATGTTTTATTACTACTCATTTGTTTCTTTTTTTAAGAAAAGACTTTATTAATACATAATTCACAATTCAGAGATTTTTAGTATTTTACAGAGTGGTACATCCATTAACACTATCAATTTACACATTTTCATTTCCTCCTTGCAAACCCATACCCAGTAGCAGTCACTCTTGATCCTCTCCCTAACCAACCACTCAGCCCTTGGTAACTGCTAATTTATTTTCTGTATATACGAATTTGTTTACTTGGGGCAAGTCATATATATAAATGGAATAATCTAATACATGGACTTCTGTGACTGGATTCCTCTACTTAGCAGAAGGTTTCGTCATTCATCTATGTTATAGCATGTATCACTACTTCATCACTATTTATCATTAAATAAATTCTATGGGTATACCACATTTTCTTTAGCCATTCATCAGTTTATAGACATTTTTTTTGTATTCAGGTTTTGGCTAAAATAAATAATGCTGCTATAAGTATTTATGTACTGGTTATTAAGTTTTCTTTTTTTTTTTTTGATTGGGAAGCATACACCTAGATGTGGAATGTCTGGGTCTTATGGTAACTCTGTGGTTAAGATTTTGAGAAATTGCCAAATTGTTTTCCAAATCAGCTGTACCATTTACATTCTCACCAGTGATATATGAGGGTTCCAATTTCTCCACATGATCATAGCACTTGTTTATAGTCTGTCTTTTTAACTATATCCATCTTAGTGTGTATGAAGTGTTATCTCATTGCAGTTTTGATTTGCATTTTCATAATGACTAATTACGTGGAGCATCTTTTCATGTGCTTATTTACCATTTCCATGTTTTCTGTGGAGAAATTCAGACCCTTAGCTCATTTTTAAAGTGGGTTATTTATCTTTTAAAAAAATTATTCATTTGTAACAGTTCTTTATATACTCTGGATGTAAGTATCTTTTGAGATACATGATTTGCAAATATTTTCTCCCATTCTGTGAAGCATTTTTCACTTTCTTGATGATGTTATCTGCACACATAAGGTTTTAGCTTTGAAGTATATTAATTTATCTATTTAATTTTTACTTCTTTTTCATGAGTTTTTGGACTGTGCTGGGTCCATTGCATCTCTATATAGTTTTAGGGTAAGTTTTTCAATACTTGCAGAAAAAACAACTGTGATGATAAAAATTGCATTGAATCTGTAGATCATTTGGGGGAGTATTGTTATCTTAACAATATTAATCCTCTGATTGATGAGTATGGGATATCTTTACATTTACTTAGGTCTCCATTAATTTCTTTCAATTATATATTATAGTTTTTGGTGTACAAGTCTTGTGCTTCTTTTGTTAAATTTATTTATAAGTATTTTACTTTTTGATGCTTTTGTAAATGGAATTGTTTCCTTTTTTATATTATATTATATAAGTTTTATATTATATTACAATTTTTCATTGAAGTATAGTTAATTTACAATGCCATGTTAGTTTCATGTGTACAGCAAAGTGATTTGGTTATATATATATGTATATATATATATACATATATATATGTGTATATATATATACATATATATATGTGTATATATATATTCTTTTTCAGATTCTTTTCCATTATAGGTTATTACAAGATATTGAGTATAGTTCCCTGGGCTATACAGTAGGTCCTTGTTGTTTACCTATTTTATATACAGTAGTATGTATATGTTAATCTCAAACTCCTAATTGAACTAAAGATAATCATATTAAATGAAGTAAGTCAAAGACAAATATCATATCACCTATACGTGGAATCTAAAATAATGATACAAATGAAGTTATTTACAAAGCAGAAATAGACTCACAGATATAGAAAACAAACTTATGGTTACCAAAGGGGATAGTTGGGGAGAGAGAGTTAAATTAAAATCATGTTCTTAATCCCATTTGGGGATCGTTCATTGCTAATCTGTGGAAATACAATTGATTTTGGTTTGTTGATCTTGTATCCTGCAACTTTGGTGAATTGATTCATTAATTCTAATAGATTTTTTTGTTGGACTGTTAGGATCCTTATGTATAAAAAGTTCATGTCATCTGCAAAGAAAGTTTTATTTATTTTTTCCTTCCCACTCTAGATAGCTTGTATTTCTTTTACTTGCCTAATAGCCCAGAATAGAACCTCTAATGCAAAATTGAATAGAGGTGGTGAGATCTAATTTTTTTGTCTTGTTTCTCATCTTAGAAAGAAAGTAGTCAGTCTTTCATTACTAGCTACAATATCTTCTTTGTATTTTTTTGTAGTTGTCCATTATTAGGCTGAGGAAATTCCTTTCTATTTTCAGTTTGTGAAGTGTTTTTATCCTGAAAGAGTATTGGGTTTTGTAAAAAAAAATCTCATTTTATTTGTGTCTATTAAGACATTCATTTGGTATTTGATTTTATTATATTAGTATGATTTTTTACATTGATTGATTTTCAGATTTTAACTGCTGTGATATTACTAGGATAAATTCTACCTGGTCACATTGTATAATCTTTTTCATATGTTTCTGGATTCATTTTGATAGTACTTTGTTGAGAAATTTTGCTTCTATATTTATAAAGTTTATGTGTCTCTAGTTTTCTTCTGTTATCTTTGTCTTAATTTTGGCATTAGGGAAATGCTAGCCTCATAGAATGAATTGAGAAGAGTGCACTCCTATTTTGAGGAAGAATTTGGGGAGAATTGAGATAAAATCTTTTTTAATTGTTTGCTAGAAATCACCAGTATATCCACCTCAGCCTTAACTTCTCAATTTGTTTATGTATTATCAGATTATTCAGATTTCCTATTTCTTCTTTAATCAGTTTTTATAGTTTGGGTCTTTCTAGGAATGTTCCCATTTCATCTCGTCTTCTAATTTGTGGGCATACAGTTGTTTATAGTGTTCTTTTATAATCACTTATGTTTGTGTAATATCAGTCATGTCACCCTTTTCATTCCTGAGTTTGGCATTTTATTTGTGTATTTTTCTTTGTAAACCTAGCTGAAGGTTTGTCTATTTTATGTTTTCAAAGAACCTGATTTTCTCTATAGTTTTTGTAGGCTCTTTACCACTTATTTCTAGTATAGTCTTTATTATTTTATTCCTTTTGTTTTGGGTTTAGTTTACTCTTCTTTTTCTGGCATCTTAAGATAGACGGTTAGATTATTGAATTAAAATTACTCTTATGTTTTAAATATATGCAGTCATAACTATCAATTTCCCTATAAGCACTACTCCATCTATATCCTTCCAGTTTAGGTATGTTATTTTTGTTTGTTTGTTTTCATTCATCTCAAAGTATTTTCTAACTTCTGGTGTTAGTTCCATGCCTACTCCCACCCCCACCCTGCACCTAGGACTTGTTTTTGCTTATTTAGTTTTTTAGTGACATAACTGGATTCATTCTTTGAAGCCTATTTCCCCCACAGCATGCAGTATCCAATGTCCCAAATGGTTTTCCGTACTTTTATCTCTAAGCCTCACCTTCAATGTGTCAGCCCAGTGTTAGCACCACTTAATGTCAGCCAATGATCGGTCAGAGTTATATTTAAGCCCCTCAAACCAGCCAGGTTTTCATCTTGTACTGTTAGATCTGTGTGTGGCTTAGAGACTGCTCTTACTGTTCAGGGAGCATATGTGCTTTCCCTGCAAACAGCCCTGCAGTCGTCCATGTACTTGTAGCCCTGAAGTTCCCTCTCTGGCCACTCCTCAGAGGATGTGACCTTGGGCATTCAGACAATGTTCTTGACCACCAAGAATGACCGTGGTTTTAGGCAGGCTCTATTTGCATGTCTCTTTGTCTCTGTTGGTATCACACTCAGTTGTTAGCCCCCAATAATGGCCATCTAATCACTCTATTATTTTTAATGGTTTCCTGGCAAATATATTGCTCAACAATCCAAGCCAGATAAATTAGGATGTTGGCAGGGGCAGTGTTGCCAGTCTGTGAGGATTCTGGGAAACCTCCCCGGGCAGAACCTCTGCACAGTGGAGCAGAAGCTGGGGAGAAGGGGTGAGAAACTCACTAGCTGCCACACCTTGATCCTTTCTGCAGAGCAGATGTATGTAGAAGAAGTTGGGGTGGGTGGTAGTAACTGGTGCTATGACCAGGTTTCCACCACTGCTGCATATAGATTTTCCCAGCCTGAATCCAAGAGAATAATTAACCAGGTAGATGAATATATCTGGAAGAGATGAATATATCTTCCATCCTAGAAAGCTAGGAGAGATGTAAGCTGATCCTCAACTACTAAGCCCACCACCACCAGAGCCATTTTTGCTGTTTTGCAGGAATGTGTAATATGTGACTGCACTCTCCACCAGCTGCCCCACATCTGTCCTACCTATGTAGTTGGAAGTGGGCATGAAAGCATGCCACCTGCTTCATGTAGGCTTTCCACAACATGGAGCTATAAGTGGGATTTGCCCATGTTCCCAGGTACTGAATCTAATAACAATAGTTCTGATGCCCCAGGGAATCTGCAGAGATGGCAACCACCACTAGACTGCTGGAACAGCTCCTCTTCGAGGCAGAACTGTCCTGAGCATGTCAGGACCTCCTATTGGTCTTACTGAGCTTCAGTAAAATGCATTAAATAAATGAGTCTTGATTTGTTGTAACCCCTTTGATCAATCTCCAGAGACTCTGAATGACTGTCCATGCTAATTTTCACTTGTTTAATAGATGTCTATTTGGAGGAGAGATTTCCCTAAGCTCTTTAACTGTTATTCCAGAAGTCCTGCTCAACACATTCTTTCTAGTACTAAATCTTGAATTCATAGATATCTTTTTCTGTTTTTACCTCCTCACACTTACCCCCCAACAATATATGTTTAGATTTTTGAGGTAGGGGGAAAAAATCCTAGTTTTCTGTAATAACTAGATTCTAAGATACCATTAAATGTAAGACACAGAAAAGCTTTAAAGTTAAAAAGATAACAAGAGACAATATCACATATTTAAAATGGAGACATTGACTGAAAGGTTAATCCTACTTGTTTAAATGTTAAAGTATGAAATATGTTATACTGTCAATAAAATATAGTTATTTTTCAACAAGTCAGTGGATAGCATTTTTCCAATGTTTGATTTATTTTCTTTGAGTACCTGCAAAGCAGAAGATGTATTGTAAAAGCTTCCTAATGTGGCCATCTTGCCTGCCTTTGGACATATGTGTGGGCCCTGGGAAGGCAGGAGCAAATTCTTACTCTAAATTGGGTGAAATAAGATGGACCACCACAAATACACTTCCAGGGTGATCAAGACAGATCAGCTTGGGCTTCCCTGGTGGCACAGTGGTTGAGAGTCCGCCTGCCGATGCAGGAGACATGAGTTCGTGCCCTGGTCCGGGAAGATCCCACATGCTGCGGAGTGGCTGGGCCCGTGAGCCATGGCCGCTGAGCCTGCGCGTCTGGAGCCTGTGCTCCGCAACGGGAGAGGCCACAACAGTGGGAGGCCCGCGTACAGCAAAAAAAAAAAAAAAAAAAAAGACAGATCAGCTTGTATGAACAAGAAACCAGGCTGTGGAGGGAGTTGACCTTATGACTGGATTTTACTGACCTGATGTTTCAACCCTGTTAGGATTATGTAACTATAATTTTTTGTTCTAGGTTAATAATAAAAACATTAAAATTCAGAACATTTATTTAAAAGCAGAACAACAGGAAAAGTAAAACAATGCTCAGAGAATTAGGTTGATTGGAATGCAAGTGAAACTCTTAACACTAGTTCAAGACGACTTCTGCCAAAAGCAGAGAAAACCTTCTGTGTAGTAGTCTCCACTTTAGGACAACACCTGCGCTTCTCATTACTCTTGGTCATGGATCCTAAAGTCATCTGGTAAACTGCAAACCACTGTGTGCAGGCACTACTCACCTCCACACAGGCATTTTTAATTGTATGGTAGCATTAGGACCAACATTACAAGGTGGCCAGGCTGTGTCCTGGGTGGAACAAGGAAGGGTATAGGATGGGGTGAGAAGCTATATTTTGGAGACCCTGGTCTATCCCTGTACCTTGATCAGGTGGTGACCACACCAGGCTCCACTTTCTCAGCTTACCACTTCTCTTTACTTTCCTTCATTCTCCCCATATCATCTCTTCCTGTTCATCCTTTCTATATTTCTTTCTTCTCCTTATTTAATTTTCTTACTCTCCAAAGTATTGATAGGCTGAATATACAAATGGACAATGACCAGACCATATATGAAGATAGAACTGTGACCCGCAATCTGCAGCAACCAGCCCAGAAAGTCAACCTACTATCTGTAAGTCAGACCACTATCTCTCACGAACAGTTCAGGAAGCCAAACAATAACTCCTGTAACAATCATCACAAAACAACCAGGACTTGATTAATAACTGACAACTTCCCAAATTTTTGCCCCTGCTTCTAGGTTAGGACCAACCAGAGAAAGCCAAATATGCTCCCCTAACAAATCACATGGGACGTCTCCTTCTAATTATTTGGCTACAGCTTCTCAATGCAACAGCCGCCAATCAGGGCTTATGTGAAGACTTTCCTTTTCTTCACTATAGATCTTGCCCACTCCTTTATCTAATTTTTGAGTCTTTGCCAAAACACAAGTTATGGTGGCTGATTCTTTTGTGATAACAAGCTCTAAATAAATAACATTTGCTTGTCCCCACTTGGTTGGGGTGCTTCTACTTCCACAGTATAAAATAGCTCATGGTCTACAAAAAAAGTAAAGTATGAGTCCTTTGCTGTTCGTTAATCCTGACGCCATTCAAAAAAAATTTTAATACACGTTATATTACTGATGAAGTAACAATCCCAGTTCATCTCTCATCTTGTGTCTGTTTAATAAATTAGCCAGTTACATCTAAAACCATGTATAGGTTTTAGAGAGTAAGATCTATGGGAGAAGTATCCAATCACAATAATATTCTTCAGAACTGAGCATTATTTTTGTTTGAGGTAGTTAAGCATAACTCTTGAACCCATGAATATTCCTTCTTGTGTGGTGGTATTCCTGTATGGTGGAAACCAAAAGATTCACAGTGAAGAGAACAGTCTGCAGCTCTCTGCCCTGATGTGAGCTGGGCATAAGCCACCTGAGACTGGTTGGCTCCAGAGCTGTGAGTTTGGAAGAGTGCTCGGCTGATCTCAGAACCACTTCATATAATTATAAAGCGTGATGGCCCAGATCAGGAGAGAATACCCAACTAGTATGTGGACCACTTGTCCCACCCTCAATTCATGACTAATTTAGTATTTATGCATACTAAACACAGTCAAAAAATGTAATTAGAATTGTTCCATAATGTAGTCTCTTGGCCACTCAACAGAAAATCATCACATCAAGCAGTATGATTCTCTAGTGCATCCCCTACTTTCTATCTTCACTCACCACATAAACACACATGCACACACACACAAGTACACATATACACATCCACATGCACTATGTAAGATCAGTGAGACATCAATCTCAAATACAAACTTTAAGGAAGGAAGAGGGCCCACAAAATCAGTAATTAAATTAAGAATACTTAGTACAATACTTTTAAAAAACAAAAGTACTGCAAAGTCCACAAAAAAGAAATATCAAATTTCAGATAAAGACAAGATTCCGCTCTGCCCTTGCATGACTCTACCTCACTTGCCTCCACCTGGCAAATGGCAAATTTTATTTACAAAAACAGATGGTTCATAGTTTGCTAATTTTATTTTTTAGAAATATGTTTCCCTTTCACATCAGTGAATATTAACAAGCACAGGTCTGCTCTCCAAATTAATATCAGCTCACCCTCACAAAATAAGATTATTTATCAATTTATCAACTCTAGTATGACAATATTTACCATTACAGAGAATTAACACATAATAATAAAATTACAAACATAACTGGGGAATTTAAAAGCCAAGCAAAATTTGAGAATTTTTAAAGATTTTTTATCTATAACACTTAAAATAGCTATTCAGGAGTCCAAAAGTCAATTCTTTAATCTAGGAGGAAGAAACCAGTCAGGTGAATAAAAACTTCACTGCAAGGTTTTCTTAACATCTTCATTTATTGCATGAATGAATCTTTCCATTATATTCCCATCTCCGCTTCCGATGAAGTGCTGAGTACTGCATTTCAAGTTGTCATATCTAAGGCTAACTTCTGTTCATTCTTATCTAGGATACTCACATGAACTCTCTCTTAGGAAGGTGCAACTGCTATTCCTCATGCACTTACTATATACCATACAAATGTCAAGTGCAATTCTATTTCCCTCTCAAGAGTTGTTGCTTCTCTTGCAGTTACAGAAGGAGCGCTCCATTATCAATAGGAGAACAGAGTTTTCATATGTGTATGAACTTGTGTACCACAATTTCCAGCTCCCTAAATTGGCTCTATTTCTTATCTCTATTTATTTATTTATTTATTTATTTATTGCAGTACTCGGGCCTCTCACTGTTGTGGCCTCTCCCCTTGCAAAGCACAGGCTCCGGATGCGCAGGCTCAGCGGCCATGGCTCACGGGCCCAGCCGCTCTGCGACATATGGGATCCTCCCGGACCGGGGCACGAACCCGTGTCCCCTGCATCGGCAGGCGGACTCTCAACCACTGCGCCACCAGGGAAGCCCTCCTTTTTTTTTTTTGACTTTTGTTCTCTCCACTCCCATCCATATATTCCAAAACATGCTACCATGACTAGAAGAGGAAAATAAATTACACTTGTTTCTTTGAAATTATTAGAAAACAGAAAATTTTAGTTACTGCCAAGGTCTTTGAGTATTACATTATTAAGAAATTAATATTTCAAGCAGAAAGAAAAATATATGACTGTTTTTACAAATATTGTCTTTGAAAGAAGCATCCTCAAAATCTTAAAACCCCTTCAGGAAACACGCAAGGAAATTTTACTTAACTTACTGCCCCTCTGGTATGTTTCCTAATTGTTTACTTTTCTGAGTTTGACAAAAACTTGGTAAAAGTCTGTCAAAATTTCAAGCAGTGAGCTTTCTCAGCAACATTGAGCTTTCTCTTATGAGTCAGAAAGGTTTTTTGTTGTTGTTCCTTTTTTTTTTTTTTTTTTGTCACTCCATGCAGCATGCAGGATCTTAGTTCCCTGCCCAGGGATCAGACCCGTGCCCCCTGCAGTGGAAGCATGGAGTCTTAACCACTGGACTGCCAGGGAAGTCCCATGAATCAGAAAGTTTATGTTTGCCTAATAAGGACCTACAAAACCTGAAATAAGTAAATTGCATTAACTCGCCCCCCTCAAAAACATCATAGTAAGAATCTGGATGTAAAAAGACTCAAGTAGGAGCATCTGAATGCCCTGACATTCCTGCTCTCCATTTCCACCTTCTTCAATCTGTTCTATTTCCCCACTAAACGACTCTTCCTCTGACACCCCTTTTATCACTTTTCTCTACTGCTCAAAACTCTCAAAGACACCCTCTTGTGCTCAAGAATTAAAGTTAAGTGCATTTGCCTAACAATCAAAGCCATACATTCTCTAATCCTAATCCCATTCATGAGCTGTAAATAATGAAGCTACATGCCGGAAAGAATATGGCAAATCAAAGGTACGTGAAACCAAATATTGAGAGTATGAAAATCATGAAAATCATAGGAATTTCCAGTACAGCTGAACTTTTTTTTTATTGAAGTATAGTTAATTTACAATGTTGTGTTAGTTTCAGGTGTACAGCAAAGTGATTCAGTTTTAGATATATATATATTTTTTTCAGATTCTTTTCCATTATAGGTTATTACAAGATATTGAATATAGTTCCCTGTGCTATACAGTAGGTCCTTGTTGTTTATCTATTTTATATATAGTAGTGTGTATCTGTTAATCCCAAACCCCTAAGTTATCCCTCCCCCCACCACCCTGCTTTCCACTTTGGTAACCATAAGTTTATTGTCTGTTGGTAAGTCTTTTTCTGCTTTGTAAATAAGTTCATTTGTATCATTTTCTTAGATTCCACATATAAGTGATATCATATGACATTTGTCTTTGTCTGACTTACCTCACTTAATATGATAATCTCTAGGTTCATCCATACTGCTGCAAATGCCATTATTTTATTCTTTTTATGGCTGAATAATATTCCAAATATTCCATAAAAATATGTATGTGTGTGTGTGTGTGTGTGTGTGTGTGTGTGTGTGTGTGTGTATATATATATATATATATATATATATATAAATTACATCTTCTTTATCCATTCATCTTTTGATGGACATTTAGTTTGATTCCATGTCTTGACTATTTTAGATAGTGCTGCTATGAACATTGAGATGCATGTATTTTTTCAAATTAGAATCTTCTCCAGATATATTGCCCAGGAGTGGGATTGCAGGATCATATGGTAACTCTAGTTTTAGTTTTTTAAGGAACCTCCATACTGTTCTCCATCGTGGCTGTACCAATTTACATTCTCACCAACAGTGTAAGAGGGTTCCTTTTTCTCCACACCCACTCCAGCATATATTATGTGTAGGCTTTTTTTTTTTTTTTTTTTTGGCTGTGTCGGTTCTTTGTTGCTATGCACAGGCTTTCCCTAGTTGCGGCGAGCAGGGGCTACTCTTTGTTGCAATGTGCAGGTTTCTCATTGTGGTGGCTTCTCTTGCTGTGGAGCACAGGCTCTAGGCATGTGGGCTTCAGTAGGTGCAGTACGCGGGCTCAGTAGTTGCATCCCGTGGACCCTAGAGCGTGTGGGCTCAGTAGTTGCAGCATGCAGGCTCTAGGGTGTGCGGGCTCAGCAGTTGAGGTGCACAGGCTTAGTTGCTCCACGGCATGTGGGATCTTCCTGGACCAGGGATCAAACCTGTGTCCCCTGCATTGGCAGGCGGATTCTTAACTACTGTGCCACCAGGGAAGTACCTATAGACTTTTTAATGATTGCCATTCTGAGTTGTGTGAGTTAATACCTTACTGTAGTTTTGATTTACATTTCTCTAACAATGAGCAATATTGAACATCTTTTCATGTGCCTGTTGGCCATCTTTTATTGAGTTGTTTGTTTTTTGATATTAAACTGTATCAGCTCTTTGTATATTTGTGGAATTAATCCCTTGTTGTTCTCATTGTTTGCAAATATTTTCTCCCAGTCCGTAGGTTGTCTTTTCATTTTGTTCATGGTAGAACTTTTCCATATGAAAATACATGTACTTCATACTGTCTCTATCTATGGGATTTTCAGAAAAGGAGCTCCCTTCCATAGTACTTTTTCATTCTTTTTCATTCCTTCCATCTCTCTTATTGTTCTAACTCCTACCAGGTATTTCATTGTAAGTATAGGATTACAGAAAGATATTTTTACATTGGAAATTATTGCCAGTGAAGAAGTGATTTCTGTACTGAAGTCTCAGTGCCACCATACCTGAATTCGCCCATCACTATGATCATTCATTAACCCTTAGGCTTTGCATCAGAATGGTGTAGGTTATGCTGCAGTAGCAAACAGACCTAAGATACCAGTAACTTAATACAGAAATACATTACTTGTTCATCTTATATGTTCATCATAGGTAACTCAGGGACCCAAGCTAATAGAGATTTTGTCATCACAAATATCACCACTTGCTGGAGTATGGGGAAGAAAGGGAAGGGGGGGGTCTTCTATGCTTCATCTAGAGCTAATGTAACCCTCTTGGCCCATGTGTAACTTCTTCCCACAGCTCATTGGTCACTTGAAGATGACTGAGAAACATCATATTTCACAGACTCAGGATGAAGAGAAGTATCCAGTTTTAAACCATTGGGAGCTTGTTCACGTTGGTTTCTGTGTCCTATAGACATATATACAACATATTTTTCTCATTTTATTTTTTGAATTTTTCTTTACTTTCTATCACTTTAAAATTCTCAACATTCATCTGTATATCCCCTGCCTTTGCTCTAAAACTAGCTTCTTCATCAAGCAACTGCATTCCTTTTACTAAACAATGGTTATTAGGAACCATAATCTGGGCAGTATGTGTGCCTGTTACTACTGGGATGTCATGGCTTCTAGGTCATCTCAGAGAAGAGATTTAGGAAATATATATATATATAGGTATACTGAATCATACATGTACCATACATTACTAGGACTATCTATATGTAAAAAAAATAAGCACAAGATTTTATAGATACCTCCAGCAGTAATCTGGTAACACAGGGTTCATCCTTATTTCTCCTTTGCTTATTTGTCACTTCTTTCCCTGAAAGTGAGAAAACTGGCTGTCATTATGTACAAAACATTTACTTATTAATTTTCACATACTAAAGTTCATTGTAATGTAGAGGTCTATGGATTTCAATAAATGCATATATTCAGATATCTGCCCCCATAGCACCATATACAAAACAAGTGAACAAAGAAAAACAGATAAATTAGACTACTTCAAAATTAAAAACTTTTGTGCCGGACATTATACTATCAATAAAGTCAAAAGGTAAGCCATTGAATAGGAGAAAATATGTGCAAATCATATGTTTGATAAGAGACATACCAGGAACATATAAAGAATTCTCACAACTAAACAATAAAAAGACAAATAACTCACTTTAAAAATGAGCAAAGGCTCTTAATGGACAGTGAGAACGTATAGAAATGGTCAAAAAAAGCACATGAAACGATATTCACCATCTTTAGTAATCAGGGAAATATAATTCAAAACCTCAGGGAGATGTTACCTCATATCCACTAGGATGGCTATAACACAAAAGGTTGCTATAAAAAATGGCTGTAATACAAAAGTTGTGGTGATGGTTTCACATCTGTGTGAATATACTAAAATCTATTGAATTGTATATTTAAACGGGTGAATTTTATGGTGTGTAAATTATATCTCAATGAAGCTGTCAGACTACATGGCACTGAACATGCTTTGGTTTTAAATTAAATTTGCCCTTAAAGGAAAACAAAAAAAGAATGTTTTATTAATGTATAAGGCTGGTTAAAGAAGGGAATGATTTAATGAGAAGCAGCTGTGTGAGGAGAATAAGTGGGAATTTTTGGAAACCGGACATTGGAAATCAGCTTATTTACTTTTATGTAGTGTGGATTATTTGAGTTTGAAATATGCATTTGTATAAACTGATATCTTTGATTCATTTAAATTCATTTATACCAGAGAATTTACATATTCAAAAAGGCAGGAGGAAAAGGAAGGAAATGCTGGAATAATTTACAGTAACTTGGCATTGGTGTAAGACTTTGAAGTTGAGAAGCCGAGGCATGGGAGGGAGTCACAATCACCTATGAAAAACATGGAAAAAATAGAATGGGCAACAACTAGAAGGGAGTAATGTTAGAATGTGGATTCTTGTCTATAGAGGTAGGTGGGGTGGGCATTGTGTATATGAGAGCCAGTTAATCTCTGCATAACAGAGGTATCTACTATTAGGGATTGTTCTATGTCTACAATAAAATGTTAGATTACCATTTTCAGGTCAAAATAACTTTGTGCTTATTTCAATTTTTTTGTTTTTGTCCTTACTTGACATTAAACTGACACAGGTCACAAAATCCAAGGTAATAATCATGTAAGCAAGATGCTTTCTTCCATAGGTATACGCATGATAGTGGGATAAATCAGGTTACAGCCAGAGCTAACACAAGTAAACCAGAGTGATTAAGAGCCCTAAGGGGAATTGTTTCAATTTATCAGCCTTGTTTGTTATTATCCTTCTAAAATATAAAGTAAGAAGAACTCTAAAACCCTTCTAATGTTTTTCTTCATTAACAGAGGTACATGGGCTTTATGTGGTCCATAGATGTGATTTTTGTTTTTGTTTCTTTTTCCCAAGAGATGTCTTCATGTTTGAATTTACTGTCAACATCTTTATTTCCAGCCACAGTAAAAGTGAATGAGAAACCTCACTGAGGTCTAAAATTTTTTGGAACTTTAAATTTTTACATAATTTCAAAGAAAAGTCATAGAAAATTCCTCTAAACATTTTACCAGATTCATCAAGTTTTTCATTTTTTATTTGACTTTTGATTCTCCTGAATCTTGTAAGAATATGTTGTAAATGCCATGTCTTTTTACCCCTAAATATTTTTTGTGCTTTTCCAAAGAACAAGAACATTCTTCTCAAAAACAATTGTATACTTACAAAAATTAGGAATCAGGAAATTTAACCTTGATATACTACTATGATCTAATGCAAAGTCCACACTCAACTACTATTTGTCCTGATAGTGTCCTTTATAGCTAATCTTTTCCCCTCATTCAGGATTACTTGTTGCTTTTTGTTGTCATGTATCAAAGATGTATTTTTAAAATCTAGAACAGTCCCTCAATTTTTGGCTTTCAAGACATTTTCACATTTGATGAATACTGGCCAGTTAACTTGTAGAATGTCCTTTGGTTTTAGTTAGTCTGATGTTTCATTATAATTATATTCAGATTATCCATTTTGGGATACGGATAATCCTTGTCCCCCATGTCCTCTGCCTGTCTTTTGTCTGTGGAAAAACCTTAGCCAAAGAATAATTTTAATCAGAGAAGTGTGAACATGCAGAGACAAAGGAAAACAGTCAAAGGAAACCAAATAATAATAGCTTAGTCATTAAGCATAGTCAAGGACATTTAGTTCCTTCTCAAGGACTATAGATAATATTCTGAGCCATATCCTGTGAGCTGTCTTATGGATACTGAAACCCCCACCAGGTAGAAGTTAGCTACAAGATGACCAGACTGTAGCCATGACATAAGTGGCCACAATTCTGAGAATTGGACTCAAAGAAATGGAAATAAACTGACCCTGAAACTGGAAATTAACTGTACCTAAAATAATCAAGATGATGCTGGTCAGACCACCGATAACAAATTTCAAGATGACTATCAGAGATGACTGTGCTGCTTCTGCATGTGGCCCCCTCCCTCTGTCTATAAAAGCTCTTGCCCCCTGTTTGTTGCGGGGGAGTTGGACTTTGGACAGGAGTCCTCCCTCCCCCACCCCCCAGTTGCTGGCATCCTAAATAAAGCAAACTTTCCTTTCCACCAACCTTGCCTCTTTATTGGCTTTTGAGCAGTGAGCAGCCAGACTCCACTTTCAGTTACAAAGGTATGTTATGTTCTTGGTGCAAGAATGTCCCAACGGATGAGGGAAACAAACCTCCTGGAGAAATGTCAGTGAAGCCCCATGAACAATGATACCAAGAAGTGCCCTGAGGGGTGAGGGGGTGAAAGGGGCAGGGAATAGTGAAAGTCTGTCTATGCAGAAGTAGAGCCAGGCTGCACCCCTCCATGACCCTGACCCTCCCCCTCCAGAGAGTTACGTGAAGACCAGCAATCACACATAGGAATCGTGACTAAAATTATCCAAAAAACTTCTGGTGTGAATATTGCCACCTGAAGCAAAGTCTTCCTTTTTCTAGCATGTGGGAGCTACACTCCACACCAACTAAAAGTCAACATTCTGATTCTTACAGACCTACTCACATGGAAGGTACACTAGTAGAAATCAATTTAATCCTCCATTCTTAAATATAAGCACATAAAAAATTAGAGAGTATCCAAAGCAGAGAGAAAATAAGTAGCATAGAAAGAAAAAGACCAAAATAAACACAAAATAGACCTTGAAGAAATAAGAGTGCAGTTAACACAAGAGAGTAAATGTATGTAAGAGAAAATATTTCATCTGCTAAACATAAACAGACTGTTAAGAAAAATGAAAATGAGGTAAAAATCTAGGATATAAAGCATAAATCTAGGATAAAGATATAAAATAGCCACAAAAAGGAAAAAAGGAGAAAAGAAATTGAAATTACAAGTGAATTGAAGGATCAATGAGAAGTTCCACTCTTACCTGATAAGAGTTTCAGAAACTGAGAAAGATAAAACAATGCTAGTGATGGTGGGGTGAGTGGATATTTGTTGGGAAATTACCAGAAAATAATAAGAAAAATACATCCCAGTACTAAAAAGAGATTTTTTTCTTCAGATTGAAAAGAGCTACTAAGCTACTGAAACCATTCAGGACCCTGTGGGGCTCCTGGGCACAGAAGTCTTTCTGTGTTCCCCATTTCTTCTTTGTAGGAAATAGTCTTCAGCTTCCATGACCTTCCCTGAGTTTCAAAGGGCAGGTTCAAACAGTTGCTAATCAGGGAAGGGAGGGGATGCAGAGAAAAGGGAGGAGCAGCCAAGAAACAATAGTGCAGCCTTGGGGCAGGGTTCTGGTGCCTCCTCAAGGGATACACATAACAATATCTCTGAGCTCTTCTGAAGAACTAAAACTCCCCCAAAATGGAAGATGTTAACTACTTGATGAAGCATTCTTCATTCCAGAGGGAAGGGCCCAGTTTGATAACCTTGAGAACCACAGAAGCTCATCAGGAGACCACCTGAGGACAGATTAAAGGAATGCAGGCCATGCACACACCCTGATCCTTATCAGCAACCCTGCCCCTTGAACAACTGCTATGAAACTCCTCACCAAATCCCCCTGGGTTGGAACACACAGTTTTGAGGGCATTAACCCACTGTGTCCCCCTTTGCCTGGCAAAGCAATAAAGCTGTTCTTTTCTACTTCACCCAAAACTCTGTCTCTGAGATTCGATTCAGCAGTGGTGCACAGAGGCTAAGTTTTTGACATCATTACTAAGTAGCTTACAAATCCAGAAAGGGAGAGGAAAATGAAATATTGTACTGAGAAGGCAAGACTTCTAGAGGAAGGAATTCAGGTTTCTGTTGGCCATCGGAAGACTCAGAACTATACCACAGCACAAAATTAATTATTATTACATAAATTTATAACGTGTAATTTGGCCATGTTTCTGCCAACTTTTCAAACTCAGCTGCTACTTCTAGGGATGCCCAATGTTCCATACAAACCTTGCTTTGAGATGCTTCAAGAAAGTGTAAATTATTGTTCCATGGGAAGATTGGAGAAATAGAACTTAACGGGATACTCTTAGCTGTGTCAGAACTCCAATTATATATAATCCGAATTATTATTATTTTTCTTCCAAATCAAATATTTTCAGCTATCTTTGGAATTGTGATAAAGTTCTATGGCAGGAAACACCTGAAAGAGATGAAAATTACATTCAAACGGAGAGAGAAAAAGCCCTTTATAATTTTCAAGGAGATTGATTTTGAACTTAAAAGTCTTACACAAACCAAGTGTCCAATAGATGTGAATGCAAACTAATGCCAACTTTGTCTGCAAAAAAACTTACATCCCGTTCTTCTTTTCTGAAGAGGCGAATTGAGAATACACTCAATTTATAAGAGGAGGTAAATGAGTACAAAGAAAACATGAAGCTGGGAATCAGGGAGATTAATCTAGAAGTGCAGAGAAATTGCTCTGCAGTAAGAGTTGTGCAGTGAGCTGAGACAGCACCTAAGGCAAGTTGGTGAAGAAAATATGAGAGATGAGGTCTAGTTTCTGCCTAGAGCAGAAAGTGCTCTAGGCAGAAACTGGACCACATGCGATAGAAGATGGGATTAAGAAAGATGGGATTAAGGTTAAGTTTTATGTATATAGTAAGCAAATTTACTGCTAGTCAAAAAGAAAGGAGGCAATCAGAAAGTTCAAGGAACACAAAAGCTATACCAGGAATCATGGGACCATTTGTGAAGCAAATTTAAATGCACCATAATTTTAAGCTATTGATGGGGCTTAAGGAAATTTTACCTTGATCCTAGGAAAACTCTCCTTCAAGTGACATATGGGTTATACCTTTGTTTCCATAAGGGAAGAAATGTAGTATTTGGCTTACAGTGATTGATATTTCTAGAGTTTTTAACTCATAGAATCAATCTATTGACAAAATGGAAAAATACTATTTGTCATTTGGAATATACCATAAATATTAACAGTTTTCACAGTAGTCTTTACAGTTAAATTGTTAACAGTAGCCATGCCGATTTAATATTAAGGATATAATAGAATTTAGGGAGTTAAAGATTTAGGGAAGTATAGTCATTTTAGAGAGTCTGGAACTTAAGGGAATACCAAAAGTTGATGGAACAAGAAAATTATTTTAAAATATTATTTATTGTTAAATTAACTAACATAGAACTATAAATAATACAAATAGTTAATAAAACAAATTGTTCATAATAATACGAATAGATAAACGAGTTTGGGAAATGGGAATGGAGAATAAGATGATTGTGCTAATTTTTTTCTTTCATTAGAATATCCAATTATATTGTATAAAGTTGTTAAATTTTGAAGTAGAAAAATATATAATATTTTATCTAAGTCAAAGGAAAGTATAAATTGGAAATTTAAAATCTTCTATATTAGATGATTTTTCTATATATTTCTGTGAAAAATAAAATCAGAGGCTGGAATGAACATAATAGAGTTCTGTTTAGGATATGGGTAAATAGAACTCATGAGCCCTGTTTAAAAGACTTTAAGACTCCATATTATTTAGTGATACTTTTTATAAATTATTGATACATTTAGATAGTTATTCACATTCTATGATAAAATATAGGATGTTACCTGAAAATAACAGATAATAATGTCAGTTGTCAGTAGAGATTTATCTAACAAGTGAAGAAGTCTTGACAATAAAGTATAGAAGACTTGAAGGATTAATTTTATACTTATAAAATTAATTAAATTAATTAAATGAATACATTAAATTTATTAAATTTAAAATTTATATTTTCCCTTTAAGACTTGGTGTTGAACCTTTACAATTGCCTTTAGCATTATATTTAGAAAGATTTGTGTTAGATGTTTATAACTAACCACATCTTTTTGCTTTTCATTATAGGATATATAGAATTTTATATAAATGTTTATAAGTATGTGTGGCTTATCTTCATCCATCATAAATTGCTGCTTCTCCTGCATAAATAAGTAAGCAAGTAGCTATTCCTGGGTTAAGTCTACAATGTCATCATTTTAATACACAATTTTATTAATCGTAGAGAAGATTTAAAGCAGACAGCAAGACTTACATTTTTAGGAAATAACTTCCTTACATTCCCTGACTTTCAAAAACTGCATCATGTCAGGCTGTGAATATACATTACTTCTTCAAATGAATCCTGGAACAATTTCTCAGCTTTGAACACATTGAAGGCACCTTATCTTCCTTTACCTTTCAGCAGATGGCTGCAGGCTTTCTTAAAAATATCCTTCAGTCTTTTGATTTGAGTTGCTCATGGATCTGTCACTTTGTCATGGTAGTTGCTCTATCATTTTGCTTTTTATAGAAGTAGGAAATGAGACTGCAAACTGGTGATGGATGAAATTTAAAAGGATGAAACAGTCGATTGGTTTGAAGTTGTTCAGAAAAGGTCTGAGAAGCTCCCTTCAAATTGAAGGCCTCTTGATTTCCAATCCCATGAAATCATAAAATATGTTGGAAACAAATGGAGACAATTTGATGGGGAAACCCTAACAACCTTGTGGTGGGCTTCACATTTAACACTTTGCCAGCGCAGGACAGGAATCACGTATGAATGCGGAACATATGGCTCACTTAAACTGCTTTAACAATTCAGCTTAAAACAGTGAATTCAGTCAAATTTTTAGTTTTTGATAGTAACTCAAAAATTTGATGATTTTTCTTCAATGATTAAGCTGATTGCTTTTGTATATTTTAAAATGCTTCTATTTGAGAAAATAAGTAATAAAGGATATCTGAAATCTCCTTATATTAAATGCAAAGTCTAGGTGTAAGTGTAGTTTAGCACTTATTTAACCCCAAGAAGTTTATGTACCAATGTTTTAATCAGTTCTTACTTCCTATATTTCAGCAAAGCTTTATTATGAATACTCAACTGCCTTTAAACTTTTTGTGATGGCTTTTAAAATCAATTTAGGCCAACAAGCATAGAAACACACGATGTTATAGCTGTGGTGGAGTATGTAATTGATGAGCCCTTTCTGAGACTTCAGTTTGACAGAGGGTGACAGTTTAGCTCTGTTGAAAAAACAAAATGTCAAATATGAGAATTTGCAAACTGAACCACTTTCCTAGGGCACAAGGAAGGATGCAACTATAAGGATCTAACAGAGCAGCCAAAGTATAGGAGGAATTGCACACATTAGCAATCCATTATGTAAAATATTCACAGAAGGAAAATATTATTCATCAGGTATAGAAAAAAATTTTAACTGCAATAATGTAAAGTTTTTAAAACTGAACTTTCCTTGTTTACATTACTAGGGTGATATAAAAAAAGTTGATAGTGATTGTCAAGTTAGCCCAATAGTCATTAAGACATCAACCAACTAAACAGGGTAACTCTTTTTATCACATTATTCATGGTTCTTAATACATGCCATCATAGTTATAGAAATTCTCTTATATTTATTTTATATTTATATATTTTATTATACATTAATACTATGTGAGTGATTTAGTATAAATTTATCTTTCATGTTGAAACATACACAAACAAGGAATAAAAAATCTACTGGGATTGCATTATTTGTTAATTAAAATATTTAGTTAATGAGTTAATTGATTTAATATAAAATCAGGATCTGCTCCACATGGTGGGACTTCAAACACAAAATTTGATTCTCCTGATTTGTTTTCCAGGAACTACCCAAACATAAATAAAAGTATTTTCAATTTTCTTTTGTTCATCTTTCCTTTCCCCTCTCTTTTCTTCCTCCTTTCTCCCTCACCCTTTCTGCTTTTCTGTTTTTCCTTCCACACATATTTATTTAAGGCTTCTATGTGCCAGGCTGTTATAGGTACTTGGGATACATTGTGAACAAAAGTCCTTGTATAAGTCATATTCCAGTAACACAAAATCTTTCCTATCAGGAGAGTTCCCCTTCCAGATGGTGGTGTGAGGGGCTCCACAGACCTGCTTCCTGTGAAATAAAAAAAACTACTGTTTACTGTTAAATCACAAACCATTTAAAGTTTCAGGAAGTTGTCCTACAGGCATACAGCAAATGAAGAGCCATATATTGAGGAAAATCTATTCAATCTCAATAAGACCAATTGAAACTGAGTGAGGCCCTGTGGGGCTCCCGGTCATGGAGGCCCTTTTGCCCCCCATTTCTTGTAGGCAAGACACCAGCCTCCATGACCTTCCCTGAGTTCCAAAGGGCAGATTCAAACAGTTGCTAATCAAGAGAGGAGCAGCCGAGGAACCATCTGAGGCAAGATTAAAGGGACCAGAGAAGCTCATCAAGATTAGGAGACCACCTGAGATGAGATTAAGAGACTGCAGACCCTGCTCACCTCCTAATCTTGTCAGAGACCCCATCTTTGAACCATTGTTATAAAACCCCTCATCAAATCCTTCCTGGTTGGGACACATAATTTTCGAGGGCAGGAGGCCACTGTGTCCCGCTTTGCCTAGCAAAGTAATAAAGCTATCCTTTTCTACTTCACCTGAACCTCTGTCTCTGAGATTTGATTCAGCACTGGTGTACAGAGAGGCCGAGCTTTCGGTAACACAATGAGAGTCTGTGTTTTTTAAGCCATAATGCACTGCCTTCATTTCTCACCTTCTCATATGCATGGGTTCATGTGTGTGGCCAACAAGTCAGGTCTTTCTCTCCCCTCAGTTCCCAGTCAAGGAATATGGAATCCAACCAGAAGGGGCAAGTTACAAGTATTTTTCATTATTTCCACCTCTGAATTGCAGAGGCTAAATTTCTGACAAGTGTGACTGAGAAGGTGGGGCCTCCCTTCCTCCACCCAGCCCCTACGCATAGAGCTGCCTGTCCCAGGCATGTTAGACTGAGAATACAGTGTCTCAATCACCTTTGTCCCAGGTGCACATATGCACATATGGCTGAGCTTCCATGCTTGGAGAAGCAGAGGAAAGATATACAAAGAAACAGAAACGTGTGATTGCTACACAGGAAACAATGCAGCCAACAGAAACTAACTGTGAGAAGGCCAAGGTACTGGATTTAGAAGAAAAATCCTTCAAAGCAGTCATTATAAATGTGATCAAAGAATTAAAGAAGCCCATGCATAAAGAAGTAAAGGAATATATAATGACAATGTCTCATCATACAAAGAATATCAATAGAGAGTTAGAAATTACAGAAGAGACCAAATGGAAATTCCAGAGATTCAATAAACAAAGTAAAAACTTTATCAGAGGGGCTGAAAAGTAGCTCTGAACTGGCAGAAGAAAGAATGAGTAAACTTGAAGATAGATCAATAGAGATTATGGAATCTGAAAAACATAGAGAAAAAAGAATGAAGAAGAATGATCAGAGCCTCATAGAAATATGAGACATCATTGACATATGTGTAATGGAAGTATCAGAAGAAGAGAAAAAGAAAGGAGCAAAGGGAGGGCTGGGGTACCTGCACAGTGACCGCCCCACCATGAAAAAAATATGCTCTGAGATTTAGAAGTAGTCACTGTATGTTGTACAATCATCTGTGGACATATATAAATAAACATTATATAATGCTTCTACTAAAAAAAAAAAAGGAGCCAAAAAAAATATTCAAAGAAATAATGCTGAAACTTCCCAAATTTGATGAAAACCACTAACCTACACATCCAAGAAAACCAACTCCAAGTAGAATAAACATAAAGATACCCACACACAGACACATTATATTTTTCATGCTGAAAGCCAAAAAAAAAGAGAAACTTTTAAAGCAGCAAGAGAATGATAAATTGTAGCATACAAGGTGTATTAGTTTCCTAGGGCTGCTGTAACAAATTACCACAAACTGGGTGTCTTAAAACACCAGAAATTTAGAGAATATTATGCTTAGTGAAATAAGCCAGAGAAAACAAATACCATATGATATCACTTATATATGGAATTTTTTAAATAATACAAAAGAATGTATATACGAAACAGAAACAGACTCTCAGGGACATAGAAAACAAACTTGTGGTTACCAAAGGGGAGGGGGAGGGGTGTCAGGACAAATTAGGGGTCTGAGATTAACAGATACAAACTACCATACATAAAATAGATAAGTAACAAGGATTTACCATATGGCATGGGGCATTGCACCCAGTATCTTGTAATAACCTATAATGGAATATAATGTGCAAAAATACTGAATCACTATGCTGTACACCTAAAATTAACACAATATTGTAAATCAACTATACTTCAATTTAAAAAACCCAGAAAGTTAGTCTCAAACAGGTTGGAGGCTAGAAGCATAGAATAAAAGTGTGGCAGAACCATGACCTGTCTAAAATCTGTAGCAGGGAATTCTTCCACACTACTTCTAGCTTCTGGTGTCTGTCAGCAATCCTTGTCTTTCCTTGGATTGTAGATGCATTACTCCAATCTCTGCCTCCATCATCACCTAGCTGTCTTCTTTTCATGTATCTCTCTTCTTCCTATAAGGACACAAGTCTTACTGGATTCAGGGACCTTTCTATTCCAGTATGACCTCACTTAACTAATTACAACTTCAATGCTCCATATTCAAATAAAGTAACATTCTAAAGTACTAGGAGTTAGGACTTCAATGTGTCTTCAACAGATCTTCATTATATCTTCAACATATAACAAGCATAGTTGTGACACAAGAGAAAACCAAACCTATTTTAGAAATAACCCAAAAGTCCATCAAATGATGAATGGATAACCAAAATGTAATATATCCATACAACCATATATTATTCAGCAATAAAAAGAAATGAAGTACTGATTAAAGCTAAAACATATTCGCCTGTAAAAAAAACATTATTCTAAATAAATGAAGCCAGTCACAAAAGACCACCTATTGCATATATTTTATGATTCCTTTTATACAAAATGTGCAGAATAGGGAACTCTGTAGACACAGAAAGTGGATTAGTGTTTGCCTAGGGCTGGGGCTGGAGGTTGGGGGAAAACTGGGAGTGACTTCTAATGAGTATGGCGTTTCTTTATAAAAAAAAATAAATGTTCTAAAATTGGTGTAATGATTGCCCAACTTTGTGTATATACTATAAACCACTGAATTGTACACTTTAATGAGGTAAATTGTACAGTACATGAATTATATCTCAACAGGATGTTATTAAAAATCCCATAAATCACCAGGTTGTTATTAAAAATCCCATAAATCACCATGCTTCCTACCAAAAGATGATTGCTATTGGCCAAAAAAACCCCACAAAAATATGTTTTGTTTGTGGGCTCTGTAACCAGCTGAGTATACATTTTATAGCCCACAGAGGGACATTAAATCGTGAATTTATTAATGAGTTGCTCAGTTCTGACCAAATGAGAATGTTTATATGGGAAAGTTAAACATGATTTAAAATGTTTATCTGATACCAAAAGAACAAAACCAATTTTAAAAACCTCATGAAAGCTAAGTTCTTGAAACCTAAGAGCATGAAGAGTATGTATTAATCTAATTACACATCAAGATAAATTCATTTTTACAGTACTCTTAATTATCTTTCAAACTACAATAGCATTCAAGTAATTTTAAATGCTCCCTGATGACTTGGGGTTTTTTTTTTCCTGAATGAGAGTATTTTAAAGTACATGAGAAAGTCTATAAAATACTATATATATATCAAATATTATTTCCTATTTGAATACTATATGACTATTTTAATAAAAAATTGGTGCTCACCTGACATTTTCCCCCCAAAGTCACACAAGCCAATATGTATGACTCAAATTCAACAACAGCTTCTCTATTTTAGATGGAGATACTATGAATAACAGGTTTCTTTTTCACTCGTTTCTGATAAAAACTCGTTTCACTTTTTTACCTGAAAGAGAAACAGCTCCCTAAAATTTTATCTGTAAGAAATGCTCTTATTTTTTAAAGAAGTCTGCATCAGCATCAACTGATATGGTTGTTCATAGCTTGCTTTGTTGAAGAAGGTAAAAATGGTAATAACTGATTTGTTTCTTTCTTATAATGAATTCTTTAAGAATAATTTTCTATTTTAACAGTTGCTTTTTTGGATTTCTGGCCCAAGTTGGCATAAACCAGCCTTGGAGAGTGCAACTCATCTTCTAGCAAGACTGCAATACATTTGATTATTAACATTTGTTCCTTTCTTCAACAAATGTTCACCATTCTGAAGTACGAACATGCATACACACACACACACACACATCTTCGTTATTGTCTTTCCTTGAAAGGATCATAGAAATAAAATCTAGCCCTTTTTCCCTCATGAAACTTCAAATATGCAAAGATGACATTATTGTTGCTAATTTTTTTTATTGAACTATAGTTGATTTACAGTGTTAATTTCTGCTGTACAGCAAAGTGACTCAGTTATACATATATATACATTCTTTTTCATATTCTTTTCCATTATGGTTTATCACAGGATATTGAATATAGTTCCCTGTGCTATACAGTAGGACCTTGTTGTTTATCCATCCTCTGTATAATGGTTTGCATCTGCTAATCCCTAACTCCCAATCCATCCTTCTCCCAACCCCATCTCCACCTTGGCAACCACAAGTCTGCTCTCTGTCTGTGAGTCTGTTTCTGTTCCATAGGTAGGTTCAGTTGTGTCATGTTGCTGATTTTTCTATTTCAATTTTCATTTTCAGGTTTTAAAACCATAACCCACTTCACAATTGTCTTAGTTTAGGTTTCACCTAAAAGAAACCCTAGGCAAGGGATTGGGTGTCTGTAGTTTACTTGAGTGATGACTCCTGGAAACCCAAGTGAGGTAGTGGGGAACAGACACGGGACAGGAGATAAGCTCATGGTAAGTGTGTCAGTGAGGCAGATACCACTGTGGACAATCAACATTGACACCTGTCTCTGGGACCTTCTGAAATACCATGCTTAGCATACTTTAGATTTGTCGGACAAATTGGAATTAGGGTGGACAAAAGAACTATGGGTTTATTTGCAATATATTAATTTTTAATATGACATTTTAATATGTTACTTATGTGATTTTAAAAGTACATGTGTATTTTCATATGAAAATATGTCAAAATATCAACAGTGGTTAAGTCGCTATGGCAGGAAGATGAATGATTGTACTCTTGTTTAGTTTATTATTTAAAATAAGAATCATCACAAAATGGTTGTTTGCCATTTTTTTTAAGAAAGAAATATTTAATACATCTAGTTCAAATAATAAGGCACAATGATTTTTTTTTTATCCCACAGGCAAATTTCACTGTGAAGTGTGTTGCTGTTTGGCTTCAATGCAGCGTGGGATTATGGAATTGTACAACACGGGGAGTGATCCTCTTACAATGCATCTTGTAAGCTCTCTGTTCTTCCTCTGTAATGTGTTCCCCAGGTACCCTCCCCATGATTTTTCCTCAAAGAATCCCTCCTCAGCTAGAATTTTTACCTCTCTATCCAAAAATAGCATCCATACTACTCCTTACTAGGCTTATAACTAGCTGTATATTTTCTAATTTGCTTAACACTCTATGATCCTAGAAATAATATGTTATTTATTTTGTTCTCCAGTCTCTAAAAAGTAAGGCCATGAAGACAGAGACTTTGTATGTTTTCTTCATTGCTATATCCCTTTTGCCTAGAAAAGTGTATGGGTCATATCGGTATGCAGTAAATATTTTAAAATAAATTGTGACTTTTTACTTCTTAAGACTAAAATACCTTAATATGTCACAGTTGTATGCCACTGTCCACTTTTCTGTAGCAGAAATATCTCTCTAATTCCTAGGCCAAAAATCACCCACCAGTAAGCTTAGTATGAGAATTACTCCCCTCAAATTGCTCTGAATGTAGCCCTCTCTTCTTAAAATTATTTAGTGATTTTTATCTGGAGTTCAGTCAAGCCTTTCAAATTTTGATATCTGGCATTTGAGCTGGCTTCCTATGAAACAGGAACAAATTCACAAGGGAACCCCATTTCTTTTTTTTTTTAATTTTATTGGAGTGTAGTTGATTTACAATGTTATGTTATTTCAGGTGTACAGCAAAGTGATTCAGTTATACATATACATATATTCATTATTTTTCAGATTCTTTTCTCATATAGGTGATCACAGAATATAGAGTAGAGCTCCCTGTGCTATACAGTAGGTCCTTGTTGGTTATCTACCTTATATATAGTAGTGTGTGTATGTTAATCCCAAGCTCCTGATTTATCCCTCCCCCCAACATCTACTCTTTGGTAACCGTAAGTTTGTTTTCAACATCTGTAAGTCTGTTTCTGTTTTGTAAATAATGCCATTTGCAGCAACATGGATGGACCCCCATTTCTTTTTTAAAAATCCTCAGGCAACAGCAGTGATTCAAGGGAAGAGTCCCCATCCACTGTGCTGAGACAGACACACCACTCTCCAGCCTGCTTGCAGAGTTCAGGGTAACACCAAGGCAGAGATGAAAGACAATGGCCGCCCATGATAGGAGCATTTAACCTCATTCACCAGAGCAGGAAAAGCATCACAGATGCTTTTATTTATTTGTTATTAAGCATCTGAGATTATCCACATGTGACCAGAGTACAATTTTTCTCAGTAAAGCAATTTTCACCTGTCATGAAAGCTACCTAAGTTTTCACTGTTACCAAAACTGGCTCCAGCATTAGGAAATCTCATTTAGCGAACTAACTCTAACTGTAGTCATAGGCAACAGAGTTAGATCCAGTTGCACGAGGAACGGAGATAGCGTAGCTGCCAATTCTTCAGAAACTTTCTTCAAAATGTAACAGGAAATATATATGACTCGGAAACATGGAATATAATTGACAGAGCACAGCAGTAATTCTGTTCCTCTACCACAATTCCTAAGCCCGAGATGCCATTTTCCAAGTAAACAGCTTTATCAAAGATGTTCCAATCATAAACTTTCTCATGGTGGCCACAAGATAAAATGACTTTTATTTTTGACAAACACAAGTTTTCTGCAAGTTAGTTGCAAATAGGAAAAAATTGTAAAGTTTAGGAACAAATTATAAATTTAAAGCATAAAAATAGAAAAAATCTATGTCGAAGGATATGTACCAGTGAGTGGAATCTGTAATAGCTACAGAATAAAGCACAGTCTGGTTTTAATTAAGTTTAAATTAGCTTTACATGAAAATAAATTGGCTTTGAATCTATGAGATTAAAATAATAATATTAACATCTAAAAGAAATGCTGCTTTTTATATCTTCTCAGTCAAACCCAAAGGCCTAGATGAAATAAAAACAGAAATTGTAAATTACCAATTACTTTAATTGTTGGGTTATTTATGTTCATTTGATTCTTTGAAACATGCTTAATAGGCAATTTTAAAATATTAGAAGGGCTTCCCTGGTGGTGCAGTGGTTGACAGTCCGCCTGCCGATGCAGGGGACATGGGTTCGTGCCCCGGTCCGGGAAGATCCCACATGCCGCGGAGTGGCTAGGCCCGTGAGCCATGGCCGCTGAGCCTGCGCGTCCGGAGCCTGTGCTCCTCAATGGGAGAGGACACAACAGTGAGAGGCCCGCGTACCGCAAAAAAAAAAAAAAAAGAGAGAGATCCACACTGAAACACGTCATGCTCAAACTGTCAAAAGGCAAAGACAAAAAATGTATTTTGAAAGCATCAAGAGAGAAGGGACTCATCACATGCAAGGAGTCCTTAATAAGATTATCAGCAGATTTCTCATCAGAAACTTCAGAGGCCAGAATACAGTGAGCTGATATCAAAGTGCTTTTAATAAAAGTGAGAACAGTCAACCAAGAATACTTTATCAGGCAAAACTGTTCTTCAAAAATGAGAAAGAAACTGACATTTCCAAATAAACAAAGGCTCAGGGAGCTCATTACCACTAGATTTGCCCTGCAAGAAATGCTACCAGGAGTCATGTAGTTTGAAATAAAAGAATAATACACAGCAACTTAAAGCCATATGAAGAAATAAAGATCTCAGTAAATGTAAATAAAAGATGAATTATAAAAGCTAGTATCATTGTAATTAAGGTGTGTAACCCCACTTTTTGTTTTCCACATGATTTAAGAGACTGGTATATTTTAAACAAATTATTAGTCTAAAAGATAGTGTAGTTGTAATTTTGGTTTGTAACTACATAATTTAAGAGACTAATGCAGTTAAAAATATTCTTCTATATTTTTGGCACACAATCTATAAAGATATAACTTTAACTTCAACAACTAAAAGGGGTGGGGATGGAGCCATTAAAGGAGCAGAGTTTTTGTTTGTTACTGAAGTTAAACTGGTATAAATTCAAATTAGAGTGTTATAACTTCAGATTAAACGTAATCCCTGTGGAAACCACAAATAAAATATCTAAAGAATATATACAAAAGGAAATGAGAAAATAATTTGTGTTTCACTATATAAAATCAACTAAACACAGAAGAAAACAGTAATATAGGAAAATACAAAAAAAAAACCCTATAAGGCATATAGAAAATAAATAGCAAAATGACAGAAGTAAATCCGTCCTATTCAGTAAGTACTTTAAATGTAAGTTGATTAAATTTTCTAATGAAAAGTCAGGATTGGCAGAAGGATTAAAAACATATAGATGATCCAGCTATACACTACAAGAGACTCACTTTGGATTTAAACACAAATAGGTTGAAAGTGAAAAGATGGAAAAAAGATATTTCAAGGGAATAATAACCAAAAGAATACAGAGGTGGCTATACTAATATCAGACAAGGTATACTTTAAATCAAAAAATTACAAGAGACAAAGAACATTATCTATTAAAGTTTCAATTCAGCAAGAAGCTATAACAATCATATTTACACATCAAATAACAAATCCCCAAAACATATGAGAAAAAATGGACAGAATTTAAGAAAGAAATAGAGAGTTCTACAATAATAGCTGGAGACTTCAATACGCAACTCTGAAAAAAAGATAGAACAGCTAGATAGAGATAAGTAAAGAAATAGAGGATTTGAACAACACAATGCACAAACTAGATCTAATAGACATATATAGAACACTGTACCTAACAACAGAATATGCATTCTTCTCAAATGTACATGAGACAGTTTCCAGAAATAGTCCATATGTTAGGCCACAAATGACATCTCAGCAGATTTTAAAAGATATCATACAAAGTATCTTCTCTGACTGTAACAGGATGAAGTCAGAAATCAATAACAGAAAGAAAACTGAAAAATTTGTGAATCTGTGGAAATTAAACAACACACTCTTAAACAACCAATGGATCAAGAAGGAAATCACAAGGGAAATTTAAAAATACTTGAAGATGGATAAAAATGAAAACACAGCATTTCCCCACAGCAAATCTTGTGGGGAAACAGCAAGAGCAGTGATAAGAGGGAAATTTATAGCTAAAAATGCTTACATTTAAAAAAACAAGAAAAATCTCAAATTAACAACTCAACTTTACAATTTAAAGAACTAGAAAAAGAAGAACAAATTAAACTCAAAACTACCAGGGAGAAAGAAGCAATAAAGATTGCAGCAAGGATTTAAAAAAAAATTAGAGAATAGAAAATCAATAGAGAAAATCAATAAAAACATATGTTGGTTCTTCAAAAAAATCAACAAAATTAACAAACTTTTAGCTAGATTGACTAAGATAAAAAGAGAGAAGATTCAAATTACTAAAACCAGAAATGAAAATAGGTACATTATTAATTCTACAGAATAAAAAAGATTATAAAAGAGTACTATGGACAGGTGTACACCAACAAAAAAAGATAACTTAGATAAAATGGACAAATTTCTAGAAACACAAAACCTACTAAGACTAAACCAAGAAGAAATAGAGACTCTTAATAGACATAAATAGTAAGGACATAAGGAGATTGAATCAGTAATTGAAAATCTCCCAAACAAAGCCCTGAACCTGATGATTTCAACCAGAGATTTCTACCAAACCTGTAAAAACCTAACATCAATCTTTCTTAAACTTCTAAAATATTGAAGAGGAGGGAATACTCCCTAACTCATCCTTACGAGGCCAGCATTACCTTGGTATCAAAGTCAGACAAAGACACTACAAGAAAGGAAAACTACAGACCAATTCCCTGATGAGCACTGATGCAAATCCTCAAGAAAATATTACAAACTGAAGTCAGCAGCACATGAAAAATGTTATAACCATGCCCAAGAGGGATTTATTTCTGGAATTCAAGGATGGTCAACATATAAAAGTTAATCAATGTAATACACAAAATTAACAAAATGAAGGACAAAAAAACGCACACACTTTATCATGTCAATTGATGTGGAAAAAGCATTTGACAAAGTTCAATGCCAGTTCATGACGAAAAACACTCAATAAACTAGAAATAGAAAGAATCTACCACAACATAATAAAAGCCATGTGTGAAAAACCCACCCAGACAGCATACTTAATGGTGAAAGAGTGAAAGCTTTTCCTCTAAGATCAGGAACAAGGCAAAGATGCCTGTTTTGCCACTTCTGCTCAGTCTAGTACTGGAAGTTCTAGCTAGAGCAATTAACATAAATAGATAGATAGATAGATAGATAGATAGATAGATAGATAGATAGATGATAGATAGATGGCATGCAAATTTGAAAGGAAGAAATAAAATGATCTGTTTGCAGATGATATGATCTTATCATACCAATGGGTTTTTGATAAAAAACCCAAAAGATTTCACAGACAAAAAAAAGAACATCAGAACTAATAAACAAATTCAGCAAAATAGCAAGATACAAAATCAACACCAAAAAAACAGTTGCATTTCCATGTATTAACAATGAGCAATTTGGAAAGAAAATTAAGATAACAATTCCATTTTATGGCATCAAAGAAAAATACTTAGAAATAACTTAACCAAGAAAGTGAAAGATTTGTACAATAAACATTTCAAAACATTTCTAAAAGAAATTAAAGAGGATATAAATAAATGGAAAGATTTCCCATGTTTATGAATTGGAAAACATAATATTGTTAAGATGTCAATAATACCCAAAGTGATTTACATATTTAATGCATTCCCAATCAAAATCCTAATGATGTTTTTTGCAGAATTAGAAAAAAATCCTAAAATTTATATGAAATTTCAAGAAATCCCAAATAACCAAAATATCCTGAAAATAAAAAGAACAAAGTTAAAGGATTTGTATTTCTTGATTTCAAAACTTACAACTACAGTGACAAAAAATAGTGTGGTACTGGTGTAAAGACAGACATTTAAACCAATGGAACAGAATAGAGAGTTTAGAAATAAACTATATCAAATGATTTTAAACAAAGGTGCCATGACCATTTAATGGGGAAAGTCTTTTCAACAAACGGTCCTGGAAAAACTTGAGATCCACATGCAAAAACGAAGTTGAGTCCTTGCCTAATACCATACACTAAAATTCATTCAAGATGGATCTATTACCTAACTATAAGACCTAAAGTTATAAAAACTCTTAGAAGAAAACATAGGGCAAAACATCATGATATTGGATTTGGCATAGATTTCTTGGATATGACACCAAAGGCACAGGCAACAACATAAAAATAGAAAAATTTGATTTTGTGAACCTTAAGACAATTTGTGGATCAGAAGGAACTATCAATAGAGTAAAAATACAACCCATGGAATGGGAGAAAATATTTGCAAATCATATATCTGAAAAGGAATTAATACCTAGAGTATATAAAACTCCTAAAACTCAACAACAGCAACAACCAGGCAAAAATGGGCAAAGAACTTGAATAGACATGTCTCCAAAGAAGATAAGCAAATGGTCAATAATCACACGAAAAGATGATCAACATGACTAGTAATTAGGGAAATGCAAATCAAAACCATAATGAGATATCACCTCACACTCATTAGAAGTTAAATTGAACATTAAAAGCAAACCAGTACATAAAAATCCCTTCTCACTCCTTCACATCCTGGGGAGATTTGAATGGCTTGGTCACAGGCAAATTTAACAGCCTTATTGACTTTCACATACTCCTAACTTACCAAAACAAAACAAACAAGCAAAAATAACAACAACAACAAAAAAAAAGCAGAGATCCAGGGGGAAAAAATGTAAGAAAGACACAAATGCTATTGAAGTTATGAAATAATTCTGACTCAACTCACAGTGTCTTTGAATATTATAATGTAATAAAGTCAAAGTAATCAATACAATTTAAAATTTGGCAAGGAAAAAAAATGTGTTCTTAGGGCATCTAGCTTACTGTACTCACTAAAGAAGTCTGTGAGTTTTCCTAGAGTAATTTGAACTCCATAGATTTTTTCCCCTCTTTAATTATGTTCTTTTCAGGCATTTTATGCTTTAAAATTTTCATAGGAAATTGTTAGCAATGGACCCATCATTTCTTACACGTTATCTACTCTACATTTTCACTATGAGTCTCTTCCATCAAGTGATTCATGTATAAAGAGACTTTCAAGAATACTAAATTGGACTTTGAAGTTCATCAATCTGGTGCCATTTTGGTCATTTTTTTCATGGGTTACAGCAGTGGGAGAAAGTTGATGTACCCATATATTTCTTCCTGGCTGGGGGGGTCAGTCACTGTGGTAGATTTTCCATCACCCATAGTTAAAAAGTAATACCAGAAATCTCCCTCAAGTAAAGAGAAAGGAAGGGCTGAGTGAAACCATACCTATAAAACTGCCTTTCTGAAGAGTGGACTAGAAAATAGACTATGAGGTGTTTTTCTTTCCATTGAAATCACTTCCTCTTATCACATCATTAGTGCAAAGAGTCAAGCAATGACAGAACAATTCTACTTTTCCCTGAGAGTTCACAACAGGTGATTCTCATAGTTTGTGAGAATATTGACAAGACCCTGGAGTGGACTTCAGAGATCACTAATATAACCCTCATATATTATTCTTTTATTGATGAAGAGTTAGATCCTAAAGTACTTCAAATGACCTGCATAATGAAAAAGATTATATTTGATGTTCACATAGTTTAAACCATGAATTATGTGTGGGGAGATATAATGACAACAATGGATAAGTTTGAAAAGATTTCTATGATGCAGTTGAGTCAGACCACCTCAGAATTTGTTTATTCTGACTCACTAGAGCCTGTTTTATTAGCTCATTAAGAGGGTAATTATTAGTTGACCCTTGTCTCTCCTTTAAAGCTCAGTCAAATAAATGTACAATTTAGTAAATTAAGCTAATTTAACTGTATGGTTTTATTGGGTTTAGCAGGATGCAAATAATAAAATTTACTCTTAATATTCTAAAAATTCCTCCAGTTTTGTCTCATTTTGTGAAATATCTGCTTTGCAGTTCTGCCACTTGTTCTTACACTCTTGAATCCACAAGAGTCTTTTACAGCCCATCTCTAATATGAAAGAAAAGAAAAGGTGTTTTAATGGAAAAGAAAACAGACCTTGATTTTTCATGTAAGGTAAAACAAAACAAAACAAAAATCAGAAGCACATTTGTTGTGCCCATTCCCATGTGCCCAAGAGGAAAATGAAAATAAAGACCATGTCAAGAAAACTGATGCCGCTATAGGATCTGTCATTCATGATTTGGAAATTTACCTCCAGCAAAGTGAGGGCAAAATCCCCTTTCTCTCAGCAGCCCATAAATAATTCACATTTTTTAAAGAAGAGAGTCCAAAGACTCTCCTTTAAGAAACGTGGAAAATTGATTCTGATGGAAAAAGGAAATACAAGTCATGATGAAATGGAGAAGAAAATACACTTCGATGATTTATCTTGTCACATTTTATGTCTAGATATCTAGTGTATCAAAGAGATACACGTCTGATGATGAATAAAGACGGGCTGAAGAAAACACAGACAACTATTTGTGGAAGCACAAAACTGTGGCTTTGAGAACTGTAGCCACATATCAGATTGTCTTCCACTATTTACTATCCTGAAAGAGATATGCACATTGATTAGAGTCTGTGTTTTATCTAGAAGAACCCTCTTGCATACATATAAGTAAACTGAGTCCTAAAAAACTGAACTCACCCAAATTTACAGACATAGTTAACTTTGTCACATGAATGGCTGAAATTCCCAAAGATTCTTGAACAATCTTATTGTAAGATCGTTGGAGAGCCAGCAACTGAGTTGGGTAAGATGTCCAATTCCTCTCCCATGTTTCACATGAAAAATATCAGTGGGAACACAGCTAAATTAAGGGAGTTAATGTACATACGCAAGAGCTGGTGTTGACTGGTGTGCCATCTGAACATTTCCCTGGGAAGTCTTTTTTTTAAAAGATACTATTTTCAGCATCTTAACAAAACCTTGCCAATCTCTGCCATAGGTCTCAGAGGCATGGGCTCTGCCTGTGTTTCTACACCAGGGAAAGTCAAGGATGTTGTAGTGGTTGTACTTGTGTTTTACTGAGTTTGGGGAAGGGGCAATGAAGGCCCTATTTAGCTGTCTCTCACACCCCATCTCAGATGCTGGAGGGGAACAGGCTCAGCTAGAGGCAGCACTGGTCATGGTTCCCACACCGGCCATTGTCTTCAACCACAGTAATAAGCACAAAACGGTGGAAAGTGAGTAACTTGGGGTTTTGTTATTAGCACCAGAATCATAAGATCTACAAATAACTTTTCCTTTTTTAATTAATTTTATTGAAGTATAGATGATTTAATGTGTATTAATTTCTTCTGTATAGCAAAGTGACTCAGTCATACATATATATATACTTCTTTGTATTCTCTTCCATTATGGTTTATCACAGGATATTGAATATTGTTTCCTGTGCTATACAGTAGGACCTTGTTGTTTATCCATCCTATATATAATAGTTTGCATCTGCTAATCCCAAACTCCCAATCCTTCCCTCCCCCACTCCTCTCCCCCTTGGCAACCACAAGTCTGTTCTCTATGTCTGTGAATCTGTTTCACAGATATGTTCATTTGTGTCATATTTTAGATTTCACATATAAGCGATATCATATAGTATTTGTCTTTCTCCTTGTGACTTAACTTCTCTTAGTATGATCATCTCTAGGTCCACTCATGTTGCTGCAAATGGCATTATTTTGTTCTTTTTTATGGCCGAATAATATTCCATTGTGTGTGTCTGTGTGTATACACACCACATTTTTATCCATTCATCTGTCAATGGACATTTAGATTGTTTCCATGTCTTGGCTACTGTAAATAGTGCTACTCTGAACATAGGGATGCATATATCTTTTTGAATTATAGTTTTGTCTGGGTATATGTCCAGGAGTGGGATTGCTGTATCATATGGTGACTCTCAAATTGCTTTCTCTTCAAGCAATTTTCTAATTTTTTATTTTCTTCAATAGAAAGATTCTATAGAAAACCTATTGTTTCGGTCTTCATTTTTCTAATATTCAATCTTAAAGAAAGCCTATCTCATCACACTGTAAAGTTTTTCTCAGTGTTAGTGACTAAATGCTTGCCAAAATCCCAGGGAGGAATATCCATTTACAGTGACAATACCCTGAGATCTTGGGTTTCACTGTATCACTTTCACTGGATCACTTCTGATAAAATCTCATGACTACCTCAGAAATACTCAGACTGTCCATTGCATAAAAAGGGGATTATAAGTAAATACTCTTCCTGATGATTTTTAAGCTACTCACAGACTTCAATCATAAATCTACCCATGGAAGTTTCTTTCCTTGGGGAAACTGCATTTTTATTTGGGTTCCCAAAGTAGAGCTGATATGATGACTCCCAACTACCCTAATGCCTGCTGGGGAGATTTTCTTCTCAACTTGTCCTCAGGATTTAGCAAAGTAAAAGAAAAATTAAATATTTATATGGTATCTGATCACTGCCACTGCTGAAGAAAACTGTTGTTCCAAACCACCCAAAAAACGCAGAAATAGTCCTACTAAAGGACTGTTGTTTTATTTTGGGTGAGCATATAATTATTCTAAGACTTCCATAATTATGGATCTGATCAAGATATACAGTGAATATTTTTGTTTCAGATCATTAAGAAGAGGATTTTACTAGATGCTCCACAAAGATAACATAAGCACAGTAATAATGATTCGATTTTGGGTTATTACCATTGGACTATGTTTTGAAGATAATGTGTAACACTTCTACTTAAGAATTATATAACTACCAAAATGATCATTTAACAAGGGGCAAATAGGTAACTCTTCCACCTGGTTTATTATGATGTTGTGTATAAAAAAGAGATATGGGGCTTCCCTGGTGGCACAGTGGTTGAGAATCTGCCTGCTAATGCAGGGGACACGGGTTCGAGCCCTGGTATGGGAAGATCCCACATGCCGCGGAGCAACTGGGCCCGTGAGCCACAACTACTGAGCCTGCGTGTCTGGAGCCTGTGCTCCGTGACGGGAGAGGCCGCGATAGTGAGAGGCCCACGCACCGCGATGAAGAGTGGCCCCTCCTTGCCACAACTGGAGAAAGCCCTCGCATAGAAATGAGGACCCAACACAGCCATAAATAAATAAATTAATAAATAAATAATAAAAAAAGAGATATGAATGTGAATGCTTGTTATCATGCCTGTAATGTTGCAATGCACAGGAAATGACCCCAGGGGAACATTTCCATCTGCCTGGAAGAGGAAAGCCCAAGAGGTTTCCTCTGTGCTGTGGGTTTCTTAGATGCTCATAGAGACTTGCAAAAGAACACAGTTCATTTTAAGTGGAATGAAACAATGAATCCTTTAATATTTTTAATTAGGACCTCAAAGGATTCTCAGTTTTGAATTACTACTCTATGATGTATACCACACATAATTTTTTTGTTAATATACATGAAACTAGATTTGATGTGAGTAAAAGGAGAAAAAGAGAGGTGTTTTTATTAAGGGAAATCTATTTTATTACCAGAGTAATATGACATGGCTTATTCAAAATGCAAATTTGGCATATGTTCATAATATAAGGAAAAAGGAAACAATGTTCAGTGCTTAAATGTGAAGGAAGGCATGTGATAAGCATACTGTAACCACTTTGACTAGTGACTATAATTTTGCATTGTCCTTACATTTTCTACAGGTAACTATTCTTTCTTTCTTTAAAATAAGGCACAAGGATTCTGAAGAGTAGGGTATATCTCAAGAGATATCACTGGGAAACCTGTAGATTTGAACTTTACATGCTATAGAAATGTAAGATTCTTTTCAAAGTCGTGGTGTCTGGAGTTCAGAATTAAACCCTATAATTAAGTAAGAAACTCTGATTCTAGTACTGACTCGTGGTAACTGAATATCTGAAGTACATTAGTTCTATCTCCCTAAATGGTCTGTTACTATCCAAGTATTCATGTTGTAATCAATTTTTAAATTATGCAATAAATATACACTTTGCTTCCTTAAAACCATGTTACAAATAAAATTCCTTTTTAAAAGATTAATGTGATTTTGCAGGCCAGCAGCTCCTCCTTATTAAAAAAATTAAGTTGGTTTAAAAGCTGTTTTCCATAAATGTTCTACAAATAAGAATTCAATTCAATGTAATTGAACTTCAAAAAAAAAAGAGAACATATATTTATATGAAGGAGCCCAGATGACCATAGCTACCATCTCACCCTATCCTAGTGTGCACACAAACAGGACTTAACTATATCTGGAGTAACTACCAATCAGCAGAGGGATGAGTGCATTCAGGAGAATTAAAGCCCACATCTTGGTAGGGAGGAGGGGAGAGATGTATTTATAATACTAATGAAATTCGATTTTATACTGACTTAATTATTTATGTTAGTTTACTTTTAAAATATTCATTAATTTTTTCAAATATTTAAAACAAATCCAGGGATGAGAATGAAAATTGTTTGTTGGGTTTTTTTTCTCCTTTCACATAATGGGTAATTTAAAGGAATGTTTCTTTGCACAAGGAAATTATAGAAGGAAGCAACTACTTGGTAAATATGACCAAATTTCGACAGAGAGTCGTTTCACAATAACTTGCCCACATCAAGTATGTTGCTGTTATCGGTTGGTAGGAGGACATCTGCACAGTGTGGAATGGTTCTCTAATGAGTTTCAGTGTCATTCATTATATACCTGTATACATACATATCATGCTCATAAAAGCATGGAAAAGTTCTGGATATTGATAACAGACATTGCATTTGGGATGGGGCCTGGGATTGAGGAGAGGGCTTTGCTTTCATGTATTGTTTGCATTTTTATATAACTATCGACAAGTATATCATTAGTATAAATGTTTAAAACAACACTATTGTCCCTAGATCTGCCAGCCTCCCCTGCCTCATGATTAGTACTGTTGCTTGGCAAGTTTCACATCTATTTAGTTTACCTCTTTGGGAGCAAACTGTGGCCCATAGTTGAAATAGCTTTTTTTTTTTTTTTTTTTTTTGCGGTACGAGGGCCTCTCACTGTTGTGGCCTCTCCCGTTGGCGGAGCACAGGCTCCGGACGCGCAGGCTCAGTGGCCATGGCTCATGGGCCCAGCCGCTCCGCGGCATGTGGGATCTTCCCGGACCGGGGCACGAACCCATGTCCCCTGCATCGGCAGGCAGACTCTCAACCACTGTGCCACCAGGGAAGCCTGAAATAGCTTTTTTTAATCTTCTAATTTTTTTTTCAGAGATGCCATTTTGTTTTAATAACAGCTAATGATCATGCTTCAGCATGAATCATTCATCAGTGGTGATGCTTAATACACTAGGCTGGGCTAATGAATAAAGCTAAAGATGAAGAGCTGCTGTCCCTGTACCAGCTTTGAGACTCGGGCAAGTCACCAGCACCCTGGCTTCTGAGGCTACAAAGCTCTTGAAAAAGCCTTAGCAATAGAAACCTGTCTGCACACAAAATCTACCGGCCTTTCAACAGTTAAGGCCGGTGTCCATGTCGTCACTCTGGTGGAGTGGGGTGGGGGCCCCTGACTCTCTCCCTCTGCCCAGCCAATGGGTTTCACAGGCTCCTCTGGGAACCTAGCCCCAGGCTCCCTGAGATCCAGCCAACACACAGGTAAAGGGAAGTTACAACAATCTGCACCCTGCCTTCTTCCCATCACTTCTGTGAAAATCAAATGAAGGAATTCACATGGAAGAGGTCTGAAAAGTACTAAGTATAGCACCACATGAGGGGTGAAGGTGATGGACCCGCCAACTTTGAAAGGACGCCCTTTCCCTAAGGACCCAAGGTCCTGGGAGAAAGCTACAGGGAGGGGTGATTCGGAAGCATCGATAGCTACATGAAAAAAAGAGTAGACCATTATGTAAACAAAAAACAAATAGAAAACCATGCTGATCTCAGGGCTTCTGCCATATGCTCCTAACAGTTAAAGGATGAGAGGTCAATAAAGTGTCAGGCACTTTAAAAGATAAGAATGATTCCTCAGAAAAGCTATGTGATATGTGATGCTGGAGAGGCATGTGTGTGGCCTGCATCAGAATCTCCTGGGAAGGCATCGCCTGCTACCTCCTTGTTGAATCGTCTTTGACACTATGCATTTGTGAGCTACTTTAACCCTCTTAAGAAATCAGGTGATTAAATATACATAAAAATTACCTCGTTGCTACAACACAATTGATCCTCATTATTTACAGATTTCATATTTGTGAGTCCGCCTACATGCTAAAGTTTAACCCCCAAATCAATGTTTGCATCATTTTTGTGGTCGTTTGCAGACATGCTTGAAGACCAAAGATGTACCTGTTTCCAGTTGAAGCTGAATGAGACAACACTGACTGGTCTTCATTTTCACACAGAGATGACCAGAGGATGGAAAGAGAAGGGGCCAGTACTGTGAGAGCAGAACCTCTGGCTCTGGGGCCAACTCTGCCACCTGCTATTGGAGTGGCCTCAAGCAAGTCACCTAACACTTCTGAACCCAGTTTTCTCTGTTGTAAAATAAAGAAAATAGAATCCACCAGGATGTACTATTTTTTAGGGTTTAAGAAGATAATCTATGTGAGATACGTGTACATATGTCCCTGAGGAGCAATGGTTCAGTATTCACCAATTCACCGTTGGAAGAGATTTTAGAGAACATACAGCAAATAATGAGAATCAATTATACTTCATGTTTTCCCACATGGTTGCCAATACACAGATGCATATATATACATATAATAAAACTGGGACAAGGAGGCAATCAGAATAGAAAGAACTGCAGTGTGTTATACTTACAGGAAGAGCAGGACCCTGCTTTGACCAGTGTTGGCACAGACCCGATGGGCAGGGGTCATTTTCATGGACCAGTGACCAATGCAGTTGTGCAGGACCGCTGCACTGAGAAGGGTCCTACACTTGGGGTTTAATACTCTGTGGTCACTGTCCTGAAATGCTTGATAATTTTGTCTTTGAATTTGTGTTTTATAAGTGAAGGCTGATGGGAAAAGGGAGCACAAGGCCCTTAAAGACTTGGGGCCACGCTTCCCTGGTGGCGCAGTGGTTGGGAGTCTGCCTGCCGAGGCAGGGGACGCGGGTTCATGCCCCGGTCCGGGAGGGTCCCACATGCCGCGGAGCAGCTGGGCCCGTGAGCCATGGTCACTGGGCCTGCGCGTCTGGAGCCTGTGCTCCGCAGTGGGAGAGGCCACAGTGGTGAGAGGCCCGCGTACCGCAAAAGAAAAAAAAAAAAGACTTGGGGCCTCAGCTTGCTCATAGGATATCCCACTCCCCCCTGCCTCTTGGATGCAGATTCTTTGCCACCTGCCTCTCTGCCTCTCAGACAGCCTCCCCCTCACCAAGCCCGCCCAGAGACCCCTGCTGTCCTGCTCCAAATAGAGGGAGGGTAATGGTTGGGAGCACTCCACTCAGCAGCAGCTTAGGGTGGGCCACATATGCATTCCACCAGAGATGACCACCCTGACCCATTACCCAGCCCTTCCTAGTGCAGAGCCGCAGGCCCTTGGAAGTCACCTGTTAAATTTGGTTTAGGCAGCTGGCAGTGGGAAGGGGAGATGCCTGGCTCAGCTTCCCCACCCCAGGTTGGTCTGGCTGCTTGCAGGAATAATACCTGGCAACCATCAGGCCCTAGTGCAGGCCCTGAACACTAGTGGGGCCTCAGCACGCAGGAGCCCTGGGGAGTCTGCACTTGCCTGCTGGTCTCCCTGTGTCTAAGGGGTCACCCTTCAATCCCACCCCATACCTCTCTTCCTCCTTCTAACCTTCCTGACTTGTGTTCTCCCTTCCAGCCAGCTCAAGGCACCTTCTGAGGCAAGCCACAAAATGCAAACTGTGTGACTTTGGTGACTTGGCATACATATCAAATGCTTTTATATTTGCATTTAATAGTGACATTACACAATGTTAAGATAAATAGTAAAATTAATGATGAAAATTTTAAATTTTAGAGAAACCTCCTTACTGTTTTCCATAGTGGCTGCACCAGTTTAGATTCCCACAATCAGCGCACAAGGGATCATTTTTCTCCCCACCCTCTCCAACACTTGTTATCTTTTTTTTTTTTTTTTAAATCATAGCCATCTTACCAGGTGTGAGGTGATATCTCATTGTGGTTTCAATTTGCATTTTTCTGATAATTAGTAATGTTGAGCATCTTTCATATACCTGTTGACAACCTGCATGTCTTCTTTGGAGAAATTTCTATTAAAAATAGAACTACCATATGATCCAGCAATCCCACTTTTGGGTATGTATTTAAAGGAATTGAAATCAGGATCTTGAAGAGATATCTGCTCTCCCACATTAATTGCAGCATTATTCACAATAGCCAAGATAAGGAAACAACCTAAATATCTATTGACAAATGGGAGAGACCTTCAAGATGGTGGAGGAGTAAGATGCGGAGATCACCTTCCTCCCCACAGATACATCAGAAATACATCGACACGTGGAACAACTCCTACAGAACACCTACTGAACACTGGCAGAAGACCTCAGACACCCCAAAAGGCAAGAAACTCCCCATGTACCTAGGTAGGGCAAAAGAAAAAAGAAAAAACAGAGACAAAAGAATAGGGGTGGGACCTGCACCTCTAGGAAGGAGCTGTGAAGGAGGAAAACTTTCCACACACTAGGAAGCCCCTTCCCTGGCGTGCATGGGGGGTGGGGAGCTTTGGAGCCATGGAGGAGAGCACAGCAACAGGGATGCAGAGGGCAAAGCGAAGAGATTCCTGCACAGAGGATTGGTGCTGACTAGCACTGACCAGCCTGAGACACTTGTCTGCTCACCCACTGGGGTGAGTAGGGGCTGGGAGCTGAGGCTCGGGCTTCAGAGGTCAGACACTAGGGAGAGGACCGGGGTTGGCTGCATGAAGACAGCCTGAAGGGGGCTAGTGCACCACGGCTAGCTGGGAGGGAGTCTGGGAAAAAGTTAGGACCTGCCAGAGAGGGAAGAGACCATTGTTTCGGGGTGCACAAGGAGAGGGGCTTCCTGCTCTGTGCCCAGAGATGACAGAGCACCGCATACGTGAGCTCCAGAGATGGGCTTGAGCTGCGGCTATCATCTCGGACCCCAGAGGCAGGCATGGACCACTACTGCTGCCGTCACTGCCACCAAGGATCTTGCGTGTAAACAGAGGTCACTACCCACATCCTCCCGGGTGCCAGTGCAGCAAACCACTGCTGGGGTCCCATGATTTAGGGCCAACTTCCCCAGGAGAACACATGGCATGCCTCAGGCTGTTGCAACTACACACCAGCCTCTGCCACTGCAGGCATTCCCCACATCCCAATTATGACTGCCGTACCCCTCCCTCCCCATGACCTGAGTGAGCAAGAGAGCCCTAATCAGCCATTGCTTTAACCCCCTCCTGTCTGGGTGGGGAACAGATCCCTGACAGAGGCCTACACGCAGAGGTGGGGCCAAGACCAAAGCTGAACCCCAGGAGCTGTGCAAAGAGAAAGGGAAATCTCTCTATGCAGTCTCAGGAGCAGCAGATTAAGTCCCCGCAACCAGCTTGGTAAACCCTGCATTTGTGGAATACCTGAATAGACAGTGAATGTTCTCAAAACTGAGGCGGTGGACTGTGGAGGCAACTGTGGACTTGGCTTTCTGCATTTGATTTGTTTTTGGTTTTATGTTTATCTTACTTCAGTTTTTAGTGTTTGTTTTCATTTGTGGGTTTGTGTATTGGTTTGGTTGCTCTCTTCCTTTTTATTTTTCTCTTTTTGTGAGTGTGTGTGTGTATGTTTCTTCGTGTGATTTTGCCTTGCTAGTTTTGCTTTTACCATTTTTCTTGGGGTTCTGTCTGTTCTTTTCTTTTTTTTCTTTTTGTGAGTGTTTCTTTGTGTGATTTTGTCTGTTTAGTTTTGCTTTTACCATTTGTTTTGGTGTTCTGACTGTTCATGTTTTTTCTTCCTTTTCTTCCATGCTGTGCGGCTGGCAGGGTCTTGGTGTGCAGGTCAGGTGTTGGGCCTGAACCTCCGAGGTGGGAAAGCCAAGTCCAGGACGTTGAACCACCAGAAACCTCCCAGACTCATGTAACATTAATCAGCAAGAGCTCCCCCAGAGATCTCCATCTCAACACTAAGACCCAGCTCCACCCAATGGCCAGCAAACTCTAGTGCTGTATGCTACATGCCAAACAACTAGCAAGACAGGAGTTCAAGACTACTCATTAGCAGACAGGCTGCCTAAAGTCATACTAAGTTCACAGACAGCCCAAAATACACCACCAGACGCGGCCCTGCCCACCAGAGGGACAAGATCTAGCCCTACCCACCAGAACACAAGCACAAGTCCCCCCCACCAGGAAGCCTACACAAGTCACTGAACCAACCTCACCCACTGGGGACAGACACCAGAAATAAGAGGAACTACGAACCTGCAGCCTGTGAAAAGGAGACCTCAAATACAATAAGTTCAAAAAAATGAGAAGACAGAGAAATATGCAGCAGATGAAGGAGCAAGGTAAAAATCCACCAGACCTAACAAATGAAGAGGAAATAGGCAGTCTACCTGAAAAAGAATTCAGAGTAATGATAGTAAAGGTGATCCAAAATCCCAGAAATAGAATGGAGAAAATACAAGAAACGTTTAACAAGGACCTAGAAGAACTAAAGAGTGAACAAACAATGATGAACAACACAATAAATGAAATTAAAAATACTATAAAAAGAATTGATAGCAGAATAACTGAGGCAGAAGAATGAAAAAGTGACCTGGAAGATAGAATAGTGGAAATAACCACTGCAGAGTAGAATAAAGAAAAAAGAATGAAAAGAATTGAGGACAGTCTCAGAGACTTCTGGGACAACATTAAATGCACCAAAATTCAAATTATAGGGTTCCCAGAAGAAGAAGAGAAAGAGAAAGGGTCTGAGAAATTACTTGAAGAGATTATAGTCAAAAACTTCCCTAACATGGGAAAGGAAATAGTCAAGTGCAGGAAACGCAGAGAGTCCCATACAGGATGAACCCAAGGAGAAACACACCAAGACACGTATTAATCAAATTATCAAAAATTAAATACAAAGAAAAAATACTAAAAGCAGCAAGGGAAAAGCAACAAATAACATACAAGGGAATCCCCATAAAGTTAAAAGCTGAACTTTCAGCAGAAACTCTGCAAGCCAGAAGGGAGTGGCGGGACATATTTAAAGTGATGAAAGGGAAAAACCTACAATCAAGATTACTCTACACAGCAAGGATCTCATTCAGATTTGACAGAGAAATTAAAACATTTACTGACAAGCAAAAGTTAAGAGAATTCAGCACCACCAAACCAGCTTTACAACAAATGCTAACGGAATTTACTAGCCAGGAAACACAGAGAAGGAAAAGACTTACAAAAACAAACCCAAAACAATTAACAAAATGGCAATAGGAACAGACATATCAATAATTACCTTAAATGTAAATGGATTAAATGCTCCAACCAAAAGACACAGACTGGGGCTTCCCTGTTGGCGCAGTGGTTGAGAGTCCGCCTGCCAATGCAGGGGACATGGATTCGTGCCCTGGTCCAGGAAGATCCCACATGCCGCGGAGCGGCTGGCCCCGTGAGCCATGGCCGCTGAGCCTGTGAGTCCAGAGCCTGTGCTCCGCAACGGGAGAGGCCACAACAGAGAGAGACCCGCGTACCGCAAAAAAAAAAAAAAAAAAAAAGACACAGACTGGCTGATTGGATACAAAATTAAGACCCATAAATATGCTGTCTACAAGAGACCCACTTCAGACCTAGGGACACATACAGACTGAAAGTGAGGGGATGGAAAAAGATATTCCTTTCTTTCTTTCAAAAGAAAGCCAGAGTAGCACTACTCATATCAGACAAAATAGACTTTAAAATAAAGAGTATTACAAGAGACAAAGAAGGAGAACACATAATGATCAAGGGATCAATCCAAGAAGAAGATATAACAATTGTAAATATTTATGCACCCAACATAGGAGCACCTCAATACATAAGGCAAATGCAAACAGTCATAAAAGGGGAAATCGACAGTAACAAAATAAAAGTAGGAGACTTTATTTTTTTTTTTTTTTTTTTTTTTTTTTTTTTTTTTTTGCGGTACGCGGGCCTCTCACTGTTGTGGCCTCTCCCGTTGCGGAGCACAGGCTCCGGATGCGCAGGCTCAGCGGCCATGGCTCACGGGCCCAGCCGCTCCGCGGCATATGGGATCCTCCCAGACCGGGGCACGAACCCGTATCCCCTGCATCGGCAGGCGGACTCTCAACCACTGCGCCACCAGGGAGGCCCAGTAGGAGACTTTAAACCCCACTTGCACCAATGGACAGATCACCCAAAATGAAAATAAATAAGGAAACTCAAGCTTTAAATGAAATATTGGAACAGATGAACTGAATTGATATTTATAGGACATTCTAGCCCAAAACAGCACAGTATGCTTTCTTCTCAAGTGCACATGGAACATTCTCCAGGATAGATGATATCTTAGGTCACAAATCAAGCCTCAGTAGATTTAAGAAAATTGAAATCTTATCAAGTATCTTTTCCGACCACAATGCTATGAGACTAGATACCAATTACAGGAAAAAAACTGTAAAAACTACAAATACATGGAGGCTAAACAATATGTTACTAAATAACCAAGAAATCACTGAAGAAATCAAAGACAAAATAAAAAAATACCTAGAAACAAATGACAATGAAAACACGATGACCCAAAACCTATGAGATGCAGCAAAGCAGTTCTAAGAGGGAAGTTTATAACAGTACAATCCTACTTCAAGAAACAAGAAAAATCTCAAATAAACCACCTAAACTTACACATAAAGCAATTAGAGAAAGAACAAAAAAACCTGAAGTTAGCAGAAGGAAAGAAATCATAAAGATCAGATCAGAAATAAATGAAAAAGAAATGAAGAGATCAATAGCAAAGATCAATAAAACTAAAAGTAGGTTCTTTAAGACAATAAAGTTGATAAACCATTTCCAGACTCAGCAGGAAAAAAACCCAGAAGATTCAAATCAACAGAATTACAAATGGAAAAGGAGAAGTAACAACTGACACTGCAGAAATACAAGGGATAATGAGAGATTGCTACAAACAACTATATGCCAATAAAATGGACAACCTGGAAGAAATGGACAAATTCTTAGAAAAGCACAACCTTCTGAGACTGAACCAGGAAGAAATAGAAAATATACACAGACCAATCACAAGCACTGAAATTGAGACTGTGATTAAAAATCTTCCAATAAACAAAAGCCCAGGACCAGATGGCTTCACAGACGAATTCTATCAAACATTTAGAGAACAGCTAACACCTACCCTTCTCAAACTCTTCCAAAATATAGCAGAGGGAGGAACACTCCCAAACTCATTCTACGAGGCCACCATCACCCTGATATCATAACCAGACAAAGATGCCACAAAAAAAGAAAACTACAGGCTAATATCATTAATGAACATAGATGCAAAAATCCTCAACAAAATACTAGAAAACAGAATCCAACAGCACATTAAAAGGATCATACACCATGATCAAGTGGGGTTTATTCCAGGAATGCAAGGATTCTTCAATATACGCAAATCAATCAATGTGATACACCATATTAACAAACTGAAGGATTAAAAACCATATGATAATCTCAATAGATGCAGAAAAAGCTTTCAGCAAAATTCAACACCCATTTATGATAAAAACCCTGCAGAAAGTAGGCAAAGAGGGAACTTACCTCAACATAATAAAGGCCATATATGACAAACCCACTACCAACATTGTTCTCAATGGTGAAAAACTGAAACCACTTTCACTAAGATCAGGAATAAGACAAGGTTGCCTGCTCTCACCACTATTATTCAACATAGTTTTGGAAGTTTTAGCCACAGCAATCAGAGAAGAAAAAGAAATAAAAGGAATCCAAACTGGAAAAGAAGAAGTAAAGCTGTCACTGTTTGCAGGTGACATGATACTATACATAGAGAATCCTAAAGATGCTACCAGAAAACTACTAGAGCTAATCAATGAATTTGGTAAAGTAGCAGGATGCAAAACTAATGCACAGAAATCTCTTGCATTCCTATACATTAATGATGAAAAATTTGGAAGAGAAATTAAGGAAACACTCCCTTTTACCATTGAAACAAAAATAATAAAATACCTAGGAATAAACCTACCTAAAAAAGACCTGTATGCAGAAAACTATAAGACATTGATGAAAGAAATTAAAGATGATAGAAACAGACAGAGAGATATATCATGTTCTTGGATTGGAAGATTCAACACTGTGAAAATGACTCAACTACCCAAAGCAATGTACAGATTCAATGCAATCCCTATCAAAGTACCAATGGCATTTTTCACAGAACTAGAACAAAACATGTCACAATTTGTATGGAAACACAAAAAGACCCTGAATAGCCAAAGCAATCTTGAGAAAGAAAAATGGAGCTGGAGGAATCATGTTCCCTGACTTCAGACTATACTACAAAAGTTACAGTAATCAAGACAGTATGGTACTGGTACAAAAACAGAAATATAGATCAACAGAACAGATAGAAAGCCCAGAGATAAACCCATGCACATATGGTCACCGTACCTTTGATAAAGGAGGCAACAATATACAATGCAGAAAAGACAGCCTCTTCAATAAGTGGTGCTGGGAAAACTGGACAGCTACATGGAAAAGAATGAAATTAGAACACTCCCTAACACCATACACAAAAATAAACTCAAAATGGATTAAATACCTAAATGTAAGGCCAGACACTATAAAACTCTTAGAGGAAACATAGGGGAAAACATAGGCAGAACACTCTACGACATAAATCACAGCAAGATCCTTTTTGACCCACCTCCTAGACAAATGGAAATAAAAACAAATATAAACAGATGGGACCTAATGAAACTTAAAAGCTTTTGCACAGCAAAGGAAACTATAAAGATGAAAAAATAGCCCTCAGAATGGGAGAAAGTATTTGCAAATGAAGCAAAAGACAAAGGATTAATCTCCAAAATTTACAGGCCGCTCATGCAGCTCAATATCCAAAAAACATACAACCCAATCCAAAAATGGGCAGAAGACCTAAATAGACATTTCTCCAAAGAAAATATACAGATTGCCAACAAACACATGAAAGGATGCTCAACATCACTAATCATTAGAGAAATGCAAATCAAAACTACAGTGAGGTATCACCTCACACCAGTCAGAATGGCCATCATCAAAAAATCTACAAACAATAAATGCTGGAGAGGGTGTGTAGAAAAGGGATCCCTCTTGTACTGCTGGTGGGAATGTAAATTGATACAGCCATTATGGAGAACAGTATGGAGGTTCCTTAAAAAACTAAAAAGAGAACTACCATACAATTCAGCAATCTCACTACTGGATGTATACCCTGAGAAAACCATAATTCAAAAAGAGTCATGTACCAAAATGTTCATTGCAGCTCTATTTACAATAGCCAGGACATGGAAGCAACCTAAGTGTCCATCAACGGATGAATGGATAAAGAAGATGTGGCACACATATACAATTGAATATTCCTCAGCCTAAAAAAGAAATGAAATTGAGTTATTTGTAGTGAGGTGGATGGACCTAGAGTCTGTCATACAGAGTGAAGTAAGTCAGAAAGAGAAACACAAATACCATATGCTAACACATATATATGGAAACCAAAAAAAAAAAATGTTTCTGAAGAACCTAGGGGCAGGAGAGGAATAAAGACAGAGACATAGAGAATGGACTTGAGGACATCGGGAGGGAGAAGGGTAAGCTGGACAAAGTGAGAGAGTGGCATGGACATACATACACTACCAAATATAAAATAGATAGCTAGTGGGAAGCAGCCACATAGCACAGGGAGATCAGCTTAGTGTTTTGTGACCACCTAGATGGGTGGGATAGGGAGGGTGGGAGGGAGATGCAAGAGGGAGGAGATATGGGGATATATGTATATGTACAGCTGATTCACTTTGTTATAAAGCAGAAACTAACACACCATTGTAAAGCAATTATACTCCAATAAAGATGTTAAAAAAATTAAAAAGTAAAAATAAAATTCAATGAAGAAAAAGACAAGTACCTAGCAAAAAAATAGCACATAGGGTATTATGGATGATAATAAATATGTGGGAAAAACAACATGAAACAAATAGTTGCTTAGGGATTTCTCCATATTGTGATAAAACTATCCTTAATATGCAAAGATGGTAAGTAACTGTGATATTGTGATGTAAAAAGAAATATGTATTCGGTCTTCAAAAAAAATGTGGGGAAAGGGAAGGAAGGTAAGAGAAAAATTGCAAAAGACTAATTTTGCCTACATCACTATTTTGTCTAAAATTGGCCCTGTAGAACATAAAATATGTGTAAAGACTGTGCCAAAGTAAATGGCTCATATAGTGAGCATTTCTAAGAGAGTATTATGGCTCACTCTATCAATTTTATTGTAAAAGTGTCTGCGTCCAGTACTTCTCAGAGACAAATCTTGAGCAAGCAGTGTGATCAGAAGGGCATTTTGATCTATAAGATCTTATCATTCTATAGATCTGTAAGATCTATAATTACACTCCTGAGGTTTCAACCATTTCACACTTTTCATGTTGAGCCTGTTAGGAGTCAGATTGATTCAAGGAGGTGTGTAGTCTCTCTTCTGAGTGTTTCTGCGTGAGACTATTTTTCTTAAAAATTGTATAACTGTGTAAGCTGTAACTCTAAATGAAAACACTGAAATAGATTTCACTACTTTTTAACATTAAATACTCAAGGTAGAATTGAAGTATGGAAAAATAATTCCTCTGTTGTTCCCTTGCCACCTAGGAGGCTTTTCTTTTGCAGATTTTGAGTTTTGAATTTACAAGTCTTAATTATGTTTAAGACAGATGTCTCTTAGGCACAACCTGAACTGATCTAGAAAGTTCTCAACGTAGGAGGACAGTTCCAGCTCAACATGGTACCTCAAATATTCCATTAAATACAGAATGGTAGCCAACACCCTCAGCTGCTTGGGTGCAGTGTTTGGCCTCTCACAGAGTCCCTCCTTACAGCCACAGTTTATAGGAAGCTGGTGAGCCTGCCCTCTAAGTTGGACCCATTAGGGGAGCCCTGGTAGCCACGGAGCGTCTTCCCAGGAGATTCATCACTCCCTGCAGAGTCAAAGGGAAGGCCAAGGGTGATGAGAATTCTCAGACCATTTTACTTCCCATTTAACTCACTGCCCCATGCTTCCTTCCCATGGCAGCTCTCTGGGCTCTTTCCCTAAACCCAAGTGTGGCACTGCCAGGGCTGATTCTCAGGGATGTGGTCTTCAGAGATGGTGAATTTTTAGGACCCTTCTGCCCAATTTTGATCTATTCATAAGCTTAGGATGCAGCACTAGATTCTGCTGGTGAAGAAAATTAATAGAGTTTAAGATTAGAAGGTCTAGATCAGAATTCCTGTCCTGTCTCTTCCAACTCCAGGTTTAATTCACTTAATCTTTTTGAACTTCTATTTCATTAATAATGGCGATACTGAGGATTGTTCCAAATACTTTATCTAAGAGAATACCACTAAGTATTCTGTAAACACAACACATCATAAGACCACAAGTGATTTACTCCTCAGATCTGTTTAGAATGAGGCAAGGTGGAAAGAAAGAAGAAAAATAAGGAAGGAAAAAATATCTTGCACTACTATTGTTTGCACTCTGATAAATGCACCTGGGAGTGTTAAAGGTGAAAGCTACTGGATGCTTTGTAGACAAACCTCCTAAATGTCTGTGGACACCATGGAAAGCTCAGCAAAATGCCACCTTTTAAAAACGTTCTGTAACCATTAATACCAAGAACAGAACACACTATTTTTCTCTCTTTAACTTTCTGTGAAAAGGCTATGTACAGTATTTCAAAATTATATTGGGCATGATCAAAATAAGATCCTGTTTTTCTCACTCTGAAGAAGGAAAATAAGGATGAGAATGAGGTGATATTGGCAGAAAATTGATTCATTTTCATTCCAAATACAACCAGTTTAGGAAAGCACAATGTTTCCTTACTGTCTCTTTCTAGACGATTTCTCTTGGTCTTTGAAAAGTCACTACAGAATCTGTTTCCTGGTCATCTGCTCAGGGACTCCGTTCCCTGAGGGAGGGGCAGTGAGCAGGATCTCACCTCCTTGCCTGGATGCAGCTCACCAAGCTCTCAGGGACGAGGGCAAGCACCCTGCCGTCTTCCTGGTCCTGAGCCCTCATCCTTCTCCAGCCCGAGGTCTGAGAGGTGAGCGGTCCCTCCTTCCTCAAGGGCAGAGCCTTGCCTTCCCCTCCTCAGGAGTCTATCCTGGGATGAGCCCTGGGTGTGGGGCCCGGAGAGGCTGCCCCCGGCATCTCCCTGTAGTACTAAGGGCTCCTCCCAGCGTTTCCCAGCAGCTTCTGCGCTGGTGCTTGTTAGGGCCGCTGGGCTGGGAGGACGTGACCCACAGAAATGTGTCATTTAGTGCAGGGGTCCCCAACCTGGGATTTCTGTTAGGAAACGGGCAGCACTGCAGGCGGTGAGCGGAGGGCGATTGAGCGAAGCTTCATCTGCCGCTCCCCATCACTTGCATTACTGCCTGAACCTTCACACGCATGCATGCACACACACGTGCGCACACACACGCACACACACCCTGTCCGTGGAAAAACTGTCTTTCACGAAACCAGTTCCTGCTGCCAAAGAGGTTGGGGACCGCTGAGTTAGTGAATCCACAAAGTGGCATCATTCAGCGCAGGTTGTGAGAATCACATCCAGATGGCCTTCAGGAAACGTCTGATAGAAAATGGTTAAGTGTAGGTCACCAGAAATGCGCCTGGAGGGAGCAGATACTGGAGCAAGGAAGGACTTAGGAGACTTGCAGAGCCAATGACAGAGGGACACTGGATAAAACAAGGCCTGGATGGGTCAATAGGGAGATGTTAGATGAATTAATTGAAGGAACAGGGGGTCAGTGCTGGCTCCTAACACATCTTGGCCACGTACTTCCTGTGCGGCATGAAGAATGCTTTAGAAACCAGCATGTTTTTATATTTACAATACTTCTGTCATTTCCTGAACAAGTATTGGCCTGGGAGCATGTGAGTACCCTTTATTTTTGTGGGGTGTCCAGGCATGCAGTGTTCCATTTCCAGCAGCATCTGGAGAGACTGACACCACCCTCAGCAGAGGGAGCAGAGCTGTGTTGGAGGGGAAGCATCTGCAGTTACACAAGGTCAATTGGTTCTCTGTAAAAAAGTGACCATGCCCACGTGCAGTCCTAAGGGCCCTTTTATCCATCACACGTGACAGGTTGGCAGAGTAAAGACCCTTTCCTTCCAGCAGTGACTGGAATCTATTCACATTTTTGTTTTAATTTTTAGAAGTATTTAACAAGGCAGGAAAATTGCAGAACACTAAAATACACACGTCAGTGCATTTTGAAATGAGTTTATTTTACAAAACTGACTTTAGGGCTTCCCTGGTGGCGCAGTGGTTGAGAGTCCGCCTGCCGATGCAGGGGACGCGGGTTCGTGCCCCGGTCCGGGAAGATCCCACATGCCGCAGAGCGGCTGGGCCCGTGAGCCATGGCCGCTGAGCCTGTGCGTCCGGAGCCTGTGCTCCACAACGGGAGAGTCCACAACAGTGGGAGGCCCGTGTACCGCAAAAAAAACCAAAAACAAAAACAAAACCCAAAAAACAAAACTGACTTTAAAAATTATTTTTTAAATGAAGGAAATTTTCATTAATGTGATGGTTGCCATTAAGGCCCAGACTAATTTGTGATACAGGGAGAAACACAGAGAGTTTCCTGCATATCCAACTTTCTGTGGTGATAGTGAACTCCACCTGTCCCAGCCACAGGTGCAGACTTCCCAGAAACTATAGCAAGTAAATGGTGGAGGCCATGTGCGAATTCACTTAATCTGAGCCTGGAGTCTGCATTCTGATCTGCCTTGCTGCCCTGCCTTCTATCTCCTCTGTATTTACTAGCTACTAAAATGATATTTTGCCCTGATTTGACATTCTCGCCAATCAAGTTACTCTAGGGTTAAACAGCAGAGGTAGGGCCATACTCTCAGAGAACCACCGCTAGAATACGTCATATGTTAATAGTGTCCTGATGGTTTTCACTAAACTTTGTCCACTAGCACATTAGCTCAGAGTAACAGTCACATTTTCTGGGCCTCCATCCACGGAGCCTAGACATCGAGGAGATGAACAGCCCAGTACTGACTTTCTAAGGAGCTCTGGCAGAGAGCGCCTTGTTCTACAATGAGATCCAACCGGACCTCTGACAACTGGAGACCCCAGGTAATGCCCAAGCAGATATCACAAAGGTATTTAGAAAGAGAAAAAGCATTAATATGCTGTCCTAAATATAGATATTACCTAGAGCATGCCATACTGGTTTACGTTCCACCAATGGAATTACTTTGGGGCAAAAGCTTTCTTAAAATAATTTGAGTCATAGTTTAAATGGAGAATTTAGCTCAGACAGAGAATAATCTCTGAAGACTTGAATCTAACAACAACAGCTACGCATACTAAAATAGCTATAGAGAAACTTAATATGTGTGTATCAAAGATTTAGCTATAGGAAATCAATTCCTTTCAGTTCAGAGGTGATCTGGGGTCTCTAACAGGCAGGTTTGTCAAAGGAGCCTGGATATCACTATGAGCTTCCTTAAGGACTAGTAAGTAAATTTATTTAAGGATCAAATGACTATTGGCAATGTAATTCACTGATCATTTTGATTATTATTATTATGGGATGTAAGAATGGAAAAAAGACCGCCATAGGAATTTTGCATTGAGTTTAGGGGATATTTTGGGGCACTTCCTTATAATAAATATAAGCCTTTTCCTATATCTGAATTTTCCCTTTGTAGGAATTTTAGTAACACAACTATTACTGGAGGTATCATGAGAGCTCCTTGAGGTTCCCTTCCTACTGATCAAGCAATTTATTTTTCTCACTATTTAAAAAAAAAAGGATATTGAATTTGAAGTGCTGAAAGGAAGATAAGCTGTGCAGTTCAAATGATTAATGAGGATATTAAAGAACAGAAAATGGAAGACAGAAATTCAAATCCAAATAAAAATTTTATTTGCTCAATGGAGATCAAATGAGGTTCTTCTAAACTTCTCTTTCTGTTTTATAGACACAGCACTGGGGCTCTGTTCTATTTTCACTGCTGATTTTTCTCCTTTCAAGGTCACAGCTACTTCTGGACAATTGCCCTGACCCTTCAATTTTTTTCAAAATTTATCTCTTCCGCTGTATTCAAAGGATTCCCCCACAAGCATTATATCTGTGTGTTAATGAGTTCAGAAGATCTGCTAAAGAGGCCATAGCCCACTCTGCAAGCTTCTTTCAGATTTCCCTCCTTCAGGATATTATAACACAACTTTTTTGCTAACTTTGTATTCTCCTGCAATATTAGCATGAGGAAAAGGTCTTAATGTGTGATATTTAAAAAGAAAAAGGTAAATATATTTACTAATGAACTTAAGATGCATTAGGGAATTTGGGATCATTTATTAAGCTGAACCATTTAAAACTGTCATTGTGCAAGTCAAGTTGGTTGGATATTGGTGATTTCATATGGTTCAACCTACAGACAGCCCTGGACCCCGCTTCCTCCCTTTACTTTTGCAATCAAGGAAAAGGAGTGACTTACTTGTGATCACATGACTTACTGGGCATCAACTTGAGAACAAGGTCAGCTGTGCCTTAGCCAGTGGCTCATCCACCACATTACAAGATGGTCAGAGACAAAGACAACTATCAGGAATGACTGAACAAGTAGAAGAAGATGGTTATTCATTCTTCCCTTAGCACCACACTGAATATTGAATATTAGGGCTTATATCCCTAATAAGTATCACAAACTTACAATAACATATAACCTGCAGGAGATGTATGTTACCTACTTATGATAAAAACTGAATGACTGGATCATGTTCCGTCCATTCTGCTCTAGCAGGCTACCCTATCCTCTTACCCCTCCCTCCTTTTCCCACTCTGCTTGAAGCCCCATGAAAGTCTCTTCTCCAGCTGACATTCAGTGATGTCTCACCTACTAGCCCCTACTCTCTCCCTTGCTCTTGAAGACCAGTCACTCGTTATTTCAAAGCGTGGTCCATGTTCATCAGTGCTGAGTTTACCAACTGGCCTCCATCCTGTCAGGAATGGTGCAGGATGCCTGAAGGAGCCAAGATTTTGTCCTATTTACAAATTAGCAAACTACCCTACAACTGTTTATGGATGCTGCTAGAAGACATGAGACTCCTAGTCGGAGACAAAGAACTTTCTTACTCCTGGAAAAAACAGTAGCCGGAGCTTTCTGTTGATTTGTGTAAGTTTCCTGTGGGCTCCATCATTCCCATGGGGCCGTGCAAAGGGTCCAGGATGGATGCCGGGGCACTGTGTGGGCTGCATTATAGGAAAGGAACAGGCACTGAACTTGAGGGATTCACTGCTCTTATAGGGAACAGAAAAAGGCCTGCTCTTTTTCCTGGGGGAGGCAGGACCTCATCTCTCACGATTGTTGCTGAAAGCACAGCTGGCCTCACTAAAGGGCAGCCAGGGTCTTGCATTCTTGGCCTACCCAGCAAGCACATGTAGGTTTGCTCAGGGTCCATGACAGATCGTCTCTCCTTACAAATCTTGAAGGGATTTCAGGGCATAAGGGAACCAAATAGAAGCACTGTTTAGTATTTTTTAAAAATTCTTGCAAAACCTAGAATTGGTTTTTGAGGTAACATTGGTTTATAACATTGTATGTTTCATAGAACGTGTACAACATTATAATTTGGTTTCTGTATACATTACAGTGTGCTCACCCCAAAAGTCTAGTTTCCGTCCATCACCATGGAGTTGACCCCCTTTACCCAGTTGCCCTCCCCCACCCCACATCCCCTCTGGTAACCACCAATCTGTTCTCTGTATCTATGTGTTTGCTTTCGTTTTGTTTCTTCTGTTCATTTATTTTTTTTATATTCCACATTAGTAAATTCACATGATATTTATCTTTCTCTGTCACACTATTTTATTTAGCATACTACCCTCAAGGTCCACTCTTGTAGTCACGAATGGCAATACTTTATCTTTTTTAGTGACTGAGTGGTATTCCATTGTGTGTGTATGTATACATGTATATATCATAATCTATATCCATTCATCTGTTGATGGACACTTAGGTAGTTTCTATATCTTGACTATTGTAAATAATGTTGCAATGAACATAGAAGCGCATATGTATTTCTGAATTAGCAAAACCTAGAATTTAATTGAAAATCAATTAACGAACAATAGAAATGATCCATGATGGGTTAAAATGGCATTCATTTAATAATTTAAGGCCATAGACCCTTACCCAGAGGGAAAAAATGCTATTAATTATTTCTTGTATATCCTTCCAGAAATATCCCACTCATGTATATGTATATTCATTTGGGAATTTCAAAGAGGAACATAATATATATATTGTTATGTACCTCACTTTTTTAAAAGACTATATCTTAAAGTTTCTTAAATAAATAAATATGTATGTATATACTTATTCTTTTCACAGAAAAGTATTCCATATGATGTTGTTTCATGGAAGCATCATGATTTATTTACCTCTTCATCTAGTGACAGAGAACTAGATCATGATTGTATAAATAATGTGATCAATTTTCTCTCAAGCACTTTCTGTGTGATTAGTTCCTAGAAGTATAATTGCTACTTGCTGTAGACTGTATATTGAAGGGACTTAAAGCACCACTCCCTTTGGATTGTCATCTCCAGAGCTCTGGATAGTGAGTGCTTTTAGAGATTTTATTTTATAGAAACCATCCTTCAAGGGCTTGTGCCACTGCTTCCCACAGCCTAAGGAAGAATTCCCAATCCTGTATCATTTGAGTTTTACCTACACCATTTCATCTCCAGCATGAATCACTTGTACTGTGGTGAAGTGATTTGAGTGTGGGCCCTGCAGCCAGACCATCTTGGTTTAAGTCCTTGTGACATAATTAGTAGCTCTATTCTTTGAGGATAGTGAACACTTCATGCCTGTTTCCTTGTCTGAGAACTGGGCATAAAAGTGTTATTGTGAGGATGTGCTGAATAAATATGTGTATAAAACATATGACATATGATCTGGCACACACTGTGTAAATGTCAACCCTTAATATTTATTTAATATTCTCTTTATAATTATTATTTTTTTTCTAAACTTAGCCTTATTCTAAGCAATACCTATGATATGATAGATCTAATGTATTACAGTTGGTCCTCAAACAACACAGGGATTAGGGGCATCGACTGCCCGGCAGCTGAAAATTCATGTATAACTTTTATTATTGGCCCTCAGTATTTGTGGTTCTGCATCCTTGGATTCAGCCAACCTGGGATCGTGTAGTACTGTAATATGTATTTATTGAAAAAATCCATGAATAACTGGACCCCAGCAGTTCCAACATGTGTTGTTCAAGGGTCAACTGTATTCACATTTTACACTTAGAGATAGTAAATGCATAACTATAAAATCAAAAGAAAAAAGGGTTTACACTATGTCACAATTTGGAAAGTACTGTCCTCAGCAAGAGCATTATTAGCAAATGTCTTGAGCTGTTCAAATCAGATGGATTTAGAAGTAACACACTGGGACTTCCTTGGTGGCACAGTGGTTGGGAATCTGCCTGCCAATGCAGGGGACGTGGGTTCGAGCCCTGGTCTGGGAAGATCCCACATGCTGCAGAGCAACTAAGCCCGTGTGCCACAACTACTGAGCCTGCGCTCTAGAGCCCACAAGCCACAACTACTGAGCCTGCCCACTGCAGCTACTGAAGCCCGCACACCTAGAGCCCATGCTCTGCAACAAGAGAAGCCACCACAATGAGAAGCCCACGCACCGCAATGAAGAGTAGCCCCACTCACCACAACTAGAGAAAGTCCGTGCATAGCAACAAAGACCCAACACAGCCATAAATAAATAAATAAATAAATAAATAAATAAATTTAACAAACAAACAAAAAAGAAGTAACACACTGATGTTACAATATTCATTTCTTTCTTTCTTTCTTTTTTTTTTGCAGTACACGGGCCTCTCACTGTTGTGGCCTCTCCCGTTGCAGAGCCTGACGTGCAGTCTCAGTGGCCATGGCTCATGGGCCCAGCCACTCCGCGGCATGTGGGATCCTCCCGGACCGGGGCACGAACCCGTGTCCCCTGCATCGGCAGGCAGACTCTCCACCGCTGCACCACCAGGGAAGCCCCAATATTCATTTCTTTAAATATAAGTAAAGTTATAAGAACATTTTTCATATGGACATAAACCTTTTTTTTTGAAATGTCCTTATTATATTTTTACCTGTTTTTATATGAACTTTTGGTCCTCATCCATTGCTTTGTAAGAGGGCTTAATAAATATAAAAGATTAGCTCTTTGTCATATACACTAAAAATTTTTCCCTATTCACATTTGAAGTCATCAAATAGCAGTTTTTTTTTTCATTCATCTGCTTTCAACTAATCTAATTTATAAATTTTCTCTTCTGTGGCATCTGGGTTTGGGTCTTGCTCAGGAATATATTTCTTCTCTGATGGCTGTGGCTAAAACTTCCAAAACTATGTTGAATAATAGTGGTGAGAGTGGGCAACCTTGTCTTCTTCCTGATCTTAGTGGAAATGGTTTCAGTTTTTCACCATTGAGGATGATGTTGGCTGTGAGTTTGTCATATATGGCCTTTACTATGTTGAGGTAAGTTCTCTCTGTGCCTACGTTATGGAGGGTTTTTATCATAAATGGGTGTTGAAATTTGTCGAAAGCTTTTCCTGCATCTTTTGAGATGATCATATGGTTTTTATTCTTCAATTTGTTATTATGGTGTATCACACTGACTGATTCGTGTATATTGAAGATTCCTTGCAGTCCTGGGATAAACCCCACTTGATCATGGTGTATGATCCTTTTAATGTGCTGTTGGATTCTGAGTGCTAGTATTTTGTTGAGGATATTTGCATCTATGTTCATCAGTGATATTGGCCTGTAGAGAAGAAAAAGAAATTAAAGGAATCCAAATCAGAAAAGAAGTAAAGCTGTCACTGTTTGCAGATGATATGATACTATACATAGAGAATCCTAAAGATGCTACCAGAAAACAACTAGAGCTAATCAATGAATTTGGTAAAGTAGCAGGAAACAAAATTAAGGTGCAGAAATCTCTTGCATTCCTACACACTAATGTTGAAAAATCTGAAAGAGAAATTAAGGAAACACTCACATTTACCATTGCAACAAAAAGAATAAAATACCTAGGAATAAACCTACCTAAGGAGGTGAAAGACCTGTATGCAGAAAACTATAACACTGATGAAAGAAATTAAAGATGATACCAACAGATGGAGAGATATACCATGTTCTTGGATTGGAAGAATCAACATTGGGAAAATGACTCTACTACCCAAAGCAATCTACAGATTCAATGCAATCTCTATTAAAGTACCAAGGGCATTTTTCACAGAACTAGAATAAAACATTTCACAATTTGTATGGAAACACAAAAGACCCTGAACAGCAAAAGCAATATTGAGAAAGAAGAACGGAGCTGGAGGAATCAGGCTCCCTGACTTCAGACTATACTACAAAGCTACAGTAATCAGGACAGTATGGTACTGGCATGAAAACAGAAATATAGATAAATGGAACAGGATAGAAAGCCCAGAGATAAACCCATGCACATATGGTCACCTTATTTTTTGATAAAGGAGGCAAGAATATACAATGGAGAAAAGACAGCCTCTTCAATAAGTGGTGCTGGGAAACTGGACAGCTACATGGAAAAGAATGAAATCAGAACACTCCCTAACACCATACACAAAAATAAGCTCAAAATGGATTAAAGACCTAAATGTAGGGACAGACACTATAAAACTCTTAGAGGAAAACATAGGCAGAACACTCTATGACACACATCACAGCAAGATCCTTTTTGATGCACCTCCTAGAGAAATGGAAATAAAAACAAAAATAAACAGATGGGACCTAATGAAACTTAAAAGCTTTTACAGAGCAAAGGAAACCATAAACAATTTGAAAAGACAACTCTCAGAATGGGAGAAAATATTTGCAAATGAAGCAACTGATAAAGGATTAATCTCCAAATTTACAAGCAGCTCATGCAGCTCAGTATCAAAAAGACAAACAACCCAATCCAAAAATGGGCAGGATACCTAAACAGACATTTCTCCAAAGAAGATATACAGGTTGCCAACAAACACATGAAAGAATGCTCAACATCATTAATCATTAGAGAAATGCAAATCAAAACTACAATAAGGTATCACCTCACACCAGTCAGAATGGCCATCATCAAAAAATCTACAAACAATAAATTCTGGAGAGGGTGTGGAGAAAAGGGAACCTTCTTGCACTGTTGGTGGGAATGTAAATTGATACAGCCACTATGGAGAACAGTATGGAGGTTCCTTAAAAAACTAAAAATAGAACTACCATAGGACTCAGCAATCCCACTACTGGGCACATACCCTGAGAAAACCATAATTCAAAAAGAGTCATGTACCACAATGTTCATTGCAGCTCTATTTACAATAGCCAGGACATGGAAGCAACCTAAGTGTCCATTGACAGATGAATGGATAAAGAAGATGAGGCACATATATACAATGGAATATTACTCAGCCAAAAAAAAGAAACGAAATTGAGTTATTTGTACTGAGGTGGATGGATCTAGAGTCTGTCATACAGAGTGAAGTAAGTCAGAAAGAGAAAAACAAATACTGTATGCTAACACATATATATGGACTCTAAAAAAGCCCCCCAAAATGGTCATGAAGAACCTAGGGGCAGGACGGGAATAAAGATGCAGACGTATTACAGAATGGACTTGAGGACACAGGGAGGGGGAAGGGGAAGCTGGGAAAAGGTGAGAGAGTGGCATGTACATACATACACTACCAAATGTAAAACAGATAGCTAGTGGGAAGCAGCCACATGGCACAGGGACATCAGCTCGGTGCTTTGTGACCACCTAGAGGGGTGGGATAGGGAGCGTGGGAGGGAGGGACACACAAGAGGGAAGAGATATGAGGATATATGTATATGTATAGCTGATTCACTTTGTTATAAAGCAGAAACTAACACACCACTGTAAAGCAGTTATACTCCAATAAAGATGTTAAAAAAAGCAAGTGTTGGCAAGGATGTGGAGAAATCCCAGCCCTAATATATTGCTGGTTGGATTGTAAAAGTGTATAGCCACTTTGGTAAAGAGTCTGACAGTTTCTTCAAATGTTAAGCATAGAGTTACTCTATGACTTAGTGATTTTACACTTAGGCATATGCCCAAGAGAAATGAAAACATACAAAAACTTGTACATGAATGTTTATAGCAGCATTACCCATATAACTAATGTGGAAACATAAACTGATTAATGAATAAATAAAATGTTATATACCCATACAGAGGAATATCATTCTACAATTAAATGGAATTAAATACTGATATATGCAACAACGTGGGTGGACCTTGAACACATTATGCTGAGTGAAAGAAACTAGACACACAATGCCACCTACCATATGATTCCATTTATATGAAATTTCCAGAATAGGCAAATCTATAGATACAGAAAGTAGATTAGTGTTTGCCAGATGCTAGGCAGTAGTAGGGGTGGGGCATGGAGAATGACTGCTCATGGATACAGGATTTTTTTTGGGGGGGGATGAAAATATTCTAAAATGAGGCAGTAGTTGATTGCACCACTCTGATGTTACACTAAAAAAAAATTGAGTTTGTACTTTAAATGGGGAAATTTTATGGTATGTGAATTATATCTTAATAGAGCTGTTATGGTATGTGAATTATATCTTAATAAACCTGTTAAAAATTAATTCCTAGAGAATGAAATAAAATCAAGCACAGCAGTATTCACACTGATCCTGATGTTTTTCTAGATAAAGAGGCAGCATGATTTTGCATACAGCTGTTCCAAAACTCCTCTAATATCTGTATGTTGTTTATCATTTCCATGAAAGAGGAAAATCTTAAAATATTGAGTGTTATGAAATTTGAAACAAGAGAAATCAGCTTAAAAGCTCCTCTGATTATGATGTTCAAATTAGAGATAACATTACAAAAATCATAGAATTTTAAACCTTAAATTTATTCTAAAGAGGATTTTATCATAAAATGCTATGCCCCTGAAGATATCTTAATTAGTTACACACACACAAAGACACACACTTCTAAATGCATTTTGACTATGCAAGCACCAGGGTAACCCCAGTCACCATTCTGACTCCTAACAGGTATAGAAATTGGCTTTTTCTATGTTTGTGAAAATTCACCTTGGCTGTCAAATAACTATGAATTGCTGATTTTACCTGCCTGAAACTTGAAATTATTTGAGTTTGCAAACTGAGTCTGCTCTAATTCCTTTATTAGTCAGATAAAGAAGATTAGCCAGTGTGTTTAAGAGACTAACCTAAGATGATATAGCTAAAATCAAAATTCCAGTCTCTGGATTTCATTTTCCTTTGTCTTTGCCCTAAATTTTGTCATCAAAATTTGTTTCTTTGTTTGTTTGTTTGTTTTTTTGCGGCACACGGGCCTCTCACTGTTGTGGCCTCTCCCGTTGCGGAGCACAGGCTCCAGACGCACAGGCTCAGCGGCCATGGCTCACGGCCCCAGCCGCTCCGCGGCATTTGGGATCCTCCTGGACCTGGGCACGAAACCGCGTCCCCTGCATTGGCAGGCGGACTCTCAACCACTGCGCCACCAGGGAAGCCCCAAAATTTGTAATTTAAGAGCTATAATGTGTTGCTAATAATACTCTGTTTTGGAGTTTGCTGCCTCTTACAATTTTTTGGAATAGTGGTTCAACAGTGATGGTGATCCACACATCAGTGCCACATTTTCACTGATGCCTTATGTTGTTGAAGCAACAGCTATCATCTTGCCACTCAGGAAAAACAGCCATCACATCCACACAATTCTCTCACCAGAAAATGCTCTTCCTAAGAGGTGTGAGAATCTTATTTCCCACATCCCATATTCTTTCATGTATTCTATCGTATTCTTAGGAATGTTTTTTTATTTTTATTTTTATTTTTTTTTATTTTTATTTTTATTTTTTTTATTAGTTTCTGCTTTATAACAAAGTGAATCAGTCATACATATACATCTGTTCCCACATCCCCTCCCTCATGCATCTCCCTCCCTCCCACCCTCCCCATTCCACCCCTCCAGGCGGTCACAAAGCACCGAGCTGATCTCCCTGTGCTCTGCGGCTGCTTCCCACTATCTATCTACCTTACGTTTGGTAGTGTATATATGTCCATGCCTCTCTTTCCCTTTGTCACAGCTTACCCTTCCCCTTCCCCATATCCTCAAGTCCATTCTCAAGTAGGTCTGTGTCTTTATTCCCGTTTTACCCCTAGGTTCTTTATGACATTTTTTTTTTTTTTAATTCCATATATATGTGTTAGCATACGGTATTTGTCTTTCTCTTTCTGACTTACTTCACTCTGTATGACAGACTCTAGGTCTATCCACCTCATTACAAATAGCTCAGTTTCGTTTCTTTTTATGGCTGAGTAATATTCCATTGTATATATGTGCCACATCGTCTTTATCCATTCATCCGATGATGGACACTTAGGTTGTTTCCAGCTCCGGGCTATTGTGAATAGAGCTGCAATGAACATTTTGGTACACGTCTCTTTTTGAATTATGGTTTTCTCAGGGTATATGCCTAGTAGTGGGATTGCTGGGTCATATGGTAGTTCTATTTTTAGTTTTTTAAGGAACCTCCATACTGTTCTCCATAGTGGCTGTACCAATTCACATTCCCACCAGCAGTGCAAGAGTGTTCCCTTTTCTCCACACCCTCTCCAGCATTTATTGTTTCTAGATTTCTTGATGATGGCCATTCTGACTGGTGTGAGATGATATCTCATTGTAGTTTTGATTTGCATTTCTCTAATGATTAATGATGTTGAGCATTCTTTCATGTGTTTGTTGGCAGTCTGTATATATTCTTTGGAGAAATGCCTATTTAAGTCTTCTGCCCATTTTTGGATTGGGTTGTTTGTTTTTTTGCTATTGAGCTGCATGAGCTGTTTATAAATTTTGGAGATTAATCCTTTGTCAGTTGCTTCATTTGCAAATATTTTCTCCCATTCTGAGGGTTGTCTTTTGGTCTTGTTTATGGTTTCCTTTGCTGTGCAAAAGCTTTGAAGTTTCATTAGGTCCCATTTGTTTATCTTTGTTTTTATTTCCATTTCTCTAGGAGGTGGGTCCAAAAGGATCTTGCTGTGATTTATGTCATAGAGTGTTCTACCTATGTTTTCCTCTAAGAGTTTGATAGTTTCTGGCCTTACATTTAGGTCTTTAATCCATTTTGAGCTTATTTTTGTGTATGGTGTTAGGGAATGATCTAATCTCATACTTTTACATGTCCCTGTCCAGTTTTCCCAGCACCACTTATTGAAGAGGCTGTCCTTTCTCCACTGTACATTCCTGCCTCCTTTATCAAAGATAAGTTGGCCATATGTGCGTGGGTTTATCTCTGGGCTTTCTATCCTGTTCCATTGATCTATCTTTCTGTTTTTGTGCCAGTACCACACTGTCTTAATTACTGTAGCTTTGTAGTATAGTCTGAAGTCAGGCAGCCTGATTCCTCCAGCTCCGTTTTTCGTTCTCAAGATTGCTTTGGCTATTCGGGGTCTTTTGTTTTTCCAAACAAATTTTGAAATTTTTTGTTCTACTTCTGTGAAAAATGCCAGTGGTAGGGATTGCATTGAATCTGTAGATTGCTTTGGGTAGTAGAGTCATTTTCACAATATTGATTCTTCCAATCCAGGAGCATGGTATATCTCTCCATCTATTTAAATCATCTTTAATTTCTTTCATCAGTGTCTTATAATTTTCTGCATACAGGTCTTTTGTCTCCTTAGGTAGGTTTATTCCGAGATATTTTATTCTTTTTGTTGCAATGGTAAATGGGAGTGTTTTCTTGATTTCATTTTCAGATTTTTCATCATTAGTGTACAGGAATGCCAGAGATTTCTGTGCATTAATTTTGTATCCTGCTACTTTACCAAATTCATTGATTAGCTCTAGTAGTTTTTCGGTAGCATCTTTCGGATTCTCTATGTATAGTATCATGTCATCTGCAAACAGTGACAGCTTTACTTCTTCTTTTCCAATTTGGATTCCTTTTATTTCCTTTTCTTCTCTGATTGCTGTGGCTAAAACTTCCAAAACTATGTTGAATAAGAGTGGTGAGAGTGGGCAGCCTTGTCTTGTTCCTGATCTTAGTGGAAATGGTTTCAGTTTTTCACCATTGAGGACAATGTTGGCTGTGGGTTTGTCATATATGGCCTTTATTATGTTGAGGAAAGTTCCCTCTATGCCTACTTTCTGCAGGGTTTTTATCATAAATGGGTGTTGAATTTTGTCGAAAGCTTTCTCTGCATCTATTGAGATGATCATATGGTTTTTCTCCTTCAACTTGTTAATATGGTGTATCACATTGATTGATTTGCGTATATTGAAGAATCCTTGCATTCCTGGAATAAACCCCACTTGATCATGGTGTATGATCCTTTTAATGTGCTGTTGGATTCTGTTTGCTAGTATTTTGTTGAGGATTTTTGCATCTATGTTCATCAGTGATATTGGCCTGTAGTTTTCTTTCTTTGTGACATCCTTGCCTGGTTTTGGTATCAAGGTGATGGTGGCCTCGTAGAATGAGTTTGGGAGTGTTCCTTCCTCTGATATTGTTTGGAAGAGTTTGAGAAGGATGGGTGTTAGCTCTTCTCTAAATGTTTGATAGAATTCGCCTGTGAAGCCATCTGGTCCTGGGCTTTTGTTTGATGGAAGATTTTTAATCACAGTTTCAATTTCAGTGCTTCTGATTGGTCTATTCATATTTTCTATTTCTTCCTGAGTCAGTCTTGGTAGGTTGTGCATTTCTAAGAATTTGTCCATTTCTTCCAGGTTGTCCATTTTATTGGCATAGAGTTGCTTATAGTAATCTCTCATGATCTTTTGTATTTCTGCAGTGTCAGTTGTTACTTCTCCTTTTTCATTTCTAATTCTACTGATTTGAGTCTTCTCCCTTCTTTTCTTGATGAGTCTGGCTAATGGTTTGTCAATTTTGTTTATCTTCTCAAAGAACCAGCTTTTAGTTTGGTTGATCTTTGCTATCGTTTCCTTCATTTCTTTTTCATTTATTTCTGATCTGATCTTTATGATTTCTTTCCTTCTGCTAACTTTGGGGGTTTTTTGTTCTTCTTTCTCTAATTGCTTTAGGTGCAGGGCCAGGTTGTTTACTCGAAATGTTTCCTGTTTCTTAAGGTGGGATTGTATTGCTATAAACTTCCCCCTTAGAACTGCTTTTGCTGCGTCCCATAGGTTTTGGGTCATCGTGTCTCCATTGTCATTTGTTTCTAAGTATTTCTTAATTTCCTCTTTGATTTCTTCAGTGATCACTTCATTATTGAATAGTGTATTGTTTAGCCTCCATGTGTTTGTATTTTTTACAGATCTTTTCCTGTAATTGATGTCTAGTCTCATAGCATTGTGGTCGGAAAAGATACTTGATACAATTTCAATTTTCTTAAATTTACCAAGGCTTGATTTGTGACCCAAGATATGATCTATCCTGGAGAATGTTCCATGAGCACTTGAGAAAAATGTGTATTCTGTTGTTTTTGGGTGGAATGTCCTATAAATATCAATTAAGTCCATCTTGTTTAATGTATCATTTAAAGCTTGTGTTTCCTTATTTATTTTCATTTTGGATGATCTGTCCATTGGTGAAAGTGGGGTGTTAAAGTCCCCTACTATGATTGTGTTACTGTCGATTTCCCCTTTTATGGCTGTTAGTATTTGCCTTATGTATTGAGGTGCTCCTATGTTGGGTGCATAAATATTTACAATTGTTATATCTTCTTCTTGGATCGATCCCTTTATCGTTATGTAGTGTCCTTCTTTGTCTCTTCTAATAGTCTTTATTTTAAAGTCTATTTTGTCTGATATAAGAATTGCTACTCCAGCTTTCTTTTGATTTCCATTTGCATGGAATATCTTTTTCCATCCCCTTACTTTCAATCTGTATGTGTCTCTAGGTCTGAAGTGGGTCTCTTGTAGACAGCATATATATGGGTCTTGTTTTTGTATCCATTCAGCCACTCTGTGTCTTTTGGTGGGAGCATTTAGTCCATTTACATTTAAGGTAATTATTGATATGTATGTTCCTATTCCCATTTCCTTAATGGCTTTGGGTTCGTTATTGTAGGTATAGTCCTTCTGTTGTGTTTCTTGCCTAGAGAAGTTCCTTTAGCATTTGTTGTAAAGCTGGTTTGGTGGTGCTGAACTCTCTCAGCTTTTGCTTGTCTGTAAACGTTTTAATTTCTCCATCAAATCTGAATGAGATCCTTGCTGGGTAGAGTAATCTTGGTTGCAGGTTTCTCTCCTTCATCACTTTAATTATGTCCTGCCACTCCCTTCTGGCTTGTAGAGTTTCTGCTGAGAGATCAGCTGTTAACCTGATGGGGATTCCCTTGTGTGTTATTTGTTGTTTTTCCCTTGCTGCTTTTAATATGATTTCTTTGTGTTTAATTTTTGACAGTTTGATTAATATGTGTCTTGGCGTATTTCTTCTTGGATTTATTCTGTATGGGACTCTCTGTGCCTCCTGGACTTGATTAACTATTTCCTTTCCCATATTAGGGAAGTTTTCAACTATAATCTCTTCAAATATTTTCTCAGTCCCTTTCTTTTTCTCTTCTTCTTCTGGAACCCCTATAATTCGAATGTTGGTGCGTTTAATGTTGTCCCAGAGGTCTCTGAGACTGCCCTCTGTTCTTTTCATTCTTTTTTCTTTATTTTGCTCTGCATCAGTTATTTCCACTATTTTATCTTCCACCTCACTTATCCGCTCTTCTGCCTCAGTTATTCTGCTATTGATCCCATCTAGAGTATTTTTCATTTCATTTATTGTGTTTTTAATCGATGCTTGATTCATCTTTAGTTCTTCTAGGTCCTTGTTAACTGTTTCTTGCATATTGTCTATTCTATTTCCAAGATTTTGGATCTGGGAAATAGAATCTTGGATCAGCTTTACTATCATTATTCTGAATTCTTTTTCAGGTAGACTGCCTATTACCTCTTCATTTGTTAGGTCTGGTAGGTTTTTATCTTGCTCCTTCACCTGCTGTGTGTTTTTCTGCTTTCTCATTTTGCTTATGTTACTGTGTTTGGGGTCTCCTTTTTGCAGGCTGCAGATTCGTAGTTCCCGTTGTTTTTGGTGTCTGTCCCCCGTGGCTAAGGTTGTTTCAGTAGGTTGTGTAGGCTTCCTGGTGGGGGGGACTAATGCCTGTGTTCTGGTGGTTGAAGCTCGATCTTGTCTTTCTGGTGGACAGGTCCACGTCTGGTGGTGTGTTTTGGGGTGCCTGTGGCCTTATTATGTTTTTAGGTATCCTCTCTGCTAATGGGTGGGGTTGTGTTCCTGCCTTGCTAGTTGCTTGGCATAGGGTGACCAGCACTGTAGCTTGCTGGTCGTTGACTGAAGCTGGGTGCTGGTGTTGAGATGGAGATCCCTGGGAGATTTTCGCTGCTTGATATTATGTGGAGCTGGGAGGTCTCTTGTGGACCCGTGTCCTGAAGTTGGCTCTCCCACTTCAGAGGCACAGCACTAACTCCTGTCTGCAGCACCAAGAGCCTTTCATCCACCCGGCTCAGAATAACAGTGAGAAAAAGTAGAAAGAAATAATTAGTAGAAGAAAGAAAGAGAGATTCAAAGAAAGGAAGAAGGGAAGTAAGGAAGGAAGGAAGGAAGAAAGAAAGAAAGGAGGGAGGGAGGAAGGATGGAAAGAAAGGAAAGAAAGGAGGGAGGGAGGGAGGAATGAAAGCAAAAGGAAGAGTGAATGGAAGAAGAGAGGGAGGGAGGGAGGAAGGAAAGAAAGAAAGAAAGACAGGAGGGAGGGAGGGAGGGAGGGAGGGAGGGAGGAAGGAAAGAAAAAGAAAGTGGAAAGAAGAAGGGTGGGAGGGAGGGAGGGATGGAGGAAAGAAAAAGAAAGAAGGAAAGGAGGAGCGGAGGGAGGGAGGGAGGAAGGGAAGGGAGGAAAAAAAGAAAGAGCAGGTAAAGTACAATAGAATAAAGTATGAAATATAGCAGCGTTATTAAAATTAAAAAGTAATTATTGAAAAAAAACACGGACCGAAAGAACCCTGGGACATATGGTGGAAGCAAAGCTATACAGAGAGAATCTTACACAGAAGATTACACATACACATTCACAAAAAGAGAGCAGGGGGAAAAATCAAAAATCTTGCTCTCCAAGTCCACCTCCTCGATTTGGGATAATTCGTTGTAAAAAGAGGAAAAGGGCGAAAAGTCTGAAATCTTGCTAAGTCCACCTCCTTAATTTGAGAGAATTCGTTGTAAAAAGAGGAAAAAAAAAGGGGGGGAAAGTCTTAAATCTTGTCCTCAAGGTCCACTTCCTCAATTTGGGATGATTCGCTGTCCATTCATGCACTCCACAGACGCAGGGCACATCAAATGGACCGTGGAGCTTTAATCCGCTGCCTCGGAGGCTGCACAGAGAGATTTCCCTGTCTCTGCTCTCACAGCTCCCGGGTCTCAGCCTTGGACCTGGCCCCGCCTCTGCGCGTAGGTCGCCGGAGGGCGTCCGTTCTTCGCTCAGACAGGACGGGTTTAAAGGAGCCGCTGATTCGGGGGCTCTGGCTCACTCAGGCAGAGGGGAGGGAGGGGAATGCCCTCTCCTCGCGCAGCAGGCAACAAAAGGGAAAAAAGTCTCTTGCCTCTCCGGTAGCTCCAGACCCTTTCCCCGGACTCCCTCCGGGCTAGCACTAACCCCTTCAGGCTCTCTTCCTGCCGCCAGCCCCAGACCTCTCCCTGCGCTCCGACTGAAAGCCGATACCCGAGCCTCAGCTCCCAGCCCCGCCCGCCCTGGCGGCCGAGCAGACAAGTCTCTCGGGCTGGTGTGTGCCTGAGGGCACCGATCCTCTGTGCCAAAATCTCTCTGCTTTGCCCTCCACACCCCTGTTGCTGTGCTCTCCTCCGCTACTCCGAAGCTTTCCCCCTCCGCCACCTGCAGTCTCCGCCCTCGAAGGGGCTTGTAGTGTGTAGAAACCTTCCCTCCTTCACGGCTCCCTCCCACTGGTGCAGGTCCCGTCCATATCCTATTGTCTCTGTTTATTCTTTTTTTTCTTTTGACCTACCCAGGTATGTGGGGAGTTTCTTGCCTTTTGGGGGGTCTGAGGTCTTCTGTCAGCGTTCAGTAGGTGTTCTGTTGGAGTTGTTCCACGTGTAGATGAATTTCTGATGTATCTGTGGGGAGGAAGGTGATCTCCGCGTCTTACTCTTCCGCCATCTTCCTCCGGCTCAGGAATGTTTTTTTAAAAAAAACCTCTCTGAAATAAAAATCTACTACTCTGTTTCAACCTGTCACATTATTTAGCACATTCTATACTGAATAAGTGGACTGAACAACCATGCTAACAATTTATTATATGACTGTAGAGATTAAAGGCTGTACACTATGGAAAATGTCTCCCACCATGAAGGGACAATGAGATACCCAGGTCTGTTAAGCTGTGTTGGATCCCCACAGTTCCCTAATTAAACAACCAGTCTCCATGTGGACAAGCTATCCTTCTGCTGGCATGAGTTTTGTCTCTCTCCTTGACACATGTGTCCTACAACAAATGCTCACTGAAATAGCAAGACTGACTTCACTCCTTGTAATTTAAAGAGCCCACCCAACTCAGGGTTAAATGTATAGAATACCACGTAACTTATCAATGGGGCCTGAGTTAAATACTGAATTTGGAGTTTAAATATAATTTGAGTGCAAAATTGAATAGAAGTTGATCTAAATAAAAAATTTATGAACTAGTTTTGGTTCACAATTTTTCTTACTGGAAAGAAGACAAATGATAATTTATCAATATTTACATGCCAAGTGACTTACAAATTATGTTCTATTTAATCTTCACACGAAATGTATGAGCTAAGTATTATTCAGTCTGCACTACAAATGAAGAAATAGAGGCTCAAGAGGTTTTAATAATTGCTTGAGATCATATAACTAGTGAGATATATAATTACTTTATAAAGTAAGTTTGACCAATTTTGTCATTTTTAATATCAAAATATACATCTAGATTTCCTCAAACTTAGAGAAATATACAGAAGTTTTGGAATTGAGGCCATTTTACAGTAACTTATTGATATTAGAGGAAATTATTTAAATCATTTGAGAGTTTAAAAGATTGTTCAAGGAAAAGGAAATTGGAAAAGTGTATTGTTGTTGTTGTTTTTTCTGAAATAAAGTGGCTTTCCTGTCCTCAGAGCTAGGGTTCAAAAGTAAGTGAATTGTCTGTCTGTTTGCTTCTCAGAGAAGGATGAAAGCCTTCCAAAATTCAAGGCAAAATATTAGAAAACCTGATATTATAAGATATCTTGATTCCATAGCTTTGCTCCTGTCATCTTCATGCAAATCATATTTTGATCCCACTACTTTCATATTTATCAAAAGAATACAAAACTTTAATCAAAATCATATCAAAATTTACATTTTATTTCATTTAAAGTATTCAATTTATATTGTCTTCCTTAAATGTACTTCCACTGTAGATAAAATCTAATTTCTGCATTTAAAAAATTGCATTAAAAGTAATTTCACTGGTTCCAATTCCTTAGTGAAGTACTATTATAGAAAAAATTTAATTTCCTGACCAAAGTTTACTAAGTCTATCTTATGTCAATGTGCATCTTGTTTTGTCTGTAGTTGTTAACTAAGTGAAATTATTTAAGATTATCTTGGTGCTTTGTGTCCACCTAGAGGGGTGGGATAGGGAGGGTGGGAGGGAGACACAAGAGGGAGGAGATATGGGGATATATGTATACGTACAGCTGATTCACTTTGTTATACAGCAGAAACTAACACACTATTGTAAAGCAATTATACTCCAATAAAGATGCTAAAAAAATAAAAAAATAAATTTAATTTTAAAAGATTTTAAACATTTAAATATTGTCAACATTTTAAATTATTTATCAACATTTTACCAAATTAAAATCTTACCATGTAAATTTTACCTGTCATCAATATTATTTTGTGCTGATTATTTCTACCAAGTGTAATTTTTTGTATTATATTATTGCTGTTTTTAAGGTTTCTGAGCTAAATGATTCTTCAATCATATTTTTACTTATAACTAATTTAACACTGTCAGTATGGGTTTGTGGATTACTTTAATCATAATATTTACTACAAAATAGATAAAAGTTTTAGATGTAATTATCATCACGTTTCATGATAAGCATTTCAGACTTTTTAAAAAGGGTTATCATTTGGCTAATAAAATAAAAAAATTTTTCTCCTGAATTCATTTCAAGAAATGCCACACTTTGGGCATTTTCTATTGACCAGTTCAGTAATCCTGTTCTATTCAATCTGTTCTTAAAGCTATCCATTTTGTTCTTAATTTTATATATCACATTTTTCAATTTTAAGTTATGGGTTTTACTTCTATAGAATGTCTAAATTCTTTGATAAAATCATCCATTCAATCATTTTTGTGTCTTTTTCTCTATTTTTTTAGCATATTAATCATAATTACTTAGAGGTCCTGTCTGCTAAGGTTACTTTTTGGATCATCCATTGAACTTTTCTACTATCTGTTCTTTTTTTCTTGTGGGTTTAGCCACACCATGTTACCTTGTTGCATGTCTTGTAACTTTTAATCACATGTCACAGATTTTGGATAAAAGAACCTTTGAGGATCTAGATGGTACCTTTTATTACATATCCATTTCTTCTATTAGACAGAAACCATAAGTGGTTGGTTGCTTCCATCCAATTAGTAAATTTCAGTTTGGGTAAGATTTCATTTACCTCTCCCTCATCCTTCTTTCTAAGGCTGAGCCCTCAATAGCTTTCAATTGACAGATTGTTAGATCCTCCAAACAACATAGCCCTAAAGTAGATATTCTAGAATTTAAAAGTACATTATTTAAAATAAAACACAAAAGATGGGTTTAAGAGAGACTCATTTTTGCCCTTTAAAGATTTGTAGCTTAGTCTATCAGCCAACAGCTTCAAAATTTGAAAACCGGACTTCAGTTTTAGATTGGTGATTGTATGGAGTTAGAAAGAGGATTGCCCCCATCCTTAAAACAAGAAAAAAGCTGTAAAACTGGAAGCTAACTAATTTTCATGAGACTGTAAGAGAACTGAGGACACAGCTGATCAACGAGAATCTGTAGGGAGAACAGCACCAGAACATTTGCTTACCTGAGACAGAAGTTGCCAAATAACATATAAACAGGTAGAAATGTTAAACAAGACATTTTCAACAAATTGTTGAAGCATGGGCTATATTGACAGTGTGAAGCCTCTGATATGAGGGCGGGATTTTGCCATCTTGCAGTCTTTTCCCTCTAGAAACCCCACCAGACAACCACAGGGAAGATGGGGAGAACGCTGAGAAAGGTACTGGCTGGCAGAGGGAACAGCAGCCACTGCCAAAACCCCACCCAGACCCCTCCCTCCTTATTTATCCTAAAGAACAAAGATCTTAATTTAAAGGAGGAAGATCAGTTAAATGTGCAGTTTGGGGAGCTGGGGAAGAACAATGGAGGCCACCACTGAAAATCTACCCAGATCCATCTCCCCTATCTTTCCAAATGAATAAAAGCCTCAATCTTCAGAGGGAAGAGTGGCCAAACCATAGGGGAGGGGGCTGATGGACACCCACGGAACCTGGAGGAGGGGCAAGAACACAAATGAGGTACATCTCCCAAGACCCAGATTCAGAGTGACTGCTTAAAACTGAGGTTTACTTAAATAATCAGAGAATTCAACGATCATCCAACCTCCATCCCAAGCACCACAACTAACCAGCCTGGAATAAAAATATCGACGGAACACAACAGAGAACTCAACATCACTGGTTTTAGGGCAATGCAAATTAAAATCAGAATGAGATACCACAGTTAGAATTAGTAAAAATAAAACAATAAAGTGATGACACTAAATGCTGGTGAGTATGTGGAACAGGAATTCTCATTCACTGCTGATGTGAATCCAAAATGGCAGAGACACTTTGGAAGACAGCTTCTTGTAAAGTTAAACATATGCTTATGTTACAACCCAGTAATCTCACTCCTATGCTTTACTCAAGTTAATTGAAAAATTATATTCACACAAAAATGGCCTGTACATGACTGCTTATAGTTGCCAAAAATTGGGAACAATCAAGATATCCTTGAACAGATAAGAAACTAAACAAACTGTGGTCCACCTGTACAATGGAATACTGCTCAGAAATAAGAAACAATGAGTTGTTGATTCACATAATAACATGGATGAATCTGAAAGGCATTTTGCTAAGTGTAAGAATCTCTCCCAACTTCTCTGTCCCTCGGAAGATGCCTTCTGACAGAAGCACAAAATATGTCCAAGTGAAACACAGCTGTGTTCCTCAGTGTCAATTCACCACTCTCTAGAACTTTCTTTCCAGTCTGTTTTATTTTCTGGGTCTGTTCACCTTCACCAGGATGGCACAGGGAAATGTTTTTTTTCCTAAAGATTGTGAAACTAGTAGAGATTTTACTCTGCCTTTTATAAGTTTTTTTTTTTTTTTCAGTACGTGGGCCTCTCAGTGTTGTGGCCTCTCCCGTTGCAGAGCACAGGCTCCGGACGCGCAGGCTCAGCGACCATGGCTCACGGGCCCAGCCGCTCCGCGGCATGTGGGATCTTCCCGGACTGGGGCACGAAACCGTGTCCCCTGCATCGGCAGGTGGACTCTCAACCACTGCGCCACCAGAAAAGCCCAATAAAGCCATTTTAAAAAAAAATTGTAATTCCCCAACATTTCATGAAATAAGCAGCTTCATTTTTTTTTTAATGTTTCCAATATCATGATTCCATCTTTTTGTTATGCTACATGACCGTGACCGATGTTAATGTTGTGGAGGTTGCTTTCTGATACAAAGTTATAAGAACTTATTTATGGTCAGGAGTATATAGGCAACTTGTGGGCCAAATTCTTTCCCTCTCTTTCAACATTTTATCCAGCCAAGTACATACACATATCAAAATGCAGCCACCAGTGTCATATAACACTCTGACCTGCTTCCAAATTCAGAGTTCTGTCCTTTTATCTCATAACATGGCTGTTACCATCTTGTCCAGAGCCAAGTGTTCCTTGATAATATGCATTCCTTATCAATGCAGCCTCTACATGGAAATCCCTGAAGAGGAAGGTTGGTGTAAACCTTCCTATGTCCATGTAAGTCATATCAACAGTGTTTGATACAAGAACAAAGTATGTGTGCACTTCTGATGGAAGTTGGGAGAAAATGTGAAAGAGTGTAATTGATGGAGCACCAAATGAAATAAAATATAACAGTTCAATAGAATGACTAGCAGGATCTTGATCTACAAGATTTGTAGATCAGGGATATATATATATATATATGAGAATTAGAGCAAAACTGAGTAGGGATTTTTTGTTTTGTTCTTGAGCTCACAGAGGAGTTGTTAAGAAGACACTTGAAATCATATCATGGAGGTGCTACACCCACAGAGTGCTGTCCCTTTGGTTTTTTATGAGAGGGAAATATATATATATATTTCCCTCTCATAAAAATAATATATATACTACATTATTATAGTAAATTATATATTATTAAATATTAATATTATATTAAATTATTAGCTTTTAAATTATACTAAATTATTATATATTATGTATATTATATTAATAATATCTATATTTCCCATATATATAACCTTTTTATACATATATATAGATATACACATAACCTTAATTGTTCTGGGGCTAGTATTTCTTGCAATTGAGTGCAGTTTCCAGTTTTTCACTCCCATTCTTGCTTCCCCTCAAAGAATAGTTCTTATGCTTACATAGAAGTTACTAAAAATCTCAACATAATTCCCTACTACTCTTCTTGATATGGATAGATACAGATAAATATATAGATATAAATACAGATATAGATAAAACCAATCAACATTACATTGTATAATTGTGTGGTGATGAAATGCAAATTTATTTTTATTTGTATTCTCATATAAAACATCAATAAAATAAGTTCCATGTAAGTAAAAGTCAAAAAGTGTATAAAAACTAAATAAGTATTCATGCCAGTGAGGTCAGGTAAGGTTATGCTGTGGTATAAAAACTCCAAAAATCTTAGCTGTTAAACAACAAAACTGATTTCTTAGTTATATGATATGTCAAATACATATCGTATAGGTTGGCAAGGACAGGCAGGCAAGACTTGACTGAGGCCAAGAGATTTGATCTCCAATGATTTTTTTTTAATGATCTCTCTCATTGAGAAGGGTAGCGTTTGTCTAAAAATCCTTCTCTGAGAGCTTTATCCTTCAATGTATGAATCTATGTAACATCTCAATGGCAGTAAAGTGTGTGCTTCTACGTGAAACTGGCTTGAATATTTAGATGAAAAGAACACAGTTTAAGTGTTAAACAAAGTGAATACCCTCTACCTACAAGGGGGAGAGCTCAGTGGACATGTAACTACAATCTTGATATTAGAAATACATCTTCTCAAAATAACATTACAGAAATACAACTTGAATTTGCTAAAATAAACAAAAAGAGATTGTTTCTCTTTTCTCTGCTTCCCTATATGTGTGTACTTTATTCTTATCCTCCTGGGTGGGATGGCTTTTTTGTTCCTTCAGTGAATGTGGGTACCTAAGATTATGTCTTTTGTTCATGAGATGAATCAGATGGGAGTGAGGAAGTGAAACCTTTTAGTCTCATTCTAGATTCCTAGGGAAGAATCCTGATCATCCAACCCTAGGTCAGAAGCTTATCCCTGATGAATCAACCAGGGGTTCGTCAGCTAAGAATATGACACCTTCTGTAGAGATCATGTGGATGGAAGGCATTGCAGAGATGAACAGGGTAGAAAGTGTCTCCCAAAAAGAGAACACTGTACAGATAGAACAATAAGTGTCCAGAAAAAAAACACAGAACAAGACCCAGAAAAGAAGGTGAGTTACACATCACTGAAGAGTTAGCCAGAAGGACAATTTCATCTAATAGACATTGGGGGTTCAGGGGAAAGGAGTGGTCACAGGTCATTGTTACCAAATGACCCAAGGACTCAGGATCTCTTCTTCATCTCCCAAGGGAGCTTGAGACCTAAACTCGAGAGCACTCCTTGTGGGCTTCCCTGGTGGTGCAGTGGTTGAGAGTCTGCCTGCCGATGCAGGGGACACGGGTTCGTGCCCCGGTCCAGGAAGATCCCACATGCCGCGGAGCAGCTAGGCCTGTGAGCCATGGTCGCTGAGCCTGCGCGTCCGGAGCCTGTGCTCCTCAGTGAGAGAGGCCACAACAGTGAGAGGCCTGTGTACCGCAAAAAAAAAAAAAAAAAAAAGAGCACTCCTTGTGTCAGCAGGAAGTAGATACCACCTTCCCCACATCCACCCTCCTCTTCCTCCTTCCTTTCATTAGGAGTTCCTAAATGGGCACATTGATCTGAATTTTGCCCACTGCCTCCACTGCATAGTATTTTCTTGTTGCTTTAATTTTCTAATTTTTGTACATGCAGTGTATTTTCTTGCCCCTTAAAACCATAGATGATTCCAGGATTTATTTACTTAAAACAGAAAGGTAATTTTCAGGAACTTGGGAATTTTCTTGTCTGTACCCAACACTATCATGGTCTATTTTGAAATGTGAAAGAACATGATGATTCCCAGCCTTAGTCTAACAAGGAGCTAAGTAACTCTGCAATGAAACAAAATTCTAGATACTTAGCATTACTTTTCTTATTAAAAAAAATTTTTTTAATATTTGGTTTTACCTGTGTTTTCTTACTGCTTTACGCCACTCTAGTAGAGGATTACCCCACCCCCAGTAATAAAAAGAAGCAAGCATAAAACTTGGAAGAAACCCTCGAGAATATAGAAAAGCAAAATATTTGGATTATTGGTGGGGTTTTTCCCATTTTGTTTTCTACATTCACCATTTAAAATATGCTTCTTACACATAGAAGGGCAACAAAATGCAATGGCTCTAACAACTTGCAAACATAAAATGTTAATTAAAATTTGTGCCTCTCAAAGTTTCTAATGGCCTATAAAATTCATTCTATTAGAATTTCAGTTTCTGTTCTCTTTTCTTGATTGTATCTCTAATTATAGACTATAAGCTAAAATAATTTTATTTTTATATTTTACAAGAGCTATAAAAGAAAACTACCAAATGTTTAAAAATATAAATGGCTTCCTAAGATTCAGTTGATGCAAATACTATTAAATAATTTGGTTTCGCTATGAAGTGAAGACTTCTAACAGAAATGATTGTGCCTTTACTTCATGGATTAGAATTTAGGGAAAATAATTTCAAATACTGATAAGGTCTAATTAAATGATGAACATAATCCCATCTGTAGGTGATGATAGTACATATTCTTCATTTTCTTTTTTATCTAAATGGCACAAGAATGTGGCAGGAAAAAGTGAGTTATCACTCCATTTTTTGAGTATGTATACAAGTTTGGTCTCTTAATCTTACATAGTCGTTAAGAAGTTGAAATGATCACAAAGAAGAGTCAGAAATCAAGACAATGGTGATACTAATAGCTGCCATTCATTAACTAGCCCCATATACCATGCACTTTTTACCACAACACTGAAAGTTACCAGTGTATTTTATTTTTTTACCAGCTTTATTGATGTATATATATCATATATATACACATAGAATTATATATTACATGGTATAAATATACATATATATATATATATATACCATAAAAGTCACCAAATTTAGGTGTAAAATTCAATAGTTTCTAGTAAATTTGTAGTGTTGTACAACTAAGACCACAACCCAACTTTAGAACATTTCCAGCCCCACATAAAGATCCCTCGTGTTCATCTGCAGTCACTCTTCATTCCCACTCCAATTCTAAGTGATCACTAATGTACTTTCTGTCTCGACAGATTTATATTTTGTGGATATTTCATATAAATAGAATTTTATAATCTGTGCTTTTTAAAATTTGCTTATATCTGAGGTTCATCTGTGTTGTAACATGGATGGGCATTTGTGTTATTTCCACTTTTTAGCTGTTATAAATGATCTGCTATGACCATTCGTGTACAAATCTTTGTACAGACACACATATTTTTATCTCTCTTGGATGGACGCTCAGGAGTTAATTTTCAAATAAGTGAAAGGGGCATCCTTTTATAGTCCCTTGAGCAATGAATGAGGATTCCAATTTCTCCACATCTCCAGCACTTTTTATTGTCCAGTGTTTTTATGTAGTCATTCTAGTGATTGTGAATTAGGATCTCATTATGTTTCTTACTTGCATTACTAAAATGTCTAAAACTATTGAGAATCATGTATGTGCTTGGTCATTCCTATATATGTCTTCTTTGATGAAATGTCTATTCAAAATATTTATTTTTTATTGCATTTTTCTCTTCTGGTAATTGAGTATGCTTTGAAAATATATTTTAGATACAAGTCATTTATCATACATATGCTTTGAAATTTTTTTCTCCCAATCTGTGGCCTGTTTTTTCATGTATTAATGATGTCTTTTGAAGTTCAAGATGTTTGAATTTTGATGAAGACCAACTTATCTTTATTTAATCACTTGTGCTTTTGATGTTGTATCTAAGACTTTGCCTAACCCAAGGTCACTCTTTTACTTTATTTTTACTGAAGAGGAAACTGAGGCTTGGCGAGACCAAGGAGACACTTACATGCAAGACTGTGTCCCTCTGCAGGATATTGTCCCTGCACGACTTTCCTCTCCACTCACTGCTACCGGTGTAGAATTCAAGTGAAGTCTGATACTGGGCCAGGTTTTTTGCAAGCTGAAAGGTTTCTATAGGCAGCATACCCATTTTGAGTGACTGAAATTCACACAGAAGGACCAGATGTGTCTTTCCAGAAAACTCTCCTCTAGTTTCTTCTGCGTACCTTTGGGATGAAGGTAAGAAGCATACCTAGAATATAATTTTTTACTAGGAAGTTTGAATGAGATAATGCAACTCTGCTTTTAGAGCATGAACCTGTTGATCAGCCCTGTCTGCAGCTGGCTGAGCTGTGGTCCTTACTGGGGAGGGAGGAACCTCATCATGACATCCTGGTCTCAAGTGGGCCTTCCGGGTGTATGAAGTGTGAGATCTATGCTGGATATTGATGAGACAATATTCTATTGAATTTGTCAACATTAACCATTTTACTTCTGCCAAATTACTATTTGAAAGTTCAACCATGTACTCAAACTTGAAAGGTTCTATAAGCAAACACATAGTACAAGTAAGTTTCTGAGGACCATTTAATCATCCAAAAATAAAAAATAATTTTCTTTGAGCTTAAGACCTATAAAAGTATACATTTAAGTTCAACACTGTCCTCTAAACTTTAAAAAATTTTTCTATATGAAAAATATTTATATGAAAAACAAAACAAATTATTAAATTTGGAATGATCAAAATTTTCAACTGTATTATCCAATTAGAAAAATGGACTATGTATTGTGACATGCCAACTATTAAGGCTAATTGCAGTGTATGCTGGTTTGATGTTAAGACTGACCAGAGAAATTTTATGATGAATAAATTGTGGAGACTGGTTCATTTTGTATATGTAGAAAGCATTTCAAAAAAGTGTTCTTATGGGAGGCAGCCTCTAAGGTGACCTCCAAAGACCCCTATCTTCTTGTATCCCCATTGTTGTGTGATTCCCCCTTCCCTTAAATATGAGCTAGACTTATTGACTTCCTTCAAACAAATAGTATATAGCAGAAGCATTAATAGAGGTACTGCTTCCAAGATAAGTGACAAAATGACTTGCTCTCCCTCTCTTACTCACTTGCTCTGGAAGAAGCCAGTTTCATGCTATAAGCTGCGCTATGGACAGGCCCACATGGTAGACACTGGGCCTCTTGCCAACAGTCAGGTAGGCCCTGGGGCTGGGGAGTGTCATTCTCTGGCCCTGGGGAGTGGCCATATCTTCAAGGGATCCTCACCAATGAGAATTTTCAAATCTACAGAAAAGTAAAAATATCCTTTAAATCAGTATGACTTTTGGAAAAACTAATTATTCCAATTAAATGGAGATTGGTCAAACGAAGAGACGGTGAGTTCATTTTAAGTATCCCTCTATTCTCCAAGCATTTTACAGGTAAGGGCTCATGAGAAAACGCCATCAGCAGCCAATGTCACCACACTAAACTCTGTGGGCGATGAGCTCTGACTGCCATGATGACATAATAATCAAAACAGTCCCTGGCACTGTTTTACTTGAGGGCTGCATTGAGGGACCAAGGATGTCTTGCTCATTCAAACTGCACATTCTTAATACTTGATGTTCTAACTACTAGAATTTAGGGGTTTATTTTATATTCTTGGTTCAGTGGTAGCTTACTTAGCAAAGGACACAATTCAAAATCAAGCAATTAAAGGGAGCAAAATTTCTTATAACTTACCTCTCTTCAGTTATATTATAATGAATGGTTCTAAGCTACTAGGTATGGAGAACACAGCAATGATGAAAATGGAAATAAACAGGGAATCTTTCAAGGCAGTGTGACTCAAAATGTGCTGATGACTGCAGCATCAACAACATCTTGTATTAGAAAAGCAAATTCCCCGCCCCTAGTCCCAGAATACTGGAACAGAATCTCTGGGTCTGGGGGGGGGTCCTCCCAGTGATTCTTCTTACATTCTCTGAAGTTTGAGAAACACTACTCTAAAGAATTTGCTTTCAAAATGTGGCCTTGTCCTAGAACCAAGAGAGTCTCCAAGACTGGCTAAAATTTGATAGCAAATGTAATATAGAATTCTATATTTTTCATTTTCCATTCTGCTGAGGATTAGATGTTAGTAAACCAAACTGGACTTATGATTATTCATAATTTGTGGTTATTCATAATTTGTATTCATAATCTAAGATCAATTATTCAAATTTAGTGTTGAAACCAGTTTCACTATGTATTTTAGAAATCTGGTTGCAAAACTCCTGCACTAGAAAATAGTCAAAAGTTCCACGTTTTTTCAAGAATGACATTTGGTTATCAGCGCATCATCAGGATACACAGTGGGACTGGTGAAATCTGTTGCTGACTGAGAGGCCAGATCTAGAAGGAAGAATTAGGCCTCATTAGGTATAGTTAAGCAATGAGATCATGCATCTAACAGAAAAAGCAATAAATCTTTTTTTCTTTCTTTCTTTCTCTTTCTTCCTTCCTTCTTTCTTTCTTTTTGTTTTTATTAATATTTCTTTGCCTCTGTTGAGAGAAGCATTAACTGCCTGGGACCTTTCCTGGTCCCCAGGGTTTGGAGGATTTGAGATTGGAGGGAATAAGGATGGGGGTTGGTACATACCCACCTTGAGTTCAAGGATACGGAGGGCAGTGCTTTGTGTGGGGATGTGGGGGAGGACTAGGTCTGATGGTTCAGGACTCAGAGAAGACTGTGTGAGGAGTTTTGGAAGGAAAAGAAGTACTGAGACAAAATTTCCCTTCTTCCCCAGTGAGGCTGTGAGCCTCTCTGAAAAGTTCTTTGCATTTCTGGAAACATTTTGCCTTTTTTGTTTTTAAATCTGTGCAGCAAGAGTAACTTTTTCTAGCAAATAAAACTGTGAACTGGAAAAATGAATAATCAAAAGAGGAGGGCCAGGCTTCCCTGGTGGCGCAGTTGTTGAGAGTCCACCTGCCGATGCAGGGGACGTGGGTCCGTGCCCCGGTCCGGGAAGATCCCACATGCCGCGGAGCGGCTGGGCCCGTGAGCCATGGCCGCTGAGCCTGCACGTCCGGAGCCTGTGCTCCGCAACGGGAGAGGCCACAACAGTGAGTGGCCCGCGTACTGAAAAAAAAAAAAAAAAAAAAAAAGAGGAGGGCCTAGGTGGGAAGGGGATTTGGTGATCCCCAGGATCAGCCTGGCATCTTCCTATCTACCTGCCCAATGTAATATCTTTCAATTCAGCCATGAAGGGGTTTCCAGGGTCTCTAAAGTGGATGTGCCATATGACCTGACCTGGGAATTTTGCTCTCTCCTTCAATTTAAGACATCTTTAATCCACCTCTCTCTTCTCCCCAAATTTCAGTCCTGCCTGTGTTATGGTCAGAGATGGTCCCTTTCTCGTGGATTTCTAGGATAGAGATGTCTGCCTCTTTCTTCATACTCATTCCCTTTATTCTATTGCCCTAAGCCTGATGATTATGTTTACCTTTAATTCATTGGGAGGAGGATGTCATGAGAAGGTCGGTGAGGGCCAGGCCTGGGGAAGTGCCACTGGACTGAGGGAGGAGGCTTTGGGTAACATTTCAGAGAAGAGGCTCTGGAAAGGCCATTCAGTGGGCTGCTTCCTGCCTCTTCCTCAGCTTTTATTTCCAGACTCCATCTACCTCCTCCTTCAGGAATCTTCTGCCTCAAACTAACCTTGTTGCTGACCTCAGTCTCATCATCTACTACTTTTAGAGTATCTAGATTCACTTATTCCCAATAACTGATCTCTTCCCTTTTCCTCATTTCCAATAGTTGACAGTTTCCTTCACCTTTGAAGTCCCCTTAAAATGCTGATGTCTGTCTCCTAAAACCTGCCCTGCTCTTGCCTACCTCTGTTTATCCTGTGTGCCTAGTGGCCCCTGAACATGTCTTTCCCACCAGAGACAGGGGGGCCCCTGTCCCCTCGCTCATGCTATTCTCTCGGCCTCCTACACGTGTCTGCTCATGTTACTATTCTCCAAATCGTCAGTCTTTCTTCTTTAAATTTATGTAATTCTGACATATGCTTAAGAACTAGTGATTTATTTTCTAGTCTTTAAAGTATCTACCATGACCTCTATCTAGTTGAATACTTTTTTTCCCCCAAATTCTTTCTGCATTTCTAGTGAATTACAAATGGTTGCAAGCCATGATTTATATACAATTGTATATAAATACATTTGATTTATATACAATTACAAATGGTTGCAAGCCATGATTTATATACATTGGGCTATTAACAAATGATATATTGCTGATTGAGATAGCAACATTTGGAACATCTAAGATGGTTTTTAGTAGCTGATAAATAGAAATTGTCCCCCAAATAGGTGTTACGTGGTGAATAAGAGGTGGTAGGTATGCAGAATCAATCTGATCCTACTGAGAAAAATATTTCTGTATTGAAAAATCACTGTGAAATGCAGGTAATAGTTGGGTCATATTCTCTTGGAATTGGTAAAGTGTTAGAATTTTATAGGTGACAGTGAGTTGCCTGGGTTTTCCCTTTTTGCATCTAATATTCCAGACTTGGGTCTGGAGAAGTCAGCACCCATAAATGCCAATTGGAAAAGGCAAAATAGTGTACAAAGTAAAATAAAATCCCAATAAAAGCCTGTTCTCTCTAGCTAAAGGACCAGAATAAGTGAGGCCTAAAGATACAGAAAACTTTTAGGCAATAACCTTTCTACTCCAGCCAAACACCACAGAAAAACTACAGCCCCCTCCCCAACCCTACCAGCAAAGTCCAATTTGGGAGTCCAGACTTCCACCCTTGCCAGTCTGCAATAAGGCAACCCAGTGCTGACTCCCCCAGTCCCTGGGCGTCAGAGAAGGCCTGAAAAGGTATTGCCAGAGTCGCTCCAGATCGTTGCTCAAAACCCATCCACCTCCAACTTTAGTAGGAGTGTCCTTGCTCACAACCCTCCAACCCTCCCCCCACAACCTTTAGCAGGAGTGAACATAAATCCTTAAGCTAAAGGGTTCAGAGATAAGAAAGGAAGCTACACACACAAAAAAAAGAAAAAAAAGAAACAGATGGAACCGCTTGAGACCCAGATGGCAATGAATCTGACCTCCAACTGACCCCGAGTCTCATTATATGTTGATTTTACTACATTAGCATATTAAATGACACACCTACTGGTGGCCAGGACCAGACATCAAGGACCAAAAGTGGATATAAAGGGGGTGGTACCCCACTCCCTCAAAAAAGCCCTGCCCCTTCCCTGGTTAACTAAGGCATGTGCCTCCCCATCCTCTGCCTCACTCCTCTTCCCTTTGTCTTTACTCTTTACAGTTAAATCACTTTCACCACGTGGGTGAGAAGTTGATCTATGAACTTAATTCCTGCTTCTCCATTTTTTTTTTTTTTTTCCCATAGAATAAGGCTTGTGCTGTGTGGATCTCTCGTTATTTGCCTACTCGAAAAAAAGAACCCTCCCCTGCTGAGCTGGGCCTGAACAAGGTCCATACGACTTAATTCTGTAACATAAGGAGCCAGGATATTCATCCTCAGCAGGTGGTAATGCCGGTGGTAATGCGTGACCATCTCAGCAGTGTCCCTGAAGACCACAGAGACCCTGGACTTCCACTTCCACCCAGCAAGAACAAGGCACACTGACCCCTCCCTGCAGAGGTGGTTTCAGAGTCAGGACTCTCATCACCATCCAAAGGTCATGAGGCTCTTCCGTGATGTCAAAAGGAGGAGCAAGAACAAGGCACCCATGCCCCTCCCAGCAGGGGGTATCAGTGAAGGTCCAGTGGGAGCCAGAACTCCCAACCCTACTGAGCAGTAACAAGGAACCCCTCGCTCCCTGGGTGAGAACAGAGACAAATCCAAAACCTGGAGACCATGACCTGGCCCCCCATTTCCACCAGGCAGTAATGAGATGGCTTGTCATCCCCTGCTAGAGTGGTGTCAGAAGAGGCAAGTCAAACAGAAAATTTATATAATATCCAGAATCTCATAACATAATACTCAGAACACCCAGGTTTTTATTGAGAAGCACTCATAGTAAGAACCAAGATGATCACAACATATATGAGAAAGGACAAAGACACTCAATGGACACCAACAACAAGATGTCAGACACACTGGAATCATCTGATTCCAACATTCTTGCAGAGCAATGATATTTCATAGGAAAATAAAGAGATCTGATTTATTTGCAGCAAGAACATTCAATAAGTAGGAAATGGGAGAAAACAAAACCACTGTCTTAATTTACTAACATCTTTACATTGTTTTCTAAACTGCTTTGCAGAGTCTTGCATTAAGAATATGAAATTTAAAGCTGTAGGGAATCCAACAGGGCTACAGCAGTCTGGTATGAATCATAAGAATTTCTCTATTCCAGGACATGTTTTACTGCCTGGGATACCTACTACTACGGCCTAGAGTTTGGGGAAATTCCTTAGTTTACTGTCTTGTGGATGTGGGTAAAATGATGTAGAAGCACTCATAGATTATGGGAAGTTGCATTCTGGACCACTGAGTAAGCTTCATAAATAACAGTGTTAATCACAGAGAACAAGATGGTATGAGATACACTATATGATATTGCCATGGACCGTAAACCTTTTCAGACAGGGCTGGATGGTGAAAAGGAGGAACCACCCCCGAGTCAGGAGGACCCGGGTTCTGGTCCCAGCTTGGTGCCTGACTGAAGAGAAATGACTTAATCTCTCTGGTCATCAGTTTTTTTATCCAGTGTGTGAGATGAGGGATGTCAAAGCCAGTTGTAAAATGCTATCATTCTCACTACTCAATATAAATACCTACAATCTTCACAGCTGTCTTACAAAACAGAACATGTTATGCATATTCAGGATTATTTTGTTACAACTACACAAACAAAACAATCTATGTGTAAAAATGGTATTTAAATTTCTGTGAAGACAGTTATGTATTTTAATTTTGATCTTTTTCAGTAGTGTACATTTTAATCTCCTTAAAAGTACCTTTTATGGCTACCGCATATATACCCCAGGGTTGGTTAACTCAGAAAGCCACTAGACTGATGTCATACACAATTGATCTGACATCCCATTGTGAATTCAGTTTTTCCATTTGTGAGGGTCTCCTGATCCTAAGAGGCTTTGCAGTGGCACACCAGGGACCTGGTGTGGTCAGATCATGGCATAAGACCCACATCTATGAAACAACTACAGCCCAACTCCAAACAAAGATGTAAGTGGCATGTGTCAAAGAAGAAATAGAGTTCTATATTGCGTTTTAGGTTTAAAAGCTGTCAGAAGTATCTTAGTCGAATCCACCTTGTCATAAACAAGGTAGTAGGGAGGGAACAGAGAATCACTGTTTCAAAAGCTAGGAACCTCACTGAAATCATTAAGATGTTGTGAAACAAAGCTTTGGCTCTGGTGTACAAAGAAGCCATTTGAATGTGTTTTCCTGTATCCTCTGTAATACTTTCCAGCAGATACGGCTCACTTTTTCTTGTTGTTATTGCTATATTCCTTTTCCCTAATTGTTTGTTGACATTACTGTTTTGACTTGTCTTTTAAAACTTGCAAAATAATGTGTGAAAGTTATGCAGAAGATGTAAAGAATAAAAATAAATGAACACTCATGTGTAACCACTCTTCCTAAAAAGAAAACTTACCCATATCTTTGAAGGCCTCTGTTGGTCCTTCTTTAATCCTAACCTGTTTGTTATTTCCACTGTTTTTCTTTACAGTTCCATCAATATGAATATATTGCTAAATAAGATATTGCTTTGACTTGCATATTTTGACCTTTAAAAAAATGGAATCATACTGTATGTATTCTGCAACTTGCTTTTTGGCTCAGTGTTATAATATTCATTATTACAAAACTTTTACTGTAGTCTATTGTCATTGCTTTATTGTATTCCTTATAAAATTATATTAAGTAAATGCATCCATTCCAATTGTTGGATTGCTTTTCCCCGATTTTTGATATTAACAATAAAAACAGCTATGAATATTCTTAAATGAGTTTTCTATATAAAGGAGCTGGGATTTCTCTAGGTTATATACAGTGCAATTGCTGTGTCAAAATGTTTACACATTCACACCTACTAAATTATGAGAAACTGTTTTCCAAGGTGGTTGTAACAATTTACATCCCTACAAGCAGTTTAAAGACAATGTCACCTTTTTTAAATGTGTCCAATTTGGCGTTGTTCGGGAAATGGTATCTCACTGTGATTTAATTTACATTTCCTTAATTACTAAGGCAGCACACAAAGAAAAATAACTTTAGTTAGTAGTAAATGCCATGAAAAATAAACAGGTCAAGGAGAAAAAGATGGAAAGGGGTTACTTCGGAAGAAGGATCAGGGGAGAGGTCTCCCCATGGAGGGTCATCAGTGTTAGAAACAAGTGACAAGATGGGGTGAGCCAGGTAGTGAGGTAGAGGCAGAGGGATGCAGGGCAGAACAAGTGGGTTCCAGCTCTGAGAAGAGGCAGAACAGTCTTTCCTTTTAAGTGCTGAAACTAAGTATTTTTAGTTGATGAGTTAGAAAACAGGCCAGAAGGATCTCAGCTAGACTGGGAGATTTAAACAGATGGTGTTGAAGAGAAAACAGAACTTTGGGTATGAAAAGGGGGTGTGTAGGGAGCTATATATGGTGCCTATTTATTCTCTTAATTAGGATCTGAATTACTTTGCATTATAAAAAAAAGAAAATCCCATGTGAAAACAAATTTTTTAAATCCTTGAAAAAAATTAACCTGTCATGAATTATGCAAATATTTTAAACTTGAAAGAACAATTAAGATCTTTCTAGATTTACACAATTTAAACAAACTTTGATCTATTGAATTTAAGATCTGTGTGGTTTTATAGGACAATGCCCTGTCTGTGTTAAATCTAGATGAAGCATTTCCAGTCCTCTGGAGATGCCTCTTATTATTCCCCAAGTTTTATTATCTGCAGTCCCAATGGGTCATTCATTTTCTGGAGTGAAAAATAATCCTTGCTTTCCTACCTTGAATGTTAAGCTGAGTTGAGTGTCGCCATTAATTCCTAGAAAAGGATTCACTTGCTATTGATCAGTGGAGCCTAGAGGAGCCCAAAGGAAATTTTTCTTAGTGGATCACTCAGGGTTCTCTTGCAAGCAGATGCCAAGATGAAATCAGACATGTAAGTGATCTGCTGGGGAAACACCTGTGGAGGATAAAGAAGTGATGGAGCAGGAGTAGGAGGGAAAAGCATTCAAAATGCCCTGCGGATCTGACACCTGTGAAAGGAGACAGGGAAGGAGGGAGGATTGTGGAAGAAGAGCCTCAGACTTCAATGCAGCTCTGAGAAAGTCTTGGCTACACATATAGGGAGTCCCGGAGCAAAGGCTGCCAGCTATGGTAATCCCACACAGGGCAAGGAGGGCCCTGTTCCATTATCCAAACATTGGCTGGGAGCAGCCTGGGGAGAGCATAGCCTCAGCGTAAAGGCTGTTGGAGGTCCCAAAGGTCCAGAAGCATAGCAGCTGGAGGCTGTCACTTTCTCACACTCCTCACAGTAGGTTCTTTTGAAGGGTGAGTTGGAAAATGTACTTCCTTAGCTGCCACTTAGAAATAAAATATATCAAATTTGCTATAACAAGATGCTTACAGTCTTTGATGTCTGCATAACAATGAAATATGATAAATACATCTGGGTTTCTAATCAATATGCTGACCTATCAATTACCATGTATAAGAATAGCTCACTGGGGCTTCCCTGGTGGTGCAGTGGTTGAGAGTCCGCCTGCCGATGCAGGGGACGCAGGTTCGTGCCCCGGTCCGGGAAGATCCCACATGCCACGGAGCGGCTGGGCCTGTGAGCCATGGCCACTGGGCCTGCGCGTCCGGAACCTGTGCTCCGCAACGGGAGAAGCCACAACAGTGAGAGGCCCGCGTACCGCAAAAAAAAAAAAAAAAAAAAAAGAATAGCTCACTGGTTTTCCTAATGATGTTGAAGGGAAATAAGAATTATTTGGCTCAAGAGATTATTTTAAAGGACTTTGTTTATAAACAAATTAAAACCTCACAATATTTTTCAATAAAGAATATTCCATTTAGTTTGTATTTTTAATTCTCCAAAACCATTCCTTGAATGGGCCTGCCCCCTGCCCCCATGAACACGTTTGTTTTTGGTTCAGTTTGATTTACTAATTTATCTCAATAGTTATAACATCAGATTTATTTAAAAATTCCTTCATAACCATTTAGTGACAATTCTTTACTCTGATTATAAACAGAAAACAAGAAAATATTGAGATGTGTATTTGTGCATGTGTTGTGGTCTATGTCTTTTTATTTCCAACTCCCAAACTTCTTGGCTATTCTGGTTAGTTTTTACGTGGCTTAAACAGAGGTTTTCTGTGTATCTCAAAAGTTTTCCTTATGGAACGTTTTTCTACAACATTTTGCTCGATTAATTTAGATGTGATTTCCCAAGGGGCACCTGACTTGAAAAAAATTATTTTATTCATTCAGGGATTGACAATGCCCAGATTTTAGGAGAACGAAAAAACCTCAGAGAGTATGGGGAGGAGTGAAGTAAAAACTGTAACATAGTTTTGAATTTTGAGTTTTCACTGTGAGTATATTTCAAAGGTATATATGTACATTTTACTTTTAATACTCTGAATAAAGATGTGCAATCTAAACAAGTTCAGATTGACTACAGTTCAGGGTTTTAAAGCATGTAAAGTCTTTGGGGAGCTTTAGCTTTATAAACCTTGTAATAACAAAGCCATATGAGTCCTACAATCATTATTGATACTTCTTAGCTTCTCACATGGGAAGCATTATTGACTCTTCTTTCTGCAGAGCATACCTCATTTTAAAACATATTGAATTATGGTTATCAAATAGTGTTATAGTAAATAATCTTGTATGGTTAATGTACATGAAAGGCTAATTGTGTGGAGATAGAGAGCAAAGTGTTGCAATTTTGCCTAAGACTGGAGAGGGTAAAGGTTAAATAGTTCCTTAAAAATGTAAAAACGGAGAGCAGAAAACAACTCAATACTATTCTCTGCCATCTTCTTCACACAAGACATATATTATGTCAATGAATTCAGATACCTAAAAAGCTAAGTAAGGGCTTCCCTGGTGGCGCAGTGGTTGCGAGTCCGCCTGCCGATGCAGGGGACATGGGTTCGTGCCCCGGTCCGGGAAGATCCCACATGCCGTGGAGCGGCTGGGCCCGTGAGCCATGGCCACTGAGCCTGAGCGTCCAGAGCCTGTGCTCCGCAACGGGAGAGGCCACAACAGTGAGAGGCCCGCGTACCGCAAAACAAAAAACAAAGAAACAAACAAAAAAAAGCCAAGTGAAAGCAGGTATAAAAATCTCCTTTTACTTTACCTTTTGTTAGATATTGGCAGGTTTGTTGTAACTCAGTGGGTAGCATCACCTGGAACAGAATTTACTGGTTGTGATTTGTTGTGTTGTTTCAGCTGTAGCTTCAGGGTTTCCAATATACATGTTTACTTATCACAGCCTATCTTCAGCTTTTATTATACCACTTCACAGGTAGTATAAGAACCTTACAGCAGTGTACTGTTTTCTCCCCTTTGGCCTTTTTGCTATTACTATCACAGGTTTAATTAACCACTTATACATTTTATTTACCCACCTTTTGATGGATATTTGGGTTGTTTCACTTTTTGGTTATTATGAATAATTCTACCAGGAACAGTCATGTGTTGAGTGTTTCTGTAGACATAATGTTTTCATTTCTCTTGAGTAGTTACCTGCTAGTGGAATTTGGCTAGGACATGTGGTAAATTTCTGTTTAACAATTTAAGAAAGTGCTAAGCTGGTTTCCAAAGTGGCTGTACCATTTTACATTCCTGCCAGCAATGTTCCTCTCCACATCCTCACCAATATTTATCTTCTTTCTCTTCTTTGTTAGCCATTCTTGTGGATGTGACTGGGGTTTTAATTTGCATTTCCCTAATAGCTAATGATATTGAACATCTCTTCATGTGGCATTCACCATTTGTATACCTTCTTTAGGGGAAATGTCTATTCAAATCTTTTGTCCATTTTTAAATTGAATGATTTTATCTTCTTCTTATTGAGTTTTTAAGAGTTCTTTATATATCCTGGCTACAAGTTCTTTATCAGATACGAATGGCAGATATTTTCTCACAGTCTGTGGTTTATCGTTCCACTTTTTTTTTCAGTATTTTTTCCAGTTTATTGAGGTATGAATGACAAATTAAAATTGTATATATTTAGGTTGTACACGTGATTTTTCTAAATGCCATATGTGATGATTTAATATACATATGTATTGTGAAGTGATTCCCACAATCAAGTTAATGAACACATCCATTACCTCACATAGTTAGCTTTTCTTAGTGAATTTCAAGTATACATTATACTATTAACTATAGTCACCAGGCTGTACATTAGATCCCCAGAACTCATTCATCTTATAACTGGAAGTTTGTACCCTTTGACCAGCATCTCCCCATTTTGTCCACGTCCAAGCCTCTGGAAACCACCATTCTAATCTCTGGCTTTATGAGTTCAACTTTTTCAGATTCCAGATGTAAGTGAAATCACACAGCATTTACCTATTTGTGTCTGGCTCATTTCACTTAGCATAATGTCCTCCAGGTTCATGCAAATGGCAGGATTTCATTCTTTGTTATGGATAAATAATATTTCAATATATGTCTTTATAGATATATGTGAAATATATATATGTATTTGAATATATCACGTTTTCTTTATTCATATAATACCTCACAATATTTTTTTAATTTACAAATTAAACGAATATAGAGGCATATTCTGTAGTCTCCTTTTTCTATTTATCTCTAAGTACAGTGATTCTCTATTGTGCTCCTATCCTCAGGCACCCTTAATTGGTTTACTGTGAATAGGGTTTCTTCTGCATAAACACATGCTAATTATTTATTTGTAATTTCTCACACAATAATTGCTATCCCTGACCCAGTGGTCCCAAACCACTCAGGTGTCTCTAGAATGTTCTGTGCCTAGTGATGCTGACATACAACTATGGAAACCAGCCCTCCTTCAGTGTTTATCATGTGATGTTCAGACCTCTCAGACTTGTTTGCCTCATTGACTTTATTCCTATTAATACCACATCCCATTAAAGCATAAAAACAAAACAACTGGGTACACATAAAAGAGCCCAAGCTTAACCAAGAAACTGGCTCTTTATCCCTCTCTTTGTTTCTAATGTTTGGTTTATCTAATTTACAATAGGAAATGGGGTGACTTGGCTCACTTACTAAAAGCAGAATTAAGTGGAGAAGAAAAATTAATAAGTCACTCAGAGCAAGGGTTCAGCATGCAGTAGCAGGTTGGCCATCTGTGCAGAAGAATAGAAAGCTGCATTCCTGCAGGAGGTCTCTCTAAAGGAGGCCATGCAGCCCACGGAGGCGCAGAGAACTCTAGAACTGACATAAATTAATGCTGTGTGTGACCTGCCTTTATCTAAACCTCTTTGTCTCACTAGAACTTCTTACTACCTGGCATGATTTACCCAACATTAGCCCCAAAATTGCAGTAAACTTTCTGGGAAGAGAATAATTTTCCAGTTGGAAAACAGTATTCTTTGCTCTCCCAATGGTTTTAACTTCTGGGCCCCTCACTCTGCATAGGCACCTTTGCCCCTGAATTGCTCTCACTGACCACCTGACTTTCTTTTGCTTCTATCAAGACCCCTAAGCCCCCTTTAATGAAAACAGAGAGTGTTCAATGACAGTTGCAGGAATACCCATCAAAAACGGAATACAAGTCACTGACCTATTAGAAGACATTGCAAACCAAATTATTAGCTATTCTCAAAATCAAAGCTCACACTGGAAGCCAGAACTCCCAAAGCCAAGGAAACTACCTGACTGACAAAAATGTTAACAGTGACTTCTGGGGAAGATGGCGGAAGAGTAAGACGCGGAGATCACCTTCCTCCCCACAGATACACCAGAAATATAGCTGCTACACGTGGAACAACTCCTACAGAACACCTACTGAACACTGGCAGAAGACCTCAGACCTCCCAAAAGGCAAGAAACTCCCCACATACCTGGGAAGGGCAAAGCGGAGAGATTCCCGCACAGAGGATTGGTGCCGACCGGCACTCACCAGCCCGAGAGGTTTGTCTGCTCGCCCGCCGGGGCGGGCGGTGCTGGAAGCTGAGGCTCGGACTTCGGTCAGAGCACAGGGAGAGGACTGGGACTGGCGGCGAGAACTCACACTGAAGGAGGCTAATGCACCACAGCTAGCCGGGAGGGAGTCCGGGAAAACTCTGGAGCTGCCGAAGAGGCAAGAGACTATTTCTTCCCTCTTGGTTTCCTGGTGCGCGAGGAGAGGGGATTAAGAGCGCTGCTTAAAGGAGCCTCACAGATGGGCGCAAGCCGTGGCTGAAAGCGCGGAGCCCAGAGACGGGCGTGGGACGCTGGGGCTGCTGCTGCCACCGCCAAGAGGCCTGTGTGCGAACGCAGGTCACTGTCCACGCCGCCCTTCCGGGAGCCTGTACAGCCCGTCACTGCCGGGGTCCCGGGATCCAGAGACGACTTCCTTGGGAGAACACACGGCGCACCTCAGGCTGGTGCAACGTCACACTGGCCTCTGCCGCTGCAGGCTCGCCCCGCACTCCGTGCCCCTCCCTCCCCCACCGGCCTCAGTGAGCCAGAGTCCCCGAAACGGCTGCTGCTTTAACCCTGTCCTGTCTGAGCGAAGAACAGACGCCCTCCGGCGACCTACACGCAGAGGCGGGACCAAATCCAAAGCTGAGACCCGGGAGCTGTGAGAACAAAGAAGAGAAAGGGAAACCTCTCCCAGCAGCCTCAGAAGCAGCGGATTAAAGCTCCACAATCAACTTGATGTACCCTGCATCTGTGGAATACATGAATAGACAACAAATCATCCCAAATTGAGGAGCCAGGAGTCAGTGCTGTGCCTCTGAGGTGGGAGAGCCAACTTCAGGACACTGGTCCACAAGAGACCTCCCAGCTCCACATAATATCAAACGGCGAAAATCTTCCAGAGATCTCCATCTCAACACCAGCACGCAGATTCACTCAACGACCAGCAAGCTACAGTGCTGGACACCCTATGCCAAACAACTGGCAAGACAGGAACACAAGGCCACCCATTAGCAGAGAGGCTGCCTAAAATCATAAAAAGTCTGCAGACACCCCAAAACACACCACCAGACATGGACCTGCCCACCAGAAAGACAAGACCCAGCCTCATCCACCAGAACACAGGCACTAGTCCCCTCCACCAGGAAGCCTACACAACCCACTAAACCAACCTTAGCCACTAGGGACAGACACCAAAAACAACGGGAACTACGAACCTGCAGCCTGCAAAAAGGAGACCCAAAACACAGTAAGATAAGCAAAATGAGAAGACAGAAAAACACACAGCAGGAGAAGGAGCAAGATAAAAACCCACCAGACCTAACAAATGAAGAGGTAATAGGCAGTCTACCTGAAAAAGAATTCAGAATAATGATAGTAAAGATGATCCAAGGTTCTATTTCCAAGATCCAAAATCTTGGAAATAGAATAGACAAAATGCAAGAAACAGTTAACAAGGACCTAGAAGAACTAAAGATGAATCAAGCATTGATTAAAAACAAAATAAATGAAATGAAAAATACTCTAGATGGGATTAATAGCAGAATAACTGAGGCAGAAGAACGGATAAGTGAGGTGGAAGATAAAATAGTGGAAATAACTGCTGCAGAGCAAAATAAAGAAAAAAGAATGAAAAGAACAGAGGACAGTCTCAGAGACCTCTGGGACAACATTAAACGCACCAACATTCGAATTATAGGGGTTCCAGAAAAAGAAGAGAAAAAGAAAGGGACTGAGAAAATATTTGAAGAGATTATAGTTGAAAACTTCCCTAATATGGGAAAGGAAATAGTTAATCAAGTCCAGGAGGCACAGAGAGTCCCATACAGAATAAATCCAAGGAGAAATACACCAAGACACATATTAATCAAACTGTCAAAAATTAAACACAAAGAAATCATATTAAAAGCAGCAAGGCAAAAACAACAAATAACACAAAAGGGAATCCCCATCAGGATAACAGCTGATCTCTCAGCAGAAACTCTACAAGCCAGAAGGGAGTGGCAGGACATAATTAACGTGATGAAGGAGAAAAACCTGCAACCAAGATTACTCTACCCAGCAAGGATCTCATTCAGATTTGATGGAGAAATTAAAACGTTTACAGACAAGCAAAAGCTGAGAGAGTTCAGCACCACCAAACCAGCCTTACAACAAATGCTAAAGGAACTTCTCTAGGCAAGAAACACAACAGAAGGAAAAGACCTACAATAACGAACCCAAAACAATTAAGAAAATGGGAATAGGAACATACATATCGATAATTACCTTAAATGTAAATGGACTAAATGCTCCCACCAAAAGACACAGATTGGCTGAATGGATACAAAAACAAGACCCGTATATATGCTGTCTACAAGAGACCCACTTCAGACCTAGAGACACATACAGACTGAAAGTAAGGGGACAGAAAAAGATATTCCATGCAAATGGAAACCAAAAGAAAGCTGGAGTAGCAATTCTCATATCAGACAAAATAGATTTTAAAATAAAGACTATTAGAAGAGACAAAGAAGGACACTACATAATGATAAAGGGATCGATCCAAGAAGAAGATGTAACTATTGTAAATATTTATGCACCCAACATAGGAGCACCTCAATACATAAGGCAAATACTAACAGCCATAAAAGGAGAAATCGACAGTAACACAATCATAGTAGGGGACTTTAACACCCCACTTTCACCAATGGACAGATCATCCAAAATGAAAATAAATAAGGAAACACAAGCTTTAAATGATACATTAAACAAGATGGACTTAATTGATATTTATAGGACATTCCATCCAAAAACAACAGAATACACATTTTTCTCAAGTGCTCATGGAACATTCTCCAGGATAGATCATATCTTGGGTCATAAATCAAGCCTTGGTAAATTTAAGAAAATTGAAATCGTATCAAGTATCTTTTCCGACCACAATGCTATGAGACTAGATATCAATTACAGGAAAAGAGCTGTAAAAAATACAAACACATGGAGGCTAAACAATACACTACTAAATAACGAAGTGATCACTGAAGAAATCAAAAAGGAAATTAAAAAATACCTAGAAACAAATGACAATGGAGACACGACGACCCAAAACCTATGGGATGCAGCAAAAGCAGTTCTAAGAGGGAAGTTTATAGCAATACAATCCTACCTTAAGAAACAGGAAACATCTTGAATAAACAACCTAACCTTGCACCAAAAGCAATTAGAGAAAGAAGAACAAAAACATCCCAAAGTTAGCAGAAGGAAAGAAATCATAAAAATCAGATCGGAAATAAATGAAACAGAAATGAAGGAAACGATAGCAAAGATCAATAAAACTAAAAGCTGGTTCTTCGAGAAGACAAACAAAATTGATAAACCATTAGCCAGACTCACAAGAAAAAAAGGGAGAAGACTCAAATCAATAGAATTAGAAATGAAAAAGGAGAAGTAACAACTGACACTGCAGAAATACAAAAGATCATGAGAGATTATTACAAGCAACTCTATGCCAATAAAATGGACAACCTGGAAGAAATGGACAAATTCTTAGAAATGCACAACCTGCCAAGACTGAATCAGGAAGAAACAGAAAATATGAACAGACCAATCACAAGCACTGAAATTGAAACTGTGATAAAAAATCTTCCAACAAACAAAAGCCCAGGACCAGATGGCTTCACAGGCGAATTCTATCAAGCATTTAGAGAAGAGCTAACACCTATCCTTCTCAAACTCTTCCAAAATATAGCAGAGGGAGGAACACTCCCAAACTCATTCTACGAGGCCACCATCACCTTGATACCAAAACCAGACAAGGATGTCACAAAGAAAGAAAACTACAGGCCAATATCACTGATGAACATAGATGCAAAAATCCTCAACAAAATACTAGCAAACAGAACCCAACAGCACATTAAAAGGATCATACACCATGATCAAGTGGGGTTTATTCCAGGAATGCAAGGATTCTTCAATATACGCAAATCAATCAACGTGATACACCATATTAACAAACTGAAGGAGAAAAACCATATGGTGATCTCAATAGATGCAGAGAAAGCTTTCGACAAAATTCAACACCCATTTATGATAAAAACCCTGCAGAAAGTAGGCATAGAGGGAACTTTCCTCAACATAATAAAGGCCATATATGAGAAACCCACAGCCAGCATCGTCCTCAATGGTGAAAAACGGAAACCATTTCCACTAAGATCAGGAACAAGACAAGGTTGCCCACTCTCACCACTCTTATTCAACCTAGTTTTGGAAGTTTTAGCCACAGCGATCAGAGAAGAAAAGGAAATAAAAGGAATCCAAATTGGAAAAGAAGAAGTAAAGCTGTCACTGTTTGCAGATGACATGATACTATACATAGAGAATCCTAAAGATGCTATCAGAAAACTACTAGAGCTAATCAATGAATTTGGTAAAGTAGCAGGATACAAAATTAATGCACAGAAATCTCTGGCATTCCTATATACTAATGATGAAAAATCTGAAAGTGAAATCAAGGAAACACTCCCATTTACCAATGCAACAAAAAGAATAAAATATCTAGGAACAAACCTACCTAAGGAGACAAAAGACCTGTATGCAGAAAATTATAAGACACTGATGAAAGAAATTAAAGATGATACAAATAGATGGAGAGATGTACCATGTTCTTGGATTGGAAGAATCAACATTGTGAAAATGACTCTACTACCCAAAGCAATCTACAGATTCAATGCAATCCCTATCAAACTACCACTGGCATTTTTCACAGATTTCACAGAACTAGAACAAAAAATTTCACAATTTGTATGGAAACACAAAAGACCCCGAATAACCAAAGCAATCTTGAGAACGAAAAATGGAGCTGGAGGAATCAGGCTCCCTGACTTCAGACTATACTACAAAGCTACAGTAATCAAGACAGTGTGGTACTGGCACAAAAACAGAAAGATAGATCAATGGAACAGGATAGAAAGCCCAGAGATAAACCCACGCACATATGGTCACCTTATCTTTGATAAAGGAGGCCGGAATGTACAGTGGAGAAAGGACAGTCTCTTCAATAAGTGGTGCTGGGAAAACTGGACAGGTACATGTAAAAGTATGAGATTAGATCACTCCCTAACACCATACACAAAAATAAGCTCAAAATGGACTAAAGACCTAAATGTAAGGCCAGACACTATCAAACTCTTAGAGGAAAACATAGGCAGAACACTCTATGACATAAATCACAGCAAGATCCTTTTTGACCCACCTCCTAGAGTAATGGAAATAAAGACAAAAATAAACACATGGGACCTAATGAAACTTAAAAGCTTTTGCACAGCAAAGGAAACCATAACCAAGACCAAAAGACAACCCTCAGAAAGGGAGAAAATATTTGCAAATGAAGCAACTGACAAAGGATTAATCTCCAAAATTTATAAGCAGCTCATGCAGCTCAACCAAAAAAACAAACAACCCAATCCAAAAATGGGCAGAAGACCTAAATAGACATTTCTCCACAGAAGATACACAGACTGCCAAAAAACACATGAAAGGATGTTCAACGTCTTTACTCATTAGAGAAATGCAAATCAAAACTACAATGAGATATCATCTCACACCAGTCAGAATGGCCATCATCAAAAAATCTAGAAACAATAAATGCTGGAGAGCGTGTGGAAAAAAGGGAACACTCTTGCACTGCTGGTGGGAATGTGAATTGGTACAGCCACTATGGAGAAAGGTATGGAGGTTCCTTAAAAAACTACAAATAGAACTACCATATGACCCAGCAATCCCACTACTGGGCATATACCCTGAGAAAACCATAATTCAAAAAGAGTCATGTACCAAAATGTTCATAGCAGACCTATTTACAATAGCCCGGAGATGGAAACAACCTAAGTGTCCATCATCGGATGAATGGATAAAGAAGATGTGGCACATATATACAATGGAATATTACTCAGCCATAAAAAGAAACGAAATTGAGCTATTGGTAATGAGGTGGATGGACCTAGAGTCTGTCATACAGAGTGAAGTAAGTGAGAAAGAGAAAGACAAATACTGTATGCTGACACATATCTATGGAATTTAAGAAAAAAATGTCATGAAGAACATAGGGGTAAGACAGGAATAAAGACACAGATCTACTAGAGAATGGACTTGAGGATAGGGGGAGGGGGAAGGGTAAGCTGTGACAAAGCGAAAGAGAGGCATGGACATATATACACTACCAAACGTAAGGTAGATAGCTAGTGGGAAGCAGCCGCATAGCACAGGGAGACCAGCTCGGTGCTTTGTGACCGCCTGGAGGGGTGGGATAGGGAAGGCGGGAGGGAGACGCAAAAGGGAGGGGATATGGGAACATATGTATATGTATAACTGATTAAATTTGTTAAATAAAAAAAGAAAAAAGAAAAAGAAAAAAAAAATGTTAACAGAGCCACTTCCCAAAAAAATCTGTCCTCTGCTACCTACATGCTTCCCCTTGCTCAGTCTTTTTTAGACATGGGAAACTCTACTTAAGGAACCTACAGCACAACAGCCTGCTAATACCTGAGGCTGAAAAATCTCATTGGAAACAAGCTGGATGTTTTGCCACTCAGATGGATTTTGGAGACACCCAGATGGCCACTTGGTCTCTTCTTGGCTACTTGCCGAAAATTTACTACACGGCATCCATCAGATTACACACCAGGACAAAGGGAATCTTGAAGATCTCTTTTGCAAGTATCGGTGGGACAAGGATGAAAGCTAACTCTTTTATCTGCCCAGGGATCATGTATTAGTATTTCTGTGCTTTTGTCCAACGCATGGCTAAAGTTGTAGACTTGAAGCTCTCTAGCTGTGTCTGTCTGTATGTATTTTTGTCTATGAATGTGTAGTAAGTGTCTACCTTTGGATGGTATTACAAAATTGCACTATGAAATTTCTTAAAGACAATTCTGTTTTGATTAGCTTAAATAGAAACAAACACACATAAATTGAACAGTTCTAAAATTACCAGAAATTAAGGAAACTGAACTTCTGATATTTTCATATGCTTAAAAAAGTATTCTTATGGAAACTAACTAAAAAGTTTTTAAAATTCAAGTTTACATAATTAAGGCAAATCTTTGTCAAAAAAGACTCGTTTAATATTATTGGTTTAATAAAAACAGCTATGTTTTCAACATCATACATTTTTATTCTACCTGGATATGCTCTTCCTAAACTTATAAAATTTTTCTGATTGAATAAACGAGCATTGTATCTACCAGATGTTTCAGATTATGAAAAACGTAAATTTTTCTTTAACCAAATTGAATCATTATTCAAACCAATCTTATCTTAACAGTGCTTATGCTTTGTGGTATGAAGATACTTTCCAAGATCTTTAGGTAACTTAAAACATTAGACTTATGCTAAACTGAGTTAAATAATAGTATTCTTTAGATACCTATACATTTTTAAATAAGATAAAATACTGAAAATTAGTTACTCAACATAATTTTAAGTTGATATGATTTTGCCTCTGATTTTCACATGGAAAAGAGAGGGTACAGACTTTTTACTTACTATAATATTTTAGGTTAATATTTCTCTTCTTCATTTTAGAATCCCTCTTTTAAGACGCCTGATCTCCAGAACTCTAAAACGCTCATCTTTTCCACTTCTTCTCAACAATTGTTCAAATGATTTTGCAGGAGCAACGCCAAACAAGAGTCTTCAGGAGATTATTCCTTAGACCCAGATTTGACCCACTCAAAGGTTTATGATTGTCTCTGTGATGTTCAAGAAGTGTGAATGACACTTCTTGGTCCTGAACAAAACTGAGGCCGAACAGTTTTGAATTTTACCTGTGATTTGTGATCTCAGAAAATAGCAACAGTTAAGAAATCACCCTATCCTCTGTTTTCTGAAATCCTCCACCTTTTGTGTACCACAAAGAACCACCCCATTTAAGATAAGATTTGCTACCCAGGTCTTCTCAGGATTCCCCTAAGACCTGGAGATCACTCCCTTGTTTATCTGTGACCACGGAAATACCAACTTTTCCCCTTTTGCCTTGACCTGCTCATAAGACCAGGCACTGATCTCTCAACTTCCCTTTCTTTGTTTCATGAAATGATTAGCTGAGCTCAGAACTGTTTGTCCTTCTAAAACTAGCCAGACACAGAGATGAACCTTCCTGTTCATCTAACTGAGACTTCACCTAATTGCAAAATAATTCCAACTGTAAATCAGCCCCACCTGTAACTTTTCTACTTTCCCTAAAAAAGTCTAAGGCAAAAACCACCCTGCAAGACATTCTGATCTTCTTATTGCAAAAGCCTGAATAAAATCAATCCTCTTACTTGTTTATTTTTTGTCTTGGAAAACATGAATAAGGGCATATATATCCAGCAATCTATGTGGGCATATTCTCTTACATACATTAATGGGGCATATGTAGCTAGAGTGACAGCTGTATTAGCATCCTAAAAAGAACTAAATAATCTATATAGCCAAATGAGGGACAATGTGGAGAGAATCACCTGGAGTGGGGTGGAGAAACTGACTTAAATGTGCTCATTTTTCCAGGATGTTTTACTTTTCTAAAATTCGGAACTGAGGGCAAGAGATGCACCATTAATTTATTTGACAGAGTTTCATAATTAAGCAGGTACACTTAAGGAGCATATTCAACTACTACTTTGGGAATAATTTTAGAATAACAGCAAAGTTGCAAAAATAGTACAGACTGTTCCTTGTACCCAGTTCCCAGTTTCCCCTAATGCTTCCATTTTATCTCCTCATTTAAGAGTGTAAGTTATACTTCTTACATTTTTTATGGTTTCCTTAGAGTTTACAATATGCATTTTTAAAATAATCTAATCCCACCTTGAAATACCACCACACCACTTCATGGGTTCAGGAACTTTATAACATAGCATTCCCAATTCTTTTCTCCCATTCTTGTGACGTGGCTGTCATTAATTTCACTTATCCATGTGCCATAATTCCTTAACACATTGTTACTACTGGCCCTTAAAACACTTCTATGCTATCCATTAGGCCACCAGGGCTGATAAGAGTTATTTTTTAGATTGATTAAGAAGCAGAAAACTCAAGGATTTCATTTTACCAGCATTCATTTCTCCTTGGAAGTTCCTCCTTTATGTAGATATAATTTTCTGATCTTTGTCAGTTGTTCTGTTTTTAATGTGTGTGGTAACATAAGTCCCAAAGACTTCAAATTCCTCTAATGTCCTTGTTTTTGTTTCTCCTTTTTAAAAAAAATATTTATTTATTTGGCTGAGCCGGGTCTTAGTTGCGTCATTCAGGATCTGGTTCCCTGACCAGGGATCAAACCTGGGCCCCCTGAATTGGGAGCACAGAGTCTTAACCACTGGACCACCAAGGAAGTCCCTTGTCTCTCATCTTGACGTTGGGGCTTCCCTAAGTACTGTTGCTCAGCTTGAGTCTGTGTCTTGCAGTTCTTTTGGCGGTGATCTACTCTTAACTGTCCTGGAGGCCTGCGGGTGTGATGGTCAACTGTGGGGGAGGGAAGACATTCTCTAATCTTGCAGTAAATCCCAGTCTCTAGTGGGCCTCTGTTTGAGGGTGTGGCCTTCACAAGTGTTTCTGACTCTTTCCCCTGCCCCTACTCCTTGCCTTGGCTGCAGCATTTCCTTGAAGCCCTATCCCCTGCTGACATGTTCCCCCAACACACTGCATCACATGAAAAAGGAAAGAGGGAGAAGGCTGCATTGGGGGAGAATTTATTTCCTCTAGCTGGGATGAGATTTCAGAATTGCACTCTGGCCGAGTCCTTTCTCTGGAGAGTAAGATTCTGCTACCTACAAAGCTCCATGGCCACCCCCTCGTCCCCACCCCCTCCAGAGCCACCAGGGCACCTCTCTCCATCCTCACCATGAGAGGCTGCAGGGGTTCCTGAAGGGAACACCCGCCAAGACGCTGGCTTCCAGGATTTTCTCCCTCTCGTCTAGTCATCCGTAAGTCCCCGTGCCAATGAAGCAGAAATCAGGACCCACCATGATCTCCATTGATTCTACTTGTCTAAATTAGGGACCTCCATGCTCCTCAGGTACCCTAGCTGTTCACACTGAGGACTGTCATGCCCCAGTGACAATATCATAAAGGGTGAAGAGACTGTAATAAAAGCAACAGTAGATGCTAGAGACGTGTTCTTGAACTTGTACATTCATGACAGTAGAGCCAAATAAATATTTCACATATTAAGAAAAATTAACCAGGTAGTGATGAAGAAGTACAATCCCTAAGTGAATACCCAATTCCACCTGCCAAAAGGGATGTCCAATGATGTCATAGGGGATTTCCTATAAGACTCAAAGTGCCCTGTCTAGAAGGTACAGGCAAGACTCGAAGCTCCAGGGTCTGGAGGGGGTAGGGTAGGAGGGGAAAGGCAAGGTGTATTCTGAAAAAGAGAATATGTGTAGAACACACTAGGGATATCAGAAAAGGCTACTGTAGATGACTTTAACCCAGGCCTTGGTCCTCCAGTCCCAGTGCCTACTCTAAAGATTAGAACCTAAGCTCACCTGACCCATTTCTGACTTCTGGGTGTTCCACACATGTTTCTAAACTCTGGAGAATGGAGACTGTCTATCTGGGGCAGAGTGAGAAGAAATGTGGTCAAGACAATATACAAAAGATTTAGAGGAAATGAGGACATGCTTAATTTTGGGATTTGAATATACTGCGTTCGTCTGTCGGAGTGTGTGTGTGTGTGTGTGTGTGTACAGTCTTTGTGAAGCTTTTCTAACTTCAGAAGTATAAAAGGTTACTAACACAAAACATATCATTTAGAAGATTAATTACTTATCTTTTTATTATACTTGGTTTTGTCAATTTGAAATAATAATCATTAGTTTGAATTTTTGTGTTAATTATTCTGAGTGAAGTTGGCAAAGGTGGATGGAAACTATAACCAATTAAATATTCAAAATTAAATAAGTATAAAAAAAGTTCTATTTCTGGGTTGATGAAAGTCAAAAACTTATTATATGGGAAAAGTGGTGTTCCTATTTGCAACAATGTGGATGAATCTAGAGGACATCATGCTAAGAGAAAGCCAGACAGAGACAGGCAAACACTGCCTATTATCAACTATATGCAGAATCTACAAAGAAAAAAGTCAAACTCATAGAAACAGAGGAGTGTTTGCCCAGGGCTAGGGTTGGGGGAAATAAGGAGAGGGTGGCAACAGGGTACAAACTTTGTATGAGATGAAAGTCTTAGGATCTAATGTACAACATGGTGACCAGAGTTGATAATACTGTATTGTATAACTGAAATTTGCTGAGAACGTATTGATACAACTTAAATGTAAATATGCGAGATGAAAAAACCATTTGTGAACAAAGGAGATTCTGAGAGTCTAAATCATTGGGAAACAGCCAAAATCCTGGGAGAATTTCAGAGTTTCAAAGGCTATGAAAATGGTGGGTTCAAGCCGAGATCCCCAAGAGATCTGAGGAACCAGGAAAACTGTGATTTCCAGGTGGAATGAATAGAACATTGACTAAGGTCTAGAAGACCCATGAGGGTGGAGGGATACAGCTGTGGGGCGGATGCGTGGGGAGGGGCCATGACTCCTCTATGACTCCTCCTCTATGACTCCCTCCCACACCCTCAGGAGCCCTTTGTGACCAAACCACAGCTCTACCATTTAAGCCTAGTGTTTTAGTCACCAAGTGCACACCCTGTGCTCAGCTGCCTGCGGGCAGCAGTGTGATTCAGATGATGGAGAATCCTCTCTTTTTTCTGAAAAGCCATTTTGATCCTAGTCTGGGCCCCTGTCCCACTCACTGGGTGACTAACATCATCGTCGGTTCTCTGTGTGGACTCGGGCTCTTTGTCCTGTTACTCCCCTACCTCGAGAATAATGTATCTTCACCACCTCCGAGGAAACATGAAGACATCAGGAAGGTAAGGAATCCCGGGGCAGACACACAAGCACTTGATTCTCTCTTCTTTTCTACTCTTATTTCCACTTTTCTGAATCAACTACAGACACTCCTGAAATGGGAAAGAATAGGACATCTACTCCCAAGAATAGAACATCATCCCTGTAAAGACAAGCCAGCCCGGGCAGGGGATAGAGTGAACACTAGGATTTCTATCCAAAGATCTCAGACCAGTTGCCCAGGTATGGTAGAGGGCTCCAGGGCAAGTCTCACACACAGTCACCGGAGGGCAAGGACTGGATACCGAGTTCAATCTCAGCCACAGAACAGGCCCATGAGCACTGGATCACCAGCTGTGAACAGGTGTCTCGGATGAGGGCTGATCTGCTGGCAGTGCTGAGGCCCTGGCAGCCTCACAGAGCAGGGGCTGGAGTGGCCCTGGCCTCGGGAAGCAGAGACCCACCTGTTGGAGCTCAGATCAACCCGTAGTTCAGAGAATGTGAGTGTTTCCTGAGCAGAGGATCAGTGACGAAAGAAATCCAGGGTGAATCTCACATTGAAAATCCTTCTTTATGTTCTTCAGAGAAGGGAAACAGAAAATATTTTTATCCTCTTTAAAAATGAGTGAAAGGAAAGAAAAACCACAAAGCTCTGTTAGTTAAATGTAGAAAGTCATATTATGTATGGTCGCTGAGTGTCTGAGGCTCGTCTAGAGAGGGGAGAGTTAGAATTGGGTCCCAGGTCCTCGTTTTTTCTGTCTCTCAGCATCAAACAGAGCCGAAGATGAGACGCAAGAATAACAAGAAAAACAGAGCTTGGGAAGGTAAGTTGTGCCATTCATCCCCATGTGCCCCGAGTGTTAGCCCCCATCTCTCCCAGCCCGGAGGGCCCAGCTCCAGAGGCTCCCAGGAGGCCAGTGGCAGGGCCTGTCCCTCAAGAAACAGAACCCTCAGGGAGGCTCCTGGGAAGGAGAGCAGAACCCAGATACTTCCCAGATTCCATGGGCACAATGAAGCGGTAAGGGGCCTGGAAAAAGGGTGCGGCCCAGCAGGGGTGTGTGGGCTACAGTGGACCAATAGCACCTGGATTGGGAGGTGGGACCTCCAGGTCCAACCGTGGACAAGTTGTTTAACTTTGCTCAGATTCCTCTGTGAGGTGACCCCTGCCCATTGTCCCCCACAGGGAGGATGTGAGGGAAGCAAGGGGTAATGGATATGGAAGTACTTTGTAAATGATAAATCCTTTCATGAGCTTTGCCATCACTGTCAGGGATCATGTGGCCCTGGACGCTGGTGCTTGGGCTCCAATCTCCCAATGGTGTCCCCTTAAAGGGACACTGCACTCAGGCTCCTGTAAGACCCCCTAGGCCCTTGCCTTCACCATCATGACCCACTCTGCTGATTTCCAGATCTCGCATATGGCATGGAAGACGCGGAACTGGCTCAGGCCCTGATTTCACTTATGCATAGGTAAAGAATCTTTCCCTTCTCTCCTGGGTTCTTCTTCCACCCCAAGCCTATGGTGTGACACCTGGGCTGCAGGGAGCCTGGGGCTGAAATGCGAGGGGAAGCCCTGAGGACAGCGTATGTCTAAAGCCCTGGGGTGAGGGACAGCAGGAGCACTGTGAAGTCAGCATGGGGGCCGTGGAGGGCGGTGGGCCACAGGTGCCCACCCCTGCCTGCCCTGCCCAGCCCTCCGGGCCCTGGGGGCTCCTGGCTGCAGCTTGTGCCTCATGTCTCCTGAAGCTACCTGGAGAAGTTCCGTGACAACGGCGGCTTCCATCAGCTCTCCTGTCAAGACCCCCTTTGTGAGATGTGCAAAGCAGAGCCTGCTGGAGCCCACCAGCCCTGCAGGGAACCTGCAGAAGAGGCTGTTCCTGCCATTTGCCCATCAGCTGCCCTGGCTCCTCCAACCCAGGGCTCTTTACCTGTGGCCTCCACCCTGTCAACAGAACATCAAGACCCATCCAACTTGAACAGAATCACCCTTGGCACTGTTGCAAAGAGCTCATCTCCAAGTAACTCTTTTTTCGCATCTACCATTGCAGACATCTTGAGTCTTGGCCTCGCGTGCTATCCCATTTTGTTCTTGTCCTTCTGGTGGAAGACTACCAAGGCCTTGTTCTTCCTCACCTCATCAGAGAGTGAGGCCTGGCAAGAACACCTGTCCCACCAGCCACCAGGGGCCCCGTTCTCGGGAGGGCCCACAGACAAGCAGGTAAAGACTGGTAGCCCCCCATTTGTCAACCCTGAAGTCCAGAAGCTGCTGCAGATTCTAATCACCAAGAAAGTAAAACCAAACATTTGTAAGGAGAAAGAAAAGGATGGGTCATTCTCAGAACAAATGAGCTCAGACTACCACCTGAACACTTTAGGGAATATGTGGAAATCACTGGGTGCTGAGCAGGACAACACAACCCCTCAATTTTTCTGGAACATGAAAGACAAAACAGAGCAGCAACCCGGTCCTCGGCAGCTCTTACACTCCGAGGTCTTGAGGGACCACTTGGAACAGAAATACAGCCAGCTCTACCGGGGTCTCCCCTCTATGCACAGCGAGTCCCTGGTGGCTACTAGGAGCTCTTCTCAACAGAAGGCACCCTTTGTTTCATTCAGTGGAGTTTCTAATGGCGTTCCACGTTCAATTCAACCTAGAATACCTTTAGGTCCTACCCAGGCCCCAGTCTTGCCCTGCCCGGGGGTCCCACCCCAGCCTTTCACTCAAAACTTGCCTCCCTGCCAGCCCCCACCTCTGGCTCAGATCCAGGCCCAGCCCTACCTCCCATCTTCTCTCCTATTCAGACCACCTTATTCTCCACCCCAGATGAGTACCTGTGGACTAGGTTGTCCTACATTTCAGAACAACACACTAAATTTTATCCCAACTGAAACTCAATGTCTGAAATGCCCCTTGTTGCAGAAGCAACTGAAAAGTGGGGCGCCTTCACCCTCTGTGGTCAAAAGATCTCAGAAAGCCTTTAGCCAACTCATTCTCAACCTTCCCCAAGAGAGGGGGCGCTCTCAGGCCCAAAGGTCAGTTTCCATTCATCATGAGGACTTAATTGGCCCTGATCTCCAGAAGCAACATCTTCAAAAGAGGCTCATCAAAGATGAAACCAAGAAGGGCCTGGCCCTCAGTATCCACCTGTCTCTGTCTCTGGAATTGAGTTCCCCTCAGTGTCATTTTTTAAGGACTTATCAGGCACGGGGCAAGCAGGGACCCTGGCAGCCCTCTGCTTTTACAGGCAAAAGGAGACTGGACCAACAGAAGATAAGGTCCAGGTGCCCTAGGAGATCCCACAGGAAGGGTCAAATGCAATTCCAACCAGGGAAGGATTTCGGCAAGGGTCTAAGGCCATGTCTGAGGAGGATCTCAAAAGCTTCCTCCAGGGCCCGGCTCCCAGTGAAGTTTCTGCACAGAAGCTCTGAAAAGAAGTCAGAAAGATACTTGATGACACCCTTGAAGAGTGACTCTGCACACTATTTACCCAGTAGCCCAGAGGAGAAACATCTAGAAAAAAACTTGAAAGCCCATTTGAGCACAAAGTTGAGGCAGATTAGTCAAGGTTTGATACCTGTGATTGTGCGTCAATCCTGGCTTGTTGCCAAATGTGCTTTTTCTAAGCCCCACCCTCACAAGGAATGAAGAAATCTAGCATCCTTGAAGCATTGGAAACCCTGTGTAGACTCCTCCCATGAGCTTTCCTTCCTCAGTCCAAGGATTCGGCACATGCTGGAAGCACATGTTATAAGGTGGCAGGTAAGCCACAGGTGGGGCTTACCCAACCAGGCCTTTGAGCCCATAAATCTCAAGCCATGTGGGGCTCAACCCTTGTCCTCTCCAAGGTCCACCTTTTCCCCCTCTGCCACCTGTCAATCTGGGGCACACTCAAAAGCCGACTTTGCTAATAAGTTCTCTGGAAAACCTCAGCCCCATCAGGGAATGAAAGTGATAGATAACAAAAGCAACAGTTCCCACCCTGGCGAGTTCCCACCCTGTTCCCTCACCTGAGCATACAGAAATCCAGAGGGCGGGCTTCCCTGGTGGCGCAGTGGTTGAGAGTCCGCCTGCCGATGCAGGGCACATGGGTTCGTGCCCCAGTCCGGGAAGATCCCACATGCCGCGGAGCGGCTGAGCCCGTGAGCCGTGGCCGCTGAGCCTGCGCGTCCGGAGCCTGTGCTCCACAACGGGAGAGGCCACAGCAGTGAGAGGCCCGCGTACTGCAAAAAAAAAAAAAGAAATCCAGAGGGCCTGAGGAAAGACTTCACCTGGTGACAGTTATGGGCCCTCAGAGGCCCCTCTGACTGGACAGGAGGGCAGACTGCCTTATCAGATGCCCACAGTCAACCGCATGGGCAGACGCTGGGAGAATGGGACTGTCTTGGGGTTTCCATCCACTAGGAAAACCCTGTCACCACCAACAAAGTCAGTTGCCCAACATCCAAAGGAGCCATGCCTTAAAACACAGGTGGCTCAAGGCCGTGCCACTGGTGAGCTCCTTAAAGACTCTCACACTGAAGTGCTCCTTCTTGCACACATCTTGGCTTCTCACCGGTCTCTTTCCAGTTCCCAGAGGGAACATGCTAGTGAGGACGCGCCAGCTTTCCAGGTGGTGCCACATGACCTCAACGTGAGTGAACAGAGCAGCCAGGGGCAGCAGAAATTCAAAAAACCAATACTTAAGGACTCATTTCAGAGCCAGAGTGAGATGTCTGCCCCAACTGACGAGTGGAGGGGCTGTAAGAAGCTGCAACCTGGAAAGCATGAAGAAATGAAGAGCCAGAGGGAGATGCTCGCATCCGCTGAGGGGTGGAGGGGTTTCACGAAGCCCCAACCAGGACAGCATGAAGAAACAAAAAGCCAGAGCAAGATGCCTGCCCCAGCTGAGGAGTGGAGGTGCGTTAGGAGACTCCAACCAGGAGAACATGAAGAAACGAGAAGCAACCAGGGACAACAGGAACCCAAGAAACCAAAAGTCAGGGACCCGTGGAAGGGCCAGTTTGCCTCGACTGATGAGAGGGAGGACGACTGGAGGCCCAAACCGGGAGAGTATAAAGAAAGGTCTTCAGGACTAAAGGCTTCTCAAGCAAGTGGGATGAGCCACACTTCTCAGGTCAGGGAAAGAGGAGAGTCCTTTGGGAGCAAACACCCCCAGCTCTCGCCAGGGAAGAGAGAGCTTTCACCAGAAAGCCCAAAAAGGATGCGGCACTTTCTGCAGTATCTTAGCCACGATAAAAAAGGCAAAGGAATAGAAGAATCCCTTCAAAAAGGCAAGCCTGCATCAGCCACTGCTCACCACCAGAAACCAATCAAAGGCAAATTGGGTGTAGAGAGCAGGGCTATTGATCCTTGTGCGATTGGAAGAGCTGTTGGACAGGTCCTAGGAGAGAAACTGGGGCCTCGCCAAGGACTCTGTGCCTCAGAGTTAAATCAGCACCCAGGACAGCTCCAGGTCCCAGCATAGGGGCATTCCCACTAACACAGGGTTCTCTCTTTTTCAGAACAGAGAGTGTTGAAAGACACAGCTTACAGTCACCAAGCCAGCCCCAAGGACCACAGCTACGTTAACAAGAGCAGGCATACCAGAGGCAGCAGCGACAAGTTAGCCTGCCCACCCAGGGAACTGCAGTCCCCAGTCTGACCTGCCAGCATAGACCAAGGGTGGCAGGTGACTCAGGCCACCTGCGTCATTACCCCAACATGTCCTCAAAACTGTGTTCCTTCTGGTCAACCAGAGTGTGCTTCTCATGCCTTTCCTGGCACGAAAGTAGTGCCCAAAGAAGTTCAGTTCATGTAAAGAAAACCTGCTTCTTCTCATGTTAATAAATCGTCTATGTGCTAATGGCTTCTTCCTACCACAATTTTTATTGTTTCCCAAGACACATGTTTTTTCTCATGAGAGGTGGTGGCCTCTGTCTGTGCCCTGCTGGGGGCAAGGGAAGGGGTCAGGGTCCACTCTTCCCAGGTGCCTGCTCTGGCTTCCACACGGGAGAGGGCCATGGAGGGAGGCTGGTCCCAGCGTGGACTACGCATCCTCACCTCAATTCCCTCACTGCACTTAAGTTTCCATAATAGCAGCATTACAGAAACAAGCGGCAGCATTCAGGACGTGTCAAGGTGAACTAAACCTAAAGACCTCCCCCTTCTCAGGAACCGGCTCAGTCCTCTCCTGCTCTCTCTCTACCTGGAACTTGTGGGACTGTAGGGGAGGGGTTTGCAGAGGCTGAAATTCCCCTCAGGCTCCAGAAAGTGTCAGAGACAAGTTCCCACGTCAGAATAAGGAGGGGAGTTTGGGGGCAGTGCGAGCCCAGAGTCCAGAGGTGGCAGAAACTTTGCCCCCATGTCTTGGTGGGGATAGATGATGCCTGCCCTGGAAGCTCCTTCTCTCCCCCATGGAGCTGGGATTGAGATGGGCCGGGAGCGTCACCTGGCCTCTGCCTTTCTCACACTCTGGAGCAGTGGTGAAAACAAAGACCACGCACCCCCAGCTCTGAGGGTGTGAGGTGAGGACCATGGAGGCCGCCAAGGGCCATCCACTCCTGCCCCAGAGGAGAGGACAGCCCTCCTCACAGTGCCCACCTCCCCTGGGGAGCGAGCAGGGGTGTGACTGTGTCTGCAGTCACCTCACTGTCTGTCATGTGCCCCTAGGGTGGGATGCAGGGGACGGAGGCAAGTGGCAGAGGTGCCCAGAAATGGCACAGTGACCAAGGAGTCCCTGGCGACCCACCACCGTGTACAGGCCCAGAGAAAAGAAGTTAGGGGCCAGTGGCTCACGGTGGCCCCAGCCCAGACTCTCCCCCGACTCCGGCTCCCAGAGCCCAGACAGAGGGAAGGCGCCTGGAGCTCCTCCACAGAGGGCCAGGCTCCCAGAGGCCAAGGAGCCGCCAAGCAGGGAAGGTTCATTTCCCCACAGTGTATTTCATCAACTTTCACAGGACTGGGAGCTCACGACAGACTCGCGCTCTGTGACCTTTACCTACACGTGTGGCCCAAGGAGGCTCCCAGGGGACAGGTGGGACTTAACAGGCTCAGGGACTGTGCTGGGGTCGTAGCAAGTCTCACCTGCTATCAGCCTTGCTCACCCCAGAGCCTGGAGGGGCAAGAGGCCAGCAAAAAGGATGTGTCACCCAGCGGGCGGGAAGTGACCTGTGGAGAACGAGGGTGCCGTCAGCTTTCCTCCCTGGCCCGTCCACACAGGAAACCAGGGAGACAGGAGCAATTCTACAGAGCAATTTGGGGCTCTGTGTCACAGTCACTCCCGTGCTGGAGAGTCCTGCTCCAGGAGGGTCCCCTGATCCAGGTGACAGCTTGAATGGCCCTGCCCTACGCCTGTCAGGACCCCAACATGCGGGACCAGGACCTGCTGGCGGGGAGCGGGCACAGGCCTGCTTGTGCTGTGCTTTCTCCCTGGAGCCAGGTCTCACCTCTGGGCCCCATCTTCCAGGGCGGACACAGCACTGGGGGCACAGTCAGGGCCTGAGGGAGGGGCTGGGATGCAGAGCACAGAACAACCTCCAGAGCTCAGGAGACGGTGGCACAGAGCGGAGACCCTGAGCCTGACTGCTGCCGGGTCCTCTCAGGGGCACCAAGAGGTGAGTGCTGGCTTTGAGGGTGCTGGACGCCCAAGGCACCTGTCGGGAGAAGTGACACAGAGGGACACTGACACAACAGCAAGAAACAAGAAGGTGCAAGTCCCTTTGCCCTTCTGCTGTGAGGTGCAGAAAGGCCAGCAATGGAGGGCCCCTCACTAAGAGTCCCCAACACAGGGACCCACACTCACCCCACATGGGGACCCACACTGATTCCACACGGGGACCCACAGTGACCTCACACATGGACTGACACTGATTCCACACGGGGACCCACACTCACCCCACACGGGCACTCACAGTGACCTCACACGTGGACCCACACTGATTCCACACGGGGAACCACAGTGACCTCACACGTGGACCCACACTGATTCCACACGGGGACCCACACTCAACCCACACGGGGACCCATACTGATTCCACACAGGGACCCACACTCACCCCACACGGGGACCCACACTCACCCCACACAGGGACCCACACTCACCCCACACGGGGATACACACTCAACCCACACGGGGACCCACACTGATTCCACACAGGGACCCACACTAACCCCACACGGGGACCCACACTCACCCCACACAGGGACCTCTCAGAGGTAATACACAGACTTCACAGAGACCTCTCACAGGAGCCTTATACACAGCCCTCTCTGAGAAGAGAAATATCAAGAGACCTCAAGAGACACAGTTCCATGCAGTCCACACACAGGCCCCAGTGCCCCACCGAGACCACAGAGACCCTTGAAACAGCGGCCTGACACCCACTCAAATGAGCCTGAGCCACCAGCCGGCTCTGAGTGCATCCCAAGCCATGTAACAAACTGAAGGTGCAGGAGGAGATCAGTACCAGTGCCCACAGAGAAAATCCTTGTGTCGTTTTTAATTACTTCTGAAAAACAAGAATTCCACATTCCCCATGAAACCCCGCAAAATCCTTTCCTTCACAGGTTTTACTTAGCTTGAGCTCTGACTCACAGTTGAAAGAATGACAGACTTTGAAAAGGAGTAAAACTGTGCCATCATCTTATGAGGGAAAAATCTTTGTCCAATTTTAACTATCGTTCGGTCAAATGGCATCAGGGGGTCACATGCTTTGTTTTGCTGGGGACAAGTTCCTGCACTCAAAGTGACTTCTTTCCTTTGGAAACATGATGTAGAGAGGCCTACAGCAAGTGGGATCCATGGAGAAATGAACCAGCAAAGAGGCAGCTAACCCCTACTTCCTAGCTGTGCAAATGGCATGGGATTTCGCACAGAATAGCTTGTGTCAGGTTTGTGAGGTTTGCTTCATTTTTCAATGAAGTGAGCCACCTTATCAAACACGCGAAGCTTATTCACAAATGTGACAGATTTTTGGCAATATCTCTATTACATTATCTGGCATATTTGTACTTAACTGCCTAATATTACATGATATTGTTTATTTTACTCCTTTTAAAAAATAGTAGTACAGTCAAGATGGTTGTATGGTATGCATGTATTTAGAACATGAAAAAATCCTAATGCTCACCTGTGATAGCTTAAACTTTTGAACATTTAGAAGAACTCATATTTTTATATAATTCTAAGAAATGTGCATTTTCCAAGACTCAGGAAATTTATATTTTACTTATTTATTATAGGGCTACAAAAAGGATACACTGCTTAAAAGAATTTTGAAATCTTAGAAAATATGTCACTTAATTGGTGCTTGAAATATATATTACCTCATATTGCTTGGGAATTGGCATTTTAACATCTGTTAAAGAAAGTATACCTTTAATCAGCATTTCTGTTATAATAATAATAATAGAGGTCTCATTGTCTGCCTAATACTTTCCAAATTGTGCCCTCTGTTGAGACTACATATTTCTCATTGGTCATAAATTCTGCTGCCCTTTACATGGTAAAGTCTGGATAATGTACAGATGTCAAGTATTATGTCTGGTTAAGTCTCTCAGGTCACTCTGTGGGGTAAGAGTGTCATGGTCCTTTCTCTCAAAAGAGAGGAGTGAGCTGATATGAGGGCCCTGTGTGTCTTTTTTAATTAAGAAAAACAAATATTCAGGCTGTCAAATCTTTTTAAAAATCATAGCTATTAATTTTTCAAAATATGCTCCCTTTGTGACATTTTCTTATGTTATGGAATCACAGAACTTTGGAAAGTAGCCACAGATGTCCTCTAATAGCCAATCAATAATATTTACTAACTAGACTAGCTCATCGTTTTCCTATAGATACCCACACCTACAACATCTCACATTCATGAAAATGACACTCCCTTTTTGGAAGTTTAAGCCAATATTTCTAAACCATGTGTTTGAGACACAACTAAATTCGAGGAAGAGGCATTATAAAATAATGGAATCCCCAAGCAAATACAGGAGGATTTAGGAAATACTGGCATCTTTCATAGGAAAACACAGTTGCCTCATCTCATCCTGATAACAAGAAATTTGAGTGACACAGCTCTTTGGTCTAAGCATTTGTGTGTGTGTGTGTGCTTTAGCTGGTCCTCTGGATTGGATGCATTAATATTCTATTTTTAAGATGTGTGGGCTAGAATATTTTTACATAAGTGATGCATAGGATATGTGGTTTATAAATTAGGCTCTTTGGCCATTCTTATCCCTCATGGAATGGAACATGAGGGTAAACAGAACAACCAGCACAAAGAGTTTCTGGAAAAACGATGACATTTCCTTGAACTTTCCCAGTAGAAGAAAAAAGGTGGAGACTTCAGGTAGGCAGCTGAGATACATCTGCCCCACAAATAAGTACATACATTTTAGTCTATTAAAACTGGAAGGACTCCCCGAAAGCTACTTGATGAAAGGATTTGCAAAGAGTAGATCAAGAAGGACAGGCAGGTCTAGGGTCTGCTGGCCACGGCCAGGATACCACCTAAAAGATTTGTCCATAATTGAAGTAGGAACCACAACTTGGCCAAAGTGATGGGTGCTGCTCCTTCCCTCTATTTACTCCTAGATGACACTGCCTTTCACCACCCTACACCCTATAGCCCTCCTTCATTGTCTGTCTGGGGACTTACTGGGGACTTTAGATGTAGGAGATTCGGTGAGGAAGAAGAGGAGAAGGAGGAGAGCAGGAGTGGGGAGGGAACAGGAGAAGGAGGATGATGAAGCAAAGTCATTACCAAAAAATGACTGTGGCCTCTTCTCTAGTCTGGCCACCTAATGAACAAATGTGGACCCTGAGACAGACAGAGATTTCCCAAACCATACAGATATTCGCTTTCCACAACTGACGCAGACCAAATGCTTCCTCTGCTACATCATATAACCTGTGTGAAAGAATCCTTTTCACAGATCATCCAGATGATAAACCTAGTGTAAGTTATTTCCACCACCACGAGGTTATGGCACAGAGTACTGGTTTAGCAAAAAAAAAAAAAAAAAAAAAAAAAAATTCATTTTGCCACTTGAAGTATTTAAGAGTATACTACCCTTCTTTGATAGCAGTCTGTGATTTTTCATCATAACATGGTTTAAAAGGAAAAGAATAACAAGAGAAAGAAACTTCCAGGAAAAACAATGAAATGTCGTGTGAGCCACATCCACTTCTCTGGACAGAACTCCATCATGAAAAACATAACTCTCTGAATCCTGAATCCACCTGCAATTCAAGGTCATCCATGCAGATTTTGAGAGTTGAAGGCAAAAGTACACAAAATCCAGTTCCTGGAAACACCGTCCCTGCTTTGCCCCCATGTCCCCACACACACCCTCACCTGAGCGGCATGGAGGCTCACTAAGAGACTTCTTGATGGGGAAGCCCGCCAGTCAGAGTGGACAACACAGTATACTAGGATGCAGGAAGAAAATATTAGAACTTCCATTTGTATTCTTTCTCATCTCATTCTTTTAAAATTCCTATATCTGTATAATTTTTGTCTTGCATATAAATTACAGAACCATAGTCCATGCATTTAATTTGAAAATGCATAAATATACACACTGGATCTTCATGCTCAGAAAACTTTTTCCTCAGTAGGAGAAGGATAGAAGTGTTGGAGAACACTAACATGAACCAGATTCCTGGCCTTTTCTAAGGAATCAAACCAGAATCCAAAACAGCCATGGGCTCTGGGCTCTGTCAGGCAAAGCACATGTGTGTGGCCTGTCCAGGGAGAAGGTGAACCATGAATAAACCCTAGAATATCGGTTTCACCAAACTCTGAAATTCAGAGGGACCCTGTCAGCCCTGAGTTTCACCTTGTAGGCAGAGGGCAGATTACACAGGTAAGTGAACCATTCTCCCCCCACTTGCCTGCAAACACCATGCAGCTGTGGATTGGTAGGGACCCAAAGTCCGTAGTAAGAGCACAGATCCAGTGAGAATACAGTGAAGGACCTTCCGGACCTTCCAGCAGCATCAGAGCTGCAGGGGGAATGTGTGAGGGTGTAGAAACAAGGGGGACCTCAGGCAACATCTAGCAGAGATTGGTGAATAGCAGCACACACCATACCCAGGAGAATGGCTTTTAGTTAAGAATGCAGTGGTTTGCATTTACATTCGATTGTTGAAAGTATCCTGTTGCTTTTGAGGCAAAATTCTGAAGGCAGTAGTTTTATTTACTAATTTAAAAAACAGGTTTTACATATAGAAAATCCACTGGAAGGTGTTTTGGATCGGGTAAACAGTTCTGAAGAAAGAACAGAAAAATGGACTCATCAAGTCAAATTTATGGATATAGTGAATTGACTAGTAAGCAGGAGAGTAAAACTATTAGACAAAATTAAACATCAGATCAATATACCTAGGGTGCACAACCACTGATCACACCCACAAACTGGCATATTGAGAAAGGGTCTCAGCTATTAGACCAAGCAACTGCTGTGATCCAGCTTAAGCACAGGCAGATCGGATACACTTTCTCCCAATTCAGGGGTTTTAAGCTAAGATGAGGGGAGTTTAGTCAATAATGAAGTTTTAGTGAAAGTACCATCTGTAGTTGTCAGCACTTGCCATTGGAAGATAATGTGTGAACAGCAAGTTGAGAAAGAAGTATTTCAGTTTTGATGCCAAAACCAATCACTTGAACATGTTACTAGATGTAGGAAATGGACTTGAGTCTATACTGATCGATCCACTGCACACTGTCTACATTACCCAGTAATCTTCAGTAGTTGTCATTATTTCACACACTCTGATCTCTAACACAGCGGGGAGGTCAGATATACTTGTCAAGGTCAAGCTGGATGTCAGTGAAGGACTCAAGTGAAAGTGTGAAAATCTCGCAACTTGCTCTCAGATAGATGACCATCAAATGAAACATTTCATGATATGATATATAATAAATGATATATAATATGACATGACATGATTAACGTATCAATATACAAAGGAATGGTAAAAAATACTGATTGATATGATATGATATGAAATGATATATAATACACAATATATGATACAATCTGACATGACTGATTTATCAACACAAAAAGGAATGGTGAAAAAAATACTACACATCACAAACTTGAAAAAAGTGTTGCCTGATAATCTCTGGAGACATCCTCTATTTTTAATTTCATCCCACATGGCTTCATGGGCTATCATGTCTACACTCCTTTTATTAGGGTAACATTTTTCCTTTTACTCAGTATATGGATAATTTAGCAGTGGTTAAATTCTTTTTTATTGAAACACTTTGTATTCAAATTATGAGCAGACTTTATATACAGTCTTTTTTGTGCATGTGGATGTCTTCTTTGTTTTATGTCATCCCACTCTGATATCATTTCACCAGTTTCCTACTGAATAGAGTTGGGGAGGTGTACTGATAAGAGATTTAAATCCTAAGCAAAGGGAATCAACACTCCCAGGCTGAGAAAGTATTTAAGGGAAGATGGATGAACTGAAATCTTACTGGTGGTTTTCACATTTATGAAGTTTTACTAGATCAAAATATAACAAGTATAAAATATGGGAGTAGAGGAGCTAAGCAAATCTTAGAAAATACATTCAAGCTAACAATGCACTGACTCTGTTAATCTGTTTGTCCTTCATACAGACAGATGTATGGGTTTGGCTAGAAGACCTGTACTTTTCCATTGATTTCTAAAATTCTAGAATGATGCCTTCCAATTGAAGCTAAATGCTTCTCCCATGCTTCATTTGTCTTGTGAGAGAGAAAAAAAAAGCAAAAACAACAACAGCCCTGATGATATCCAGAGGTAAGCCTGGACATAAATACCACAAGGTGTCACAGAATACCAATCAATACTGTATACTTGAAATTTTCTAGAAGAATAGATCTCAAGTGTTCTCACCACGCACACAGACACACATAGGCACACACGCACACAAAAGATAACTATGGGAAATGATGAATATGTAAATTAGCTTGATTATGGTATGATTTCCTGATTTCACTTTGCGAAATGATGGTGAAATCCTTCCACAATGTGTATGTAGATCAAAATATTATATTGTACAACCTAAACATATACAATTTTTATTTGTCAATCATACTTCAATAAAGCTGGAAAAAATACAGACGTATATATACAGATATATACATGTATACATATATATGTTTTGTGTATGTATATACGCACATACATATGTGTGCGTTTTAGCATCCTTAAATTTGCATTACCTACTCCAGTTTTTGCTGGAAAATACTATTTTTATTGTTCCACAAAACATAGCACACCAAGGCTGATCAGATTTGAATCCCAAGGAACTGTCCTCTCTCTCCAGCAGTTTCTGACAGGTCTGCCCGTCCTTGGGTTTGGTGAGTTCCCTCCCTGCTCTCACCTCCACTGGCAGAATCCCCAGCTTACCCCGACCCTCTAGTTACAGCCCTAATCCTCCAAAAATTTTATGAACATAAAGAAAGGTTTCTCCTCAGGAAAACACTGCATGGTTCTACTGCTGACCAACTATGGGTTTATAATATGATCAATTCATGTGATTTGTCTATAAACCTGGAAGGGCAAATTGAATACATGTTATTTTTTCTCAGAATAAGTGAAGGTACACATCAATCTACAACTGAAAATAAAATTTCATTAAAATGTACTTAAAAAAGAACTCCTTGCCTAGCCCTAGATCCCAGAGGTTTTCTCCCAGGATTTTTTCTAAAAGTTTTATAGTATTATATTTTATATTTAATTTTGTGATCCATTTTGAGTTAATTAGTGTGAAAGGGGTGAAGTTTTGGGTTGAGTTTTTTTAGCCTGTGGACACCCGTTTTCTCCAGCATCATTTGTTAAAAAGACTAGGCTTCCTCTCTCAGAAAGAAATTAGTAAAGTGAAAAAAAAAAATGAAACATAAAACTGAAAGTGAAGATTTTTATTTTCTTTGTAAAAAAGTTTTAATATCTCTCCATTAATAAACAAATAACAATTTATGGATAGAGTTATGTTAAACAATAATTTTGCAATTGAATCATGCTCAAAATCAACCCACCAAGTTTGAGAAAAAGACCTCGTTAACTGAACCGCTATGGAGACCAGCACAACTCCCAGGTATATTGGTGAATTTGAGAGAGAACTTGATAGCACATGGCTGCAGTTTACTTGGCTGAGTGCCACCTGCATAGGCACAAATGACCCAGTTCTGAAACTCATCTCGCTCCTGAGCAAACGAAATGTAAAGGACTATGGATTAGTTTTCTGTTGATGCATAACAGATTACCACAAGCTAAGTGGCTTCAAATAACACCCGTTTATTAACGTATAGTTTACAGCAGCCTGGATTCAATGGTCAGAGTATCATAAGGCTGAGAGGAAGGTGTTAGCAAGGCAGATTCCTTGTCTGGAGGCTCTAGGAAGACATCTGCCTCTAGGCTCATTTAGGTTGTTAGAGTATGGTTCCTTGCTGTTGGAAGTGCTAGGTCCCTTCTCCTCTGGCTGTCACCCAGGGTCCTCTCTCAGCATCTTAAGACCACCCACATTCCTTTTCATGTGTTTTCCTCTGCCTTCAGGCCAGCAATAATGTATCAAGTCACCTTGTACATCAAATCTCTCTGATCTTCTCTTCTGTTGCCAGCTGGAGCAAACTCTGTATGTAAAGTGTTTACCTGATTGGGTCCAGTCCACCTGGATAAACTCTCTATATTAAGATCAATCCATTCAGTTTTACAACTGCAAATTCTCTTCACAGCGGTATCCAGATTAGTGTTTCAATGAAGAATCAGAGAACAGGAATCTTGGAAGACCAGGTTTAGAAATCTTCCTGCTACAGCCTGTAATAAGTTAAGTGCATTTAAGCCCTTCTGGGATTTCCCAGACGGGTCTTGTAGTTGATGATGAAACATTCTAGTTAGTTACCATGTGATATTTACACATTAATCCTCTACATCTTCCTGGGGCCTGCGACGTTCTCCAGCTCTTCCACATTCATCAGGTTTCATCAAGTTCCTCAAAGACACTACCATCCTCACCTGGTGTGGCCGAAAATTCCACCAGTGGCAAAGCAGGAGATTCCTTGAGGTGCCCCTTGATGAGGGGCAGGAGAGCGGACATGGTCTTCTTTCCTGCTTTGGTTTACAAAATTTAAAGAAGTATCAAAATTTCAGAGCTTTTGTTGACAGTTTTTTTGTTTTCACGTCTAACTCTTTGTCCTCTCCTCCATGGGGCTCAGGCATCAATTAATGGACCTGGTCCAGGTGATGAATCTAATTAACAGGAACAACCAGGTTTGATCCGGACCAGACCTCCTCTAAGATGTCTAAGTTTTGGTCTCGCTTTAACTCATGACCAATAACTTCACAAGGGCCCTCACTGTTGCCCGACAATTCTAACATATCCCTTTGTCTGTTCACTCTCTCACGCTCCTCAATTATTTCATACTTCACACCTCTTTCTGAAAACTTCCCAAGTCTTCTCCTCCTCAGTGACCACTCTCAGCTGATGACTTGCTTCTGCTGACTAAAAAAAATTGCACAGCGTGAGAGCTGTGAGTTAAGTTTTATTTGGGGCAAAATGAGGACTATAGCCTGGGAAACAGCATATCAAATAGCTCTGAGAAACTGCTCCAAAGAGGAAGTGGGGAAGGTCAGTATATACATGATTTTGGTGAAGGGGGAGTACATGCAATCAAGCAGATACTTTTTGCAGAAGGTTCTGCTAGTTTCGTGAAGGTTACTGCTAGTCACAAGGAGCAGACATCACCATGAAGAATTTTTTAGTGCTTTTCTAGATATGAGGAGATGCAAGAATTGGGCTCATAAAATCATCTCCTGAAAATATCTAACTGTCTAAGGACCTGTTCTGCCAGTTTTTTCCAGAGCACAGAGTGCCTCACTTCTGATCTCCACCCTGAATTCCTTTCAGGGGGTGTTGAAGGTCAGCAGATGCAGCGTCTCATAATTTAATTTTTGTAGAGGTAGATGGCAAATGCCAATTTGTATGTGACATTTCCATAGGCCTGAGAAGACAGAAGCAATCGGAAGGCAACTTCCCTATTTTCCCCACATCTGCCCACCTACATGCCATTGTGTCCATGCACCCTGACTTCTCTCCTGACACAGTGGATTCACTGTCCATGCCCCTTGCAGAGACCAAACCTTCCACTTTGCACCAGAATCTCTATCTACTCTCCCCAACAGAAAGATACAAGGCAGTATACTGCCCCAGATAATCACCAACACCACCTCATGGATAAACAATAAAAATTTTATCTAATCATTACCATCAGCATACAATGGTACCATAATTTCTGCATCTTAAAAAATAAATACATAGGGCTTCCCTGGTGGCGCAGTGGTTGAGAGTCCGCCTGCCGATGCAGGGGACATGGGTTCGTGCCCCGGTCTGGGAGGACCCCACGTGCCGCGGAGCGGCTGGGCCTGTGAGCCGTGGCCACTGAACCTGCACGTCCGGAGCCTGTGGTCTGCAACGGGAGAGGCCACAACAGTGAGAGGCCAACGTACCACAAAAAAAAAAAAAAAAAAAAGAAGCAAAATAAACCAACAGAAAATGTACCTGAGGAAGCACAAATGTCAAAATTACTAGACAAAGATTTTAAAACAACTGTTTTAAAGACACTCAAAGAGCTAAAGGAAGACATGGACAAAGGAAAATAATACATTAAAAAATATCAATGAAGAGATTAAATTATTTTCAAATAGAACCAAAAAGAAATTTTGATGCTGAAAAGTATAATAACTGAAATGAAAACTACCTCAAAAGGGTTAAAAAGCAGATTTGTGCAAATGGAAGAATCAGTGAACATAAAAAAGAACAACTGAAATTATCAAGTCTAAGGAACAGAAAGAAAAAAGAATGAAGAAAATTGAACAGAGCAAAGAATGAAGAAAATTGAACAGAGCCTAAGAGACCTGTGAAACACCATCAAGTGGACCAACATAGGCATTGTGGAAATGCCATCAGAAGAGAGGGAGAAAGGAACGAAATGAATAATGCCTGAAAACTCCCCAAATTTAAAGGATTGAAATTGCAATAAATGCATCGACAAATCCAAGAAGCTCAAAAACTCCAACTACAATCTACTCAAAAATACTCACACTGAGATACATTATAATCAAAATGTTGAAAGAGACAAAGAGACAATCTTGAAAGCAGCAAGACAGAAGTGACTCATCACATACAAGTGATCCCCAATGAGGTTATCTGTCAATTTCTCATCAGAAAGCTTGAAGGCCAGAAGTCAGTGGGTTGATATACCCAATATGCTTAAAGGAAAACAAAACTGTCGATGGACAACTTTATATCCAATAAAGCTACTCTTCAAAAATGAGGGAGAAATGACACCCCCAGATTTTAAAAAGCTGAGGGAGGTCATTACCACCACACCTTCCCTCCAAGAAATGTTAAAGGAAGTGCTTCAGGTTGAAATGAAAGGAAGATGGTACTTGAAGCCATATAAAGAAATTAGGGTAAAGGTAAATGTATGGGCAACTGTAAAAGCTACTATTACTGTAATTTTGGTTGAGCCTGACTTTTATTTTCTAAAGGGTTTAAAATACAAATGCATAAAAATTATTAATCTAGTTTATTGTACACAAAATGTGTAATGATGTAATCTATGACATTAATAACAGAAGCTGAGGGTGGTGTGGTATAGTAGTAGAGCTTTTTTATGTTATTGAAGTTAAGTTGGCATCAATTCAAATTAGATTATTGTAACTTTGGGATATTAAATATAATACCCATGGTAACCACCAAGAAAATATCTATAGGATATACATATAAAGAATTGAGAAGAGAAATGAAACATTTCACTATCAAAAGTTAACTAAAAATAAAGCAGTAATGGAGAAAATGAGGGACATAAACACCTACAGGCATAGAGAAAACATTTGTTTTCTGAAAAATGGCAGAAGGAAATCCCTCCTTATCAGTAACTACCTTAAGTGTAAATTGATTAAACTCTCCAATAAAAATACAGAAATTGGCAAAATGAATAAAAATTCATAATCCAACTATGTGCTCTCTATCAGAGACATTACTTCTGAAGACAAATAGGTTGAATGTAAAAGGATACAAAAACATATTTCATAAAAATGGTGACGAAAATAGGGCTGGAGTGGCTATACTCATATCAAACAAAATAGACCTTAACTCTAAAAAATTTACAAGATACAAAGAAGATGTATCTTAATAAAAGTCTCAAGAAATAATCTAAGTATTCATCAACAGATAAATGGATAAAGATGTGGTGTATATATATACTATGAATATTACTCAGCCATATAAAAGAATAAAATTCTGCCATTTGCAACAGACTGAATGGACCTAGAGAGTACTATGCTTAGTGAAATAAGTCAGACAGAAAAAGACAAACACTCTTTGTTATCACATATGTGGTATCTGAAAAAATAAAACAAAGGTATATAACAAATTAGAAACAGACTCTCAGATATGGAAAACAAACTAGTGGTTACCAGTGGGGAGAGAGAAGGAGAGAAGGGCAAGATAGGGGTATGGGATTAAGAGATAGAAACTACTATATCTAAAATAGACAAGCAACAAGGATATATTGTAGAGCACAGGGAATATAGCCATTATTTTGTAATAACGTTAAATGGAGTATAACCTGTAAAAATATTGAATAACTATGTTGTACACCTGAAACTAATAAAATGTTGTAAATCAACTATACTTCAATAAAAAATTAAATTAAAAAAGGTTCGATATCACAATGAAAATAGAAATTACAAACATTTATGTACCCAATAAAATACCTCAAAATATATGAAGCATCAAATTGATAGAACAGAAGGTGAGAAATAAAGAGCCCTATAATAATGGTGGTGATATCAATGCCCCGCTTTCAGTAATGGATAGATCAGTCAGACATAAGAGATGTAAGAAAACAGAGGACTTGAAAAATGCAACAAACCAACTAGATATAAAAGTTATATAGAACACTACCCCAAAACAGCAGAATACAGTTTTTTTTCAAGTGCACATGGGACATTCTACAGGACAGATCACATGTTAAACCACAAAATAAGTCTGAATAGATTAAAAGACAGATATCATACTAAGTACCTTCTCCAATCACAACAGGATGAAGTTAAAAATCAGTAACAAAGAAAACAGGAAAATTCACAAATTTGTGGAAACTCAACAACATACTCTTAAAGAAGCCATCACAAGATAAATTAGAAAATACTTAGAAACAAATAAAAATAAAAACACAACATACCAAATTTATGGGATGCAGTGGAAGTAGTGCTCAGAGGGAAATCGATAGGTGTAAATGTTTACATTGTAAAAAAAAATGTAAGATCTCAAATCAACAGCTTCACACCATAAGGAACTAGAAAAGGAAAATAAAGCCAAACTTAAAGCTAGCAGATGGAAAGAAATAATAAAGTTTAGAGCAAAGTTAACAAACTGGAGAAATAAAGCAATAGAAAAAAATTAATGAAACTAAAAATTGGTTCTTTGAAAAAATAAACAAAATTGACAAACCTTTAGCTAGACTGACAAAATAAAAAAGAGAAGACACAAGTAACTAAAATCAGAATAACAGTGGAAGTATTACTACAAACCTTACAGAGTCAAAAAGGAATTATAGAAGAATACTATGAACAACTGTAAGCCAACAAATTAGATAACCATTAAGAGAAATGGACAAACTTCTTGAAACACACAAATGCCCTAAACCAACTCACAAATAAAAATCTCAACAGACCTATAACAGGTAAAGAGACTGAATTATTAATCTAAAACTTACCAGCAAAGAGAAGTCCTGGACCAGGTGGCTTCACAAAAGAATTCTACCAAACATTTAAAGAAGAAGTAATATCAATCCTTCTCAAGCTCTTCCAAATCACTGACAAGGAGGGAACACTTCCTACCTCATTTTATGAATCCAGCATTAATTTATATCAAAGCCAGAAAAAAAAATACCACAAGAAAAGTAAATCACAGATCAACAGCCCTTATGAAGATAGATGCAAAAGTCCTCAACAAGGGCCTCCCTGGTGGCGCAGTGGTTGAGAGTCCGCCTGCCGATGCAGGGGATACGGGTTCGTGCCCTGGTCTGGGAGGATCCCATATGCCGCGGAGCGGCTGGGCCCGTGGGCCATGGCCGCTGAGCCTGCGCGGCCGGAGCCTGTGCTCCGCAACGGGAGAGGCCACAACAGTGAGAGGCCCGCGTACCGCAAAAAAAAAAAAAAAAAAAAAAAAAAAAAAAAAAAAAAAAAAAAAGTCCTCAACAAAATATTAGTAAATTGAATCCAACAGCATTTTAAAATAATTACTTACCATGACCAAATACCATTTATTCCTGAAATGTAAGAGTCATTCAACATAAGAATATTAATCAATGTAATGTGTGACATTAATAGAACAAGGAAAAAAAAACACATGATTATCCCAATTGATGCAGAAAAGGCATTTGACAAAATCAAACATACTTTCATGATAAAAAAACTTCCAGAAGTCTGGAAATAGAGGGAAAATCCCTCAACATATTAAAAAATATTTACAAAAACCCACAGCTAACATTATAATCAATGGTAAGGGACTGAAAACTGTCCACCTAAGATAAGAAACAAAAACAAGAATACCCACTTTCATTGCTGCTATTCAACATTCTACTAGAAGTTCTAACCAGAGCTATCAGAAAAGAAAAGTGAATAAAAGGCATCCAAAATAGAAAGAGCTAAAACTATTGCAGATGACACCATCCAATATATAGAATACACCAAGTAGAAAGCTACTAGAACTAATAAATTCAGCGAAGTTGCAGAGTACAAGATCAACACGCAAAAATCAGATGCATTTCTAAATACCAGCAATAAAAAAGGCAAAAAAAAATTAGGAAAGCAATTCTATTGATAATAGCACCTAAAAGAATTAAATACATTGTAGTAAATCTAACCAAGCAGGTGAAAGAGTTGTACACTGAAAACTACAAAATACTGCTGAAAGAAACTGAAGAAGGGACTTCCCTAGTGGTGCAGTGGTTAAGAATCCGCCTGCCAATGCACGGGACAGGGGTTTGATCCCTGGTCCGGGAAGATCCCACACGCTGCAGAGCAATTAAGCCCATGTACCACAACTACTGAGCCTGCACTCTACAGCCCGCGTGCCACAACTACTGAGCCCACATGCCACAACTACTGAGCCCACGTGCCTAGAGCCCCTGCTCTGCAACAAGGGAAACCACCGCAATGAGAAGCCCGCACACTGCAACAAAGAGTAGCCCCCACTCACCGCAACTAGAGAAAGCCGGCTCGCAGCAACGAAGACCCAACGCAGCCAAAAAATAAATGAATCAATAAATAAGAAACTAAAGGAGACACAAATAAATGGAAAGATATTTATATTCATGGCTAGGAAGACTTAATATTTTTATGATGTTAATACCACCCAAAGCAAGCTACAGATTCAATGTAATCCCTATCAAAATACCCATAGTTCTTTTCACAAAAATGGAATTTTAGGGGGCTTTAAATAGCTAAAACAGTCCTACAGAAAAGAAAGAAAACTGGAAGACTCATACTTCCTGACTTTGAAACTTACTGCAAAGCTGTAGTAACTAATACAGAATGGTATTGGCATAAGGACAGACATATAGACCACTGCATAGAATAGAGAGCTCAGAAATAAACTCTCACATATATGGTAAATTGATTTTTGACAAAGGTGCCAAGACCATTCAATGGGAAAAAGAAAGTCTTTTCAACAAATGATGCTGGGAAAACTGGATATCCACATGCAAAAGAAGTTGGACCCTTACCTCATATTAAACGCAAAGGTCAATTCAAAATGGATCAAAGATCTAAATTTAAGAGCTCAAACTGTAAAACTCAGGGAAAAAAATTTTAAAGTCTTCATTACATTGGATTTGGCAATGACTTAATGAGTATGACACCAAAGCACAGGTAACAAAAGAAAAAAATGATAAATTGGACTTGATCAAATTAATGTTTGTGCACCAAAGGATACTATCAAAATCTATAAATAAATAATAAATAAATAATGGGGTAAAATATTTGCAAATAACATCTGATAGGGGATTAATATCCAGAATATATAAAGAGCTCCCACAACTCCATAACACCAAATAACCCAATTCAAAAACGGGCAAAGGACTTGAATAGACATTTCTCAAAGGAGATATGCAAATGGCTAATAAGCACATGAAAATGTGCTCCATATCATTAGTCATTAGGGAAATGCAAATCACAGCTACAATGAGATAGCATTTTATACCTACTAGGATGGGTTTAAAAAAAAAAAGGGAAACAACTGATGACAAGGATGTAGAGAAATTGGAACTCTTGTGCGTTGCTGGTGGGAATGTAAAATGGTACAGCTGCTGTTGAAAACAGTTTGTTGTTTTTTCAAAAGACTAAACATGAAACTACCATATGATCCGCAATTTCATTCCTAGGTATACATTCAAAAGAATTAAAAGCAGGGACTTGAACATATATATGTACACCAATGTTCATAGCCAAGTTATTCTCAATAGCCAAAAGGTGTAAATAACATGTGTCCTTGAGCAAAGGAATGTCTAAACAAATTGTGATATATACATACAAAGGAATATTATTCAGGCATAAAAAGAAATGAAATTTTTATATATGCTGCAACATGGATGTATCTTGAAAACATTATGCTAAGTGAAATTGTTCAGATAACAAAACAACAATCATTTGGTGATTCACAGAGACAGAAAGTAGAATAGAGTTAAAGGGGAGAGAGGAATTATTGTTTAATTGATACAAAGTTTTTGTTGGGGATGACAAAAAAGTTTCAGATATAGTGGTGATGATTGCACAACACTGCAAATGTATTTGATGCTACTGAATTACACACTTTGGAACAGTTTAAATGATAAATATCACATTATGCATATTTTACCACTATAAAGAAAAGATCCTCAATTTCTTTGAAGTTAAGATAAACAAGTGAGAATACTGATTTTTAGAAACAAAAACTACAAATATATGTTAATTGAGAGAAAGTTTTTTTGGCAATAAATTTTAAAGGAAATGTTTAAATTGGACCTATACAGTAAAAAATGATCAACATAATAGATAAAAATCCTTGATAGAAGTTTCATAAGAGTCACAGAAGTACTTTTTAAAGTTACAGTTTTTAAGGTCACTATGCTTCTCCTGACTTATTTTCATTTTGACTTTATGTTAACCTGAGAAAAAATAACCAGATATGCCCAACAGTAACTCCAGAAAATTAAACAACACAACGCTGGAAAGGCAGAATCCGTTAATTATCCAAGGCACTATAATGTAAGTACAGTTGCTATACTGTTCTGAATGAATTACTGAAGTTTTAACAGAAGTATTCTTTTAGAAAGCATTTGACTGGGGCTTCCCTGGTGGCGCAGTGGTTGAGAGTCCGCCTGCCGATGCAGGGCACGCGGGTTCGTGCCCCGGTCCGGGAGGATCCCACATGCCGCGGAACGGCTGGGCCCGTGAGCCATGACAGCTGAGCTTGCGCATCCGGAGCCTGTGCGCCGCAATGGGAGAGGCCACAACAGTGAGAGGCCCGTGTACCGCAAAAAAAAAAAAAGCATTTGACTGAATGACCACTGAACATCAACTCAAGGTAGAAGAGGCATATACAGGATTTACCATCTCTGATTGTTTCCAGAATTTCATGGTGTATATAATGTAATACCCCAACTCTAGAAAGAAGACCACATTGACCAAGAGAAAGGCTGCTTTCTTAATCTTAGTTTCTGATCCAAAATTTTCAGTGGTTTTTCACAGTCTAAAAGACAAAACCCAAATTTCTTAATGTGACATTATCTGGAGCTGAAAATATAATGTGTGCCCATGAAACCATCAGCCTAATTAAGATAGTGAACACATCCGTCACCCCCAAAAGTTTCCTCATGCCCTTCTGTAACCCCTTCCTACTCCCCTCATTCCTTCCATCCCCAGGCAAACATTTAACTACTTTTTGTAATGACAGATTTATCTGCATTTTCTAGAACTTCATACACATAGACTCATACAGTATTTTTTTCTAGCTTCTTTCCCTCAGCATAATTGAGATTAATCATGCTGTTGTGTGTACCAACAGTTTACTTCCTTTTATTGTCATGTATTATTCTATTGCAGGCATATATCATACTCTCTTTATCCATTCACTTGTTGACGGATATATGGGTTATTTACTGGTTTGGGCTGTTACAAATAAACCTGCTATGAACATCCATACACAAGTCTTTGTGTGGATATATGATTTATTTGTCGTGGGTAATATCTAGGTGCAGAATGGCTGGATTATATGATGGCTTTGTATGATGGGTGTCTGCTTGGCTTTTTAAGAAACTGCCAGACTACAAAACAGGTACCTCCTAAGAATATTAAAATCAACTCACTGATTTTTGCCAAATGCCAAAGGAAAGTGTACGACCTTCTTTTTATCTCTTTGTTTTTCTACTGAATGCATTATGTTTTCACTTTGAAAACAGGATTCCCCTCCCCTCTTAATACTGAAACATTTTACTGACCAAAGCAGGCAATGTAAAAAATATCTCATCCATTTTAATATTATAAGCCTTTGACTGTTACAACTTTTTTGCTCCTCAGAAAGCCATCTCCTGCTATTCCAGACCCACAGATGTGGGAATGGAGTACTGTATCAAGCAGCCTCCCAAGTGACAGGACATTAATTACTGAGACAAGAAAAACCATGGCCTAATTATCATTAATCCAAGCGCGTCTCTATTCTAGAAAAGCAGAGTGCTGTGAAGGGCAGACAATATGCCTATTCATAACATTATGTCCCTACTAAGTAACTCATGATCTATTTCAACTTCTCTACTGATACCCCAAGTCCAGAGAATTGCTCTCTGGTTTCTACCAAGTGCCTGAAAAAATAACTTTTTTCCCCACTGATTTTCTTTTTCTGGCCCTCAGAAAATTCTATCATATTAAGCAGATATGATTGTATTTTGAATTCCTCTGCAGGCTCCTTCTGCTTCACTGTCCCCCTGTGAGGTCTAGCAGTTCATCCGTGAGGGGTAATGTTCTTCTATGAGTGAATTACACTCAGTGGTTGACACACACTTACCTGTCCCCACCACTTCTATTATCTGGCATATTCCCTAAAATAGGTCTGCCTCCATTTTCCTGGTACTCTTACCTTACTAAAAGAAAAGGAAACATAATCAGTGCCAATGTTTTCACTGGCTTCAGTTAAGGTTGAAGTCAGGAATAAATCATAAACTTTTTAGTGGGGATTTGTTCTTCCCTTTTTTTTTTACGCTTAAAATAATATTTATACTACTTTTTCCCCATGGAACGTGTTTTTTTATGCCCACTATTTGGATCATTTACAGATTTCAAGACAAATCAATAGAATCTTAGCTTTAAGATAAGTCTCAGACTTAAATCCCAACTTTGTTGACCAACTAAATGGTGGTGATTGTGCAATTTACATAATCTCTCTACATGTGTTTATTTCTCCATGAAGCTGGAGTACCTCCAATCACAGAGCTCCCTGAGAGCAGGGATCTTGGGCCATTTTGTTCATTATTATACAGCTGATGCCAAGAATTGTGCCTGACATATGGGAGGCACTAAATAATGACTGAATGTATAAAACAAAAACAGCAATTATAATAACATAACCACCTTCACACGATTTGCTGCACGAAGCCAGTGGATAAACAATACTATTTAACTTCCATTACATACAAAAGTGTTCTACCAGGAAGAGAGCAAAGTAAGTGATGATTTCACCATCAGAGAATTTAGAGGGAATGATTTCCAGGGATCCTAGACCTGGGATCTATGATTTATTCCTGACATCAATCTTAACTGAAGCAAATGGAAACATCAGCACTGATTGACTTACCTTTTCTTTTCTTTCTGTAAGGTAAGGGTACTAAAAAATGGATCATGATAGACCACATGAAATTCTATGCTAAGAAAGTAAGAATTTTACATGTCAACCTTTTCCAGTTGTCACATAACAAAGTGCCACTTTTTAGAGAAATACACCCAGGTCCATTCTAGTAAAGTAGTTAGGACACAGGGCCTGAAGCAATGCCCAAGACACCCAATATGTGGCCAGAAACATAACTGAATTGCCTTCCCAATTTCAGAGCAGAATTACTTGTAAAAATCGAAAGAAGAGATCCCAGAGACATGCTCAGAAAAGAAAAAGAACTCACCTCTAGGCAGGGCTCACTGTGTCTGAGAGTTACTAGGTAAACATACTGTGCCCCTTCGACAAGATTTGTCCAGCATCTACTGCAAGAGCAACGTACCTTAAAACCTCCTCCCAATGCTATAACTCACATGGAGAGTAGTGGCTCAGAATATGCAATGGACCCAGTAATAAACAGAAACCATGGCCCTAACTCATCATCAGAGAACAAGGCAGCAGGTAGCAGCACCCTGGAAAGTCTAAAATACCTTCCTAAACTACATAAGGGATAAATAATGAAGACAGCTTGGAATTAACTTCTGATGATGCATGTTTTACTATTTACATGTTGTTCAGGATGCATTATATTTATAAAACCAAGGAAGAAGGACCCAGAAAAAAAGTATGATGATACAGGCAGGGCCACCAAGTCAGTGAGCAGAGCAAGAACTCTGGTTCCTGGGAAAAGAGCCTGAGGAGCTGCATTGGAAGTTACAGGACAGTGGTGGGTCTCAGGGCTCCCAGGAGAGGCTCTGACTACAGCTGCCACAGTTGTCAGCCACTTCTCCAAAACTTGGGGTCGCTCTGGCTTGACTGATTTTTAGAAGATCTCTTTACTCTGTGTACCCCTGAGAAAGACAGATTCTCTGTACAAGTCAGATGAAAAGGAAGGAGAATGGGATCCTTCTGTCTCCTGAGAGATGGCTATTCCTCCTGCCTGCTCTCATCCTCCAAGAATGGGAGAATCTATTCACCAAAGGCACATTGCAGGGCTTATCAATTAAAAACACTCTAAAGAAATATAACCCTTCTAAGTTTCTTTCTTCTAAGGACCCCTCCCAACGTCCACTCCCAGGAGCATCCATTCCTGAGGGTGAAGTGAGGACAGCCAACCCCACCGTGCACACAGCTCTGCAGGTCCGACCCAGACTGACCCTACCTGCACAAACACCACACCCAGTCAGAGAAAGACCAATTCCCATGTTCACATTAATCCTGACTGAGCCAGCCCTTGATTTCTGGCAATGTTTCATCTTTCTCTCTGTGAACCCTTCCTTCAAATCCTTAGGTGTTTAGCATTTCTTGTTTTTAGGTACCATGTTTCTTTCCTGTGTGCATGGAACACTTTTGCAAGGAAAGGTAATTCTTCCTTGATTAGTGTGTTGTGGGCTCTTTGTACTGTTTTTGCTAATGGAATTTAATTCATATCAACCCTCCAGGGCAAATGTTATCATTCCTATTTTAAATATGCAGAAGCTAAGACTCAGGGAGATTAAGTAAGTTGTCAGTGGACACTCCACAAATAAAGGGATCTAGGTCTGTCCAATTCTAAAATCCCCACTTTTTCACTATGCTAAGCAGTGTCTGAGAACAGGAGGCACATACATTTAACAAATAAATCTACTATATTATCTATAACACACCACAATTAAGCCAGGACAGAGAATAGTTTATAAATGGACTAAATAAATATCTCATATGTATCATATGTTCATGATGAATAGAGAGATGTTTTGAAAGTCATAGGAATAGAACTTCCAAAAAAACAAACTCATATGGCCAAGTGAGAGTTTTAAGAAAAGTTTTCTTGCAAAAATATGTTATTTTGCCATTCGGATATTTTTCTTCTAAAGACATCTTATTTGGTCTCTTTAGTAGTGGCATACAAGATAAAAAGATAATGATAAGGACATACATATTATACACCCTGTCCCTTCAAACTATAAATCAAGAAGTATTTTTTATCCTCCAACCTAATAAGAAAAGAGGAGTCATGCTGATGTTTTTTCTTACTTTGAAGGAAATAAAGGCAAATTCATAGCTTAAGAATATTATCTGCTTCAGAGTCATTATGAAATGACTAACAAAATAATGTAGAGTATTTTTTATTAGGGTATAGTTGCTTTACAATGTTGTGTTAGTTTCTTCTGTACAGAAAAGTGAATCAGCTATACGTATAAACATATCCCCTCGTTTTTGGATTTCCATCCAATTTAGGTCACCACACAGCACTGAGTAGAGTTCCCTGTGCTATACAGGTTCTCATTAGTTACCTATTTTATACATATTAGTGTATATATGTCAATCCCAATCTCCCAAGTCATTCCCCCCCACCTCACTTTCCCCCCTTGGTGTCCATACGTTTGTTCTCTACATCCGTGTCTCTATTTCTGCCCTGCAAACTGGTTCATCTGTACCATTTTTCTAGATTCCACATATATGTGTTACTATACGATATTTGTTTTTCTCCTTCTGACTTCACTCTGTATGACAGTCTCTAGGTCCATCCACGTCTCTACAAATGACCCAATTTTGTTCCTTCTTATGGCTGAGTAATATTCCATTGTACATATGTACCACATCTTCTATTTAGGGTCTTTTGTGTCTCCATACAAATTTTAAGGGTTTTTGTTCTAGTTCTGTGAAAAATGCCATTGGTAGTTTGATAGGGATTGGACTGAATCTGTAGATTGCTTTGGGTAGTATAGTCATTTTCACAATATTGATTCTTCCAGTCCAAGAACATGTATATGTCTCCATCTGTTTGTGTCATCTTTGATTTCTTTCATCAGTGTCTAATAGTTTTCTGTGTACAGGTCTTTCACCTCCTTAGGTAGGTTTATTCCTAGGTATTTTATTCTTTTTGTTGCAATGGTGAATGGGAGTGTTTCCTTAATTTCTCTTTCTGATCTTTTGTTGTTAGTGTATAGGAATGCAAGAGATTTCTGTGCATTAATTTTGTATCCTGCAACTTTACCAAATTCATTGATTAGTTCTAGTAGTTCTCTGGTGGCATCTTTAGGATTTTCTATGTGTAGTATCATATCATCTGCAAACAGGGACAGTTTTACTTCTTTTCCGATTTGGATTCCTTTTACTTCTTTTTCTTCTCTGACTGCCGTGGATAGGACTTCCAATGCTAGTATGGAAGTTAGTAGAAGGAAAGAAATCATAAAGATCAGAGCAGAAATAAATGAAATAGGAACAAAGAAAACAGTAGCAAAGATCAATTTTTAAAAAAGCTAGTTCTTTGAGAAGATAAACAAAATTGATAAACCTTTAGCCAGACTCATCAAGAAAAAGACGGAGAGGACGCAAATCAATAAAATTAGAAATGAAAAAGGAGAAGTTACAGCAGACACCACAGAAATACGAAGCATCATACGAGACTACTACAAGCAACTGTATGCCAATAAAATGGACAACCTGGAAGAAATGGACAAAGTCTTAGAAAGCTATAACATTCCAAGACTGAACCAGGATGAAATAGATTATATAAACAGACCAATCACATGTAATGAAATTGAAACTGTGATTAAAAATCTTCCAACAAACAAAAGTCTAGGACCAGATGGCTTCACAGGCGAATTCTATCAAACATTCAGAGAAGAGCTAACATTTATCCTTCTCAAACTCATCCAAGAAACTGCAGAGGAAGGAACATTCCTAAGCTCATTCTATGAGGCCACCGTCACCCTGATACCAAAACCAGACAAAGATATCACATAAAAAGAAAATTACAGACCAATATCACTGATGAATACAGACGCAAAAATCCTCAATAAAATACTAGCAGACAGAATCCAACAACACATTAAAAGAATCATACACCATGATCAAGTGGTATTTATCCCAGGGATACAAGGGTTCTTCAATATACGTAAATCAAGCAATGTGATACATCATATTAACAAACTGAAAGAAAAAAAACTCATATGATCATCTCAATAGAAGCAGAAAAAGCTTTTGACAAAATTCAACATCCATTTATGATAAAAACTCTCCAGAAAGTGGGCATAGAGGGAACCTACCTCAACATAATAAAGGCCATGTATGACAAACCCACAGCAAACATCATCTTCAATGGTGAAAAACTGAAAGCATTTCCTCTAAGATCAGGAACAAGACAAGGATGTCCACTCTCATCACTATTAATCTAAAGTATTTTTAAAGTGCTAAGAAATAGCTGTCTAGTACTAGTGTAAAGATGTCCATAGAGGACTGCCACAGAAAGTCTACACTCTGGATCTCCACATGGAGCAGGAGTTAAAGATGCTGATTAGCTGCATATAAGGGCATTCCATACAGGAGTCCAAGAAATTACAGACTCAAAAGTTCTAGGGACAAGTAGAAAAGAAAGAAAACACCATGCCTTAGCAAGTCTTAAGATGTTTATTGTATGAGGATCTTTCATTTTTATTAATATTCCATAAGTATCTAGTCCATACGCCTCCATTGCATCTACTAAATCTACAGAAGGCACAATCCTGTTTGTGACAGAGGAACTAACAAAAACAAGACTATTTCTGACCTTGAGAAATCCTATTACCTGGTTGGTGAGGGTGTGGAGAAAAGGGAATCTTAACACACGGTGGTGGGTAAACTGGTGAGCCACTGTGGAAAACAGAATGGAGGTTCCTCAAAAAACTAAAGATAGAGCTACTATATTATTTGGTTATTCCATTTCTGGGTATATATCCAAAGAAAACAAAAACACTAATTCAAAAAGATACATGCACCCCAATGTTCATAGCAGCATTATTTAGATTAGCCAAGATATAGAAGCAACCTAAGTGTCCATCAACAGATGAAAGGATAAAGAACATGTGGTATATATATACAATGGAATATTACTCAACCACTAAAAAAAAGGACATTTTGCCATTTGCAACAACATGGATGAACCTGGAGGGTATTGTGCTTAGTGAAATAAGTGAGACAGAGAAAGACAAATACTGTATGTTCTCACATATATATGGAATCTAAAAAATAAAGCAAACAGATGAGCAACGAAAGCAACAAAACAGAAAGAGACTCACAGTTATAGAGAACAAACTAGTGGTTACCAATAGGGAGACAGAAGGCGAGAGGGGTAAAATGAGGTAGGGGATTAAGAGGCACAAACTGCTATGTATAAAATAAGTAAGCTACAAGTATCTATTGTACAGCACAAGGAATATAGCCAATATTTTATAATAATAACTTTAAATGGAGTATAATCTATAAAAATATTGAATCACTATGTTGTGCACCTGAAACTATTGATAATATAATATTGAAAATCAAGAATACTTCAATAAAAAAAAAAAGAAACACTATAACCTGGAGGTGCAGACACCTATGCATCGACATGCTTTCAACTGGAGAGAGAGGTGCTTGCTAAGTGTCACGAGTCCTCCTTTAAGGAAACAACTCCGTCAGAAATAATAACCCACGATAACATCTGTGTCCAAGGCTCCAGATCACTCAGACTAATTGCTTTGTGGTATAAACTGCTGTCAGTCAATCCTTCCACAGCTGCCAGGACCAACAGGCATGTATAGAAATGCTCACTGTGAGCCGTTAGAACTGTTATTGCAGTGTGGTTTGGAATAGCCAAAAACTGGAAACTATGAAATGTCCATCAAAAACATAAAGGAGAACAAACTGCAAATGTAAAGTGGAAAACAACACAGCAACAAGCATAAATGCTCTACCACTATGTGTAATAATACAGATGAATACAAAAACACAATATTATGCAAAAGGAACCCATGACAAGAGAGTACATGCTGCACCATCTCACTCATATAAAGGACAAGAATGGGAAATATCAAGCTACATGAAGCTCAATGACAAAAAAGACAAACAATTCAGTTATAATATAAGCAAAGCACTTGAATAGATACTGTTCCAAAGGAGATATACAAATGGCCAGCAAGCACATGAAAAGATGCTCCACATCATTATTCATTAGGGAAATGCAAATCAAAACCATAATGAGATACCACTTTACACCCACTAGGATGGCTATAATCATAACAGTGGAATATATATATCAACTGTTGGCAAGGATGTGGAAAAATCAAAACCCTTGTCCAATGCTAGTGGGAACAGAAAATGGTACAATCAGTATGGAAAACAGTTTGACATTTCCTAAAAAAATTAAACTTAGAATTACTGCAATTCTACTCGTAGGTATATTTTCCAAACAGGTGTGTAAGTAAAAACTTCTATATAAATATTAATAGCAACACTATTCACAATAGCCAAAAGGCGAGAACAAACCAAAACAAAGTTTGGAAGGACTATTTTTAATATCAGCCAGAAGAAAACACCTGTGAGATTTGGAATTCTGGTCTATTCCCTGCATGCTGAGGTCATCAAATTGTACTTCCCAAAAATCTTTGCATGTGATGTTTATCCCCTCAATCCATATTGAAATAGGAACATCCAGCAAACTTGTAATTTTCCTAATTCATACATCTGGATGTCACAATCTAAGTGAGATCTAAATGTATTTCATTTAGGCCTAGGGTCATACTTATCTGGTAAAAGGAATGCTTTTCCATCTTCAAGCTGGCTTGTTCCCAGAATCCTCTTTCACTGGCCTGATGCTAATGATTCATGTGCATGAGTTCTAGCTCTTTAGGTGGTCACTAGAACGTGCAACCCCCTGAAGAGAATACCTGCTTCTAGATCCTTCCTAAATTTCTACCACCAACATTCTTTTCATTAATTCCAAAGGTTTGACTGCATACTTTATATGACCCTTAATGAGTATGTGGGCAGTCCATATGTCACACATCAGTCACTTTCCTCTCTTCCTCAAAACAGAGGGTTGTTTTGTTACTTTAAAGAATCTAACAGGGTGGGGGCTTCCCTGGTGGCGCAGTGGTTGAGTCTGCTTGCTAATGCAGGGGACACGGGTTCGAGCCCTGGTCTGGGAGGATCCCACATGCCGCGGAGCAACTGGGCCCGTGAGCCAGGACTACTGAGACTGCGCATCTGGAGCTAGTGCTCCACAACGGGAGAGGCCGTGACAGTGAGAGGCCCGTGCACCACAATGAAGAGTAGCCCCAGCTTGCCACAACTAGAGAAAGCCCTCGCATAGAAACAAAGACCCAACATAGCAAAAATAAATATATTTAAAAAAAAAAAGAATCTAACAGGGAATATCCAACAAAGCCAGAGGGGATTTTCTGAACACAATGGGACAATGCCTACAACCCAAGAGCCCTGCTGGCTCTTCCCTACTACTTGGCTGTGCTTCTGCTCACTTTCAGAATGGAAATGAGGCAATTTGTTCCCACATCTCCCTCAGAATCCTTCCAGTCCATGTCACCATCACAGTGGAGGTCCTCTTCTTAAAGTCACCTATTCTAGTAGGGGACAGAAGGGATATTGATGAGTATTAAGAAAAACATGAACTGTCAGGCACTGACAGGAAGAGCAGGAAGCTCTCACTTTTGTGAGATGGAGCCCACTAGCAATGCATATTTCACTTTTAAATATATGCACCAACTGGAGATTTTAAAAGGTAACTTACAATTATCTGTTCCTGAAATGGTGCTCCCCTTCCCACTGCAGACGTCTTCGAGTACTTGCAGTTACTTTACCATTTAACATGCAGTGGTCTGAGCCAGGAATTCACTGAAGGTGATGGATTCACACTGTACTTTTTTGGCTCTCATAAAAGTAAAATCATTTATTTCTGTATGTAACTTTCCTCTACTTTTCCTTGACAGAGATTAGAGAAATAAGCAAAAGGCATCAATCAATCCCAAGAATGCATTGATTAACTGTCATGGGCCAGGGAGCTATCTGGATCGTGGAGTCAGAGAATGAGTTACCTGCCAGCAAAGACCACAGACTCTGGCAGAAGCTGAACAAAGATGTACCCAATCAATCAATAATCGCCCACTGAACAGTACATGTGGAAGGCACTCTGCTGAGAACCGGAGACAGAAAGATCAACAAACGATAGACTCTGTAGTCTTTTTGTCTACAAAGAGAGGACGCCAGACTGGAAGGAGAGGTATGATTAAACATAGGGAGGTAATGGGAGTCATATAGTGGGATTGGCTAATATATAAAATGCCTTAAGAACAGCTGATTGTAAGTTGATAATGCTGAGCTTTCCTAACCATGTAGTACCTTACAACAGTTGATCACAAACAGAAAACTAGTTAAATGGAGCATTTAAGAGAAACAAAGAGCAAGATCATGAATTCTTAGTCCTTTTACTAGACTTAACCCTGCATGCTGGCATTTAGAATAACTGCGTTAGATATCTATCACTGCATAACAAAGTACCCCAGAAGGGGCTAAAACAGGATTATATTTGCTCACAGTTCTATTCGGGCCAGGCTCAACTGAAAAGTTCTTTTGCTTGTCTCATCTGAGATTATTCATGTGGCTGTTCAACTGGGGACTGATTCATCCAGAGGGACCTCAGCTGGAAGATCCCATCTCAGCTCCACGTGGTCTCACCCTTTATGAGGCTTTTCCAAGCTTCCTCACACAGACACACTACATTCTGTGGGGTAAAAGGAAGTTACAAGTCCCCTTGAGTCCTAGATCAGATTGTCACAAATATTACTCACTCCACATTCTTCTGGTCAAAGCCAGTCACAAGGCCATTCTAGGTAAATAAATGGGATAAAAGACTCTACCTCTTAAAAAGATGGACAGTAAAGCCATGTATTCAAAGAGGTGTGTATACAGGAAATGGAGACTTGTGGTAGTCATCAATTTAACAATGTCTTAACATTTAGGACTCCAAATATCTAATTTTCACAACTGAAAGATCCTTTCTTTTCACTCTCACTTTTCACAGTGTAAATATTCCTGATTTCATATAGAAATCTCTAAACTCTAAACATACTAGTTTTATCAATAAACATGTTTATACAGCACCTGTATTGATAACTTAACATTTTTACCACACAGGCTAAGTACAATACTCTTGCCATGTGAATTACTGAAGTAGATAATAAGGATAATAATAAGCATGTTCCTTGTTCCAAAATTATTGCCTGCTACTAGGGGCAGCATCTGAGGACTTCTGATTAACATAACACTTTTTTGCATTTGACATTAATTTTAAAGGCATCAGTTAAAAGTACAAATCCTGGGCTTCCCTGGTGGCGCAGGGGTTGAGAGTCCGCCTGCTGATGCAGGGGACACGGGTTTGTGCCCCGGTCCGGGAAGATCCCACGTGCCGCGGAGCGGCTGGGCCCGTGAGCCATGGCCGCTGAGCCAGCGCGTCCGGAGCCTGTGCTCCGCAGCGGGAGAGGCCACAACAGTGAGAGGCCCGCGTACCGCAAAAAAAAAAAAAAAAAAAAGTACAAATCCTATATAATTAGATTGAAACAACTTATTTAAACATATAACTTTTCATGGAGACCCACCTGTCAATACTTGCCCTCCTCCTTCAGACACTTGAAGGTAAGTGACCATGAACAAATGAATAACTCTGATTTTTATATTACAATGTGCAATTTCTGTTTCCTTGACAAGAGGGATAGAAATAAGAAAATATTGGAATTTTTGAATCTCCTAATTAAAGACAATGTGTTTTGCATTTGTTTATAACTCAAACTGACTATAATACTTCAAGCATAGTGAAATTCACTTACTATTGAACAAGAGATGACTAGTCTCAAAAATAAACTTCCAGTGTTCTTCCAAGGTAATTTTATCACAATTGTTTCTGCTAGAAAAGAGGGCAAGTCCAGGTGATACACTCAAAATTTCCATTAGGAGAGGCAGCCCAAACAGTATCCTATCACCTTATGATTTTCATGCTGCTTTCACCCACCACAAGGTCACTTGGCAATGTTCTGAGACAGCCTTCTCTGATTTCGCTTGGCAGACTGAGGCAGTTTTTCTACTCTGTGATTGATTGCAGCATTACCTGGATAGTCTTAGTCCCAGCTCCCCTGTGAAAGTCTTGAATAATTTGTAACTCCTGCCATGAGCTCAGCACCTGATTTATCACACCTCATTATTGCAGTTGCCTGTCTGTGTACAGAGGCAGCAGGTAGTGAGAGCACACAGAGTACAGGGAAAAAGACAGTCACCATCCCCCCAAAGCAGCCTAAACAAGACGGACAATGGAATTAGAGTGTGCATTACAAAACTCCAAACTAAACACAGAAGCTTTCCTGTTAGAGACTTAGTCAGTGTGGACCCAGCCAATGTCTCCACTCTCTTTCTCATAACATTCATCTGACCTGTGTCCTAGCCAAATGTTAGACCCACAGTGAAATGATCCCCCATTTTGTTCAACTGCATATAACCCCATTTTGAACTGAACTGAGTACAAGAAAACATCCAAAACAATATAAGCATACAAATGGCCAAGACCTATATTTAAACCAACAAAGAACAACAGCCAACATTCATTCAGAATTATCTATGAAGCATTTCTCACAAAATAACCTAGGTGTCTAGTTCACAGCATCAGTGTTCCTGTTTTTGAGCTGGTGGTGTCATTGTCACTAATCAATTCTCTTTATGTGTGAAAGATTCCCAAACATTCTCCTTTATCACATTTTTGTTTCATTTAAGAATAGCCTTCCCGCAACACTTACAAAGGGACTCCTCTGTTGAATTATACACTTGAAATGGATTAATTGCATGGTATGTGATTATATCCCAAAAGAGGCCTGAGAGGAAAGAGAGAGAGAGAGAGAGAAAGAGAGAGAGTTTCCAGCCTGCCAAGTTTTCTCTCAGGACTACTGAACTCTGATTCTCAGAGAGGAGTGGTTAACCCTCTCCCAGTGTACAGGTGCACACATCCTACATAAGCTTGGGATGTGGGCTCTATGATTATCTTAAAATCCAATGATAAATGTGGGGGCAATCACCTGTTACATACTGAATGTTTATGCACTCCCCAAATTCATATGTTGAAGCCCGCAAGTAATGCTATTTGGTGGTAGGACTTCAGGAGGAAATTAAGTTTAGATGAGGTCATAAGGGTGGGGCCCCCATGATGGGATTAGTGTCCTTATAAGAAGAGATAGAGCTTGCTCACTCTCTCTCCACTGTGTAAGGACACAGCAGGAAGGTGGTCACCTGCAAGCCAGGAAGAGGGTCCTCACCAGAAACTGAATCTGCCAGCACCTTGATGCTAGACTTTAAGCCTCCAGAATTATGAGAAATAAATATCTATTCTTTAAGCTACCCAGTCCGTAGTGTTTTGTTAAAGCAGCCCGAGCGGATTAATATGTCACCTCTGGGCATCTTTACAGTGTGTTACCTTCTTTACACTTAAGTGCCTTTACCTAAGGCATTGGGCATCAGATTCTTAGCAAAGCTTGCAGTGCTTAAAAACCTTCCACCCAAAGAGCAAACAGAAGACATCTCTGTCTTGACAGTCTGTACTATTTTGGGATCCTTTTAGGCATATTTTGTAGGGAGAAAATGGCACAGACTTTTAAGATGTCCTGGGTAGAGTCAGAGAAAAAGTCGTTTAAGGTCAAGTTAATAAAGAAAAACTTTCCTGGCAAGAATTTATCTCAATTTCACTAAACACGGTAGTAACAAAGTATTTAATTAGCTCCTTTTTCTTGATACACCTGCCCTCTCCACCAACATCAGAAGCATACTTGAAAAATAGTCTATGAGGTGATCCTGAAGGAGGCAGGCTTATAGCCTGACTCAAATTTTGATCTGTAAGCTACTGGGTCACAATCCTATGCATAGTTATTTAATGAATACAGAGTTACCTGTTAATATCTGTGTCTCTAAAGTTTTTTTCTCCTTTTGTCTACAGAATAAAACTCTTTTAAGATTTCATAAAAAGAAGCTGCCACATCTACACCCAAAAGAGTCAGGTCTCACGGTGCCCTGCTTCTTGCTATTCTTTGAAAGGGACACTCACTGCTTGATACCCCGTACCACCCCTATATTGTTTACATTTTTGAAAAAATTAAACAATTGCCAGTAACAACCAAGGTCTTTTATGAAGAATAAAACATTCCATGTGTTTTAATTAATGAAAAACAAGGATGTTATGTTTGAAAAACCACAATGATTGCCCTAGGAAGAAAATTAATGTAGGTCCATTTCTCTACACTGTTATGCTAATGGTGTGAAAGGTAGGACAGCACTTCCATAGCGAGGTGCTAGGCACAGAGGAGGTCTTTAACAAATAACAAGGAGGAAGGAAATAGGAGAGAATGACCAGACACCTAAAGTAATTACTAAATGACTACAGTCATCTAAAGTGATAATTTTGACTGAGCACAAATCTCCCTAGAAAATACTCATCACAAAGACCTACTAGAGTATAGGAGAGAAAGAAGAGTTCTTTGGCTGGAAGCCCCAGCAAAATGTCTGTAGCTGTAATTCTCTAACAGAAGGGAGATAAGAATTTATGGTGACATAATGCAACCCATAAGAATTTATGGTGACATAATGCAAAACCACAACACTGAGGCAAGAATATTTGGGGTAGCGCATACAGGTAGAAAATGAAGGATTCATTCGTGAGAAAGGCTAAAGAAGTTGCTGGGGTAGTATGTGAAGGTCTTAAGTGCCAAGATAAGGCCGAGGAACTGCATCCTGCACTCAGGACCAGCACCTTGGAAGTGAGTAGCCTGAGCCATATGTCACCATAGCCAGTAGCCTTGTTTATATACAACAGAACCCTGGTAAAGATCATATCTTTGCTTTAGAACGACAACTCTGCTAACAGAGCATAGGATCACAGAGCAAAGAAGACAGAAAACTGTAACAGCAAGAATGGTTAAGGGTCTCCCTAGAGAATTGGTTGTACCAACAGGTAAAATGGCAGAGCAGCCATTAAAATCATGATCTTAAAAAAAAAAATGCTATTTTTAAAAAGGAACATGTTTAGAATATGAAAAGAGAAAATCAGAATAATAAACGCTGCTACTTCCAATTTTTTTAATTATTCAAGATAAACACAAGAAAAATCTTAGTAGCAGACACAACATATAAAGTCCATTTCCAAGTTGACAATGTGAGAAGCTTCATGAACCCATTCATGGACCCTCTGAGGTTTCACACTGCTTCACGCTGTGGAAGAAATAGACTTCACAAAAATAATCTTAGCCAAGGCACAAAACAAATAAACAAGCAAATAACAACAAGCCAGGAGAGCAGGGAGGGGAATCAGTACCCAGAGTTGCTATAATACATTACCGAAAATGTTCAGCTTTCAACAACAACAAAAACAACCATATGAGAAGTGCAAAGAAAGAGGAATGTTTGACACATACTCAGGCAAAAAAGCAAGCAACAGAAACTGACTTTGAGAAGGACCAGATTTAACAGACAAAGACTTCAAAACAACCATTGAAAAATATATTCAACAACTAAAGTAAATCATGCTTAAAGAAGTAAAGCCTGATATGAAGACACAGTTTCATCAGAGATACCAATAAAGAGGCAGAAATTATTTTTTAATGGACACTTTGGTATTGAAAAGTAATATAAATATTAATAAAAATAAAAATTCATTGGAAGGACTCACCAGTAGATTTGAACTGAGAGAAGGAACAATCAACAATCTTGAAGACATATAAATAGATAGAGATTATACAATCTGAAGAACAGAAAAAAAATAGAATGAAGAAAAATAACCGAGCCTCAGAGAAATGTGGACACCAACAAATATACCAAAATATATGTGATAGGAGTACCAGAAAAGAGGAAAGAGAGAAAGGAACAGAAAAACTATATTTTAAATGGCTGAAAACATCCCAAATTTGCTGAAAATTATTAACTTACACATCCAAGAAGATCACCAGCTCCAAATAAGATAAAACACAGTTAAAATGAGATCCTCATCCACCAGAGGGCAGACAGAAGAACCAAGAAGAAGTACAATCCTGCAGCCTGTGGAATGAAAACCACAATCACAGAAAGACAGACAAAATGAAAAGACAGAGGACTATGTCCCTGATGAAGGAACAAGATAAAACCCCAGAAAAACAACTAAATAAAGGGGAGATAGGCAACCTTCCAGAAAAAGAATGCAGAATATTGATAGTGAAGATGATCCAGGACCTCAAAAAATGAATGCAGGCAAAGATTCAGAAGATGCAAGAAATGTTTAACAAAGATCTAGAAGAATTAAAGAACAAACACACACAGATGAACAATACAATAACTGAAATGAAAAATACACTAGAAGGAATCAATAGCAGAATAACTGAGGCAGAAGAACGGAGGAGTGACCTGTAAGACAGAATGGTGGATATCACTGCCGCAGAAGAGAATAAAGAAAAAAGAATGAAAAGAAATGAAGACATCCTAAGAGACCTCTGGGACAACATTAAACACACCGACATTCGCATGATAGGGGTCCCAGAAGGAGAAGAGAGAGAGAAGAACCTGAGAAAATATTTGAAGAGATTATAGTCGAAAAATTCCCTAACATGGGAGAGGAAATAGCCACCCAAGTTCAGGAAGCACAGAGTCCCAGGCAGGATAAAGCCAAGGAGAAATACACCGAGACACACAGTAATCAAACTGACAAAAAATAAAGACAAAGAAAAATTATTAAAAGCAACAAGGGAAAAATGACAAATAACATACAAGGGAACTCCCATAAGGTTAACAGCTGATTTCTCAACAGAATTCTACAAGTCAGAAGGGAGTGGCACAATATATTTAAAGTGATGATAAAGGAAGAACCTACAACCCAGAATACCCTATATCCAGCAAGGATCTCATTCAGATTCAATGAAGAAATCAAAAGCTTTACAAACAAGCAAAGGCTAAGAGAATTCAGCACCACCAAACGAGGCTCTACAACAAATGCTAAAGGAACTTCTCTAAGTGGGAAACACAAGAAAAGAAAAAAACCTGCAAAAACAAACCTAAAACAATTAAGAAAATGGTAATAGGAACACATATATCAATAATTACCTTAAATGTGAATGGATTAAACACTCCAACCCAAAGACACAGACTGGGTCTTCCCTGGTAGCGCAGTGGTTAAGAATCCACCTGCCAATGCAGGGGACGTGGGTTCAAGCCCTGGTATGGGAAGATCCCACATGCCGCAGAGCAACTAAGCCTGTGCACCACAACTACTGAGCCTGTGCTCTAGAGCCCATGAGCCACAACTACTGAGCCCATGTGCCACAATTGCTGAAGCTCACGTGCCTAGAGCCTGTGCTCTGCAACAAGAGAAGCCACCACAATGAGAAGTCCATGCACTGCAATGAAGAGTAATCCCCGCTCGCCACAACTAGAGAGGGCCCACATGCAGCCACAAAGAGCCAACGCAGCCAAAAATAAATTTAAAAAAATAAAATAAGAATAAATAAATTTTTTAAAAAGACACAGACTGGCTGAATGAATACAAAAACAAGACCTGTATATATGCTGTCTACAAGAAACCCACTTCAGACCTAGGGACACATACAGACTGAAAGTGAAGAGATGGAAAAAGATACTCCATGCAAATGGAAATCAGAAGAAAGCTGGAGTAGCAATACCCATATCAGATAAAATAGACCTCATTTTTATTTATTTATTTATTTTATTTTTGGCTGTGTTGGGTCTTCGTTGTTGCATGCAGGATTTCTCCAGTTGTGGCGAGTGGGGCTTACTCTTTGTTGCAGTGCATGGGCTTCTCATTGCATTGGCTTCTCTTGTTGCGGACCACGGGCTCTAGGTGTGCTGTCTTCAGTAGTTGCAGCACATAGGCTCAGTAGTTGTGGCACACAGGCTTAGCTGCTCCGTGGCATGTGGGATCTTCCCAGACCAGGGCTCAAACCCATGTCCCCTGCATTGGCAGGCGGATTCTTAACCACTGCACCACCAGGGAAGGCCCAATAAAATAGACTTTAAAATAAAGAATGTGACAAGAGACAAGGATACTACATAATGATCAAGGGATCAATCCAAGAAGAAGATATAACAATTGGAAATACATATGCACCAAACAAAGGAGCACCTCAATACATAAGAAAAATGCTAACAGCTATAAAAGAGAAAATTGACAGTAACACAGTAATAGTGGGGAACTTTATTTAACACCTCACTTATATCAATGCACAGATAATCCAGACAGAAAATTAATAAGGAAATACAAGCTTTAAATGACACAAGAGACCAGATACATTAATTGATATTTATAGGACATTCTATCTGAAAACAGCAGAGTACACTTTCTTCTCAAGTACACATGGAACATACTCCAGGACAGATTACATCCTGGGTCACAAATCAAGCCTTGGTAAATTTAAGAAAACTGAAATCATATCAAGCATCTTTTCCAAACACAAAGTTATGAAATTAAAAATAAATTACAGGGAAAAAAATTTAAAAACACAAACACAGGGAGGTTAAACAATGCACTACTAAATAACCAAAAGATCACTGAAGAAATCAACAAGGAAATCAAAAAATACCTAGAGACAAATGACAACAAAAACATGATAATCCAAAACTGATGGGATGCAGTAAAAGCAATTCCAAGAAGGAAGTTTATATTAATACAATCCTACCTCAAGAAACAAGAAAAATCTCAATTAAACAATCTAATCTTACACTTAAAGGAACTAGAGAAAGAAGTACAAACAAAACACAAAGTTAGTAGAAGGAAAGAAATCATAAATATCAGAGCAGAGATAAATGAAATAGAAACAAAGAAAACAATAGCAAAGATCAATAAAACTAAAAGCTGGTTCTTTGAGAACATAAACAAAATTGATAAACTTTTAGCCAAACTCACCAAGAAAAAGAGGGAGAGGACTCAAATCAATAAAATTAGAAATGAGAAAGGAGAAGTTACAACAGACACCACAGAAATACAAAGCACCATAAGAGACTATTATAAGCAACTGTATGCCAATAAAATGGACAACCTGGAAGAAATGGACAAAGTCTTAGAAAGCTATAACATTCCAAGACTGAACCAGGATGAAATAGATTATATAAACAGACCAATCACATGTAATGAAATTGAAACTATGATTAAAAATCTTCCAACAAACAAAAGTCCAGGACCAGATGGCTTCACATGCAAATTCTATCAAGCATTTAGAGAAGAGCTAACATCTATCCTTCTCAAACTCTTCCAAAAAATTGCAGAGGAAGGAACACTCCCAAGTTCATCCTATGAGGCCACTATCACCCTGATATCAAAACCAGACAAAGATATTACAAAAAAAGAAAATTACAGACCAATGTTAGTGATGAATATAGACTCAAAAATCCTCAACAAAATACTAGCAGACAGAATCCAACGACACATTAAAAGGATCATACACCATGATCAAGTGGGATTTATCCCACGGATGCAAGGATTCTTCAATATACAGAAATCAATCAATGTGATACACCATATTAACAAATTGAAGAATAAAAGCATATGATCATCTCAATAGATGCAGAAAAAGCTTTTGACAAAATTTAACACCGATTTATGATAAAAACTCTCCAGAAAGTAGGCATAGAGGGAGCCTACTTCAACATAATAAAGGCCATATACAACAAACCCACAGCAAATGTCATTCTCAATGGTGAAAAACTGAAAGCATTTCCTCTAAGATTAAGAACAAGACAAGGATGTGCACTCTCGCCCCTATTATTTAACATAGTTTTGGAAGTCCCAGCCACAGCAATCAGAGAAGAAAAAGAAATAAAAGGAATAGAAATTGGAAAAGAAGTAAAACTGTCACTGTTTGCAGATGACATGATACTATACATAGATAATCCTAAAGAAGACACCAGAAAATTACTAGAGCTTATCAATGAATTTAGTAAAGCTGCAGGATACAAAATTAATGCACAGAAATCTCTTGCATTCCTATACGCTAACAACAAAAGATCAGAAAGAGAAATTAAGGAAACACTCCCATTCACCATTGCAACAATAAGAATAAAATATCTAGGAATAAACCTACCTAAGTACGTAAAAGACCTGTACTTAGCAAACTATAAGATGCTGATGAAAGAAATCAGAGATGACACAAACAGATAGAGAGATATACCATGTTCTTGGATTGGAAGAATCAATATCGTGAAAATGACTATACTACCCAAAGCAATCTACAGATATAGTCCAATCCCTATCAAATTACCAATGGCATTTTTCACAGAACTAGGACAAAAAATTTCACAGTTTGTATGGAAACACAAAGGAACCCGAATAGCCAAAGCAATCCTTATTAAAAACACAAAACAAAAAAACAGAGTTGGAAGAATCAGACTCCCTGACTTCAGACTATACTACAAAGCTACAGTAATCAAGACAGTATGGTACTGTCACAAAAACAGAAATATAGATCAACGGAACAGGATAGAAAGCCCAGAGGTAAACCCACGCACATATGGTCACCTAATCTATGACAAAGGAGGCAAGAATATAGAATGGAGAAAAGACAGTCTCTTCAATAAGTGGTGCTGGGAAAACTGGACAGCTACATATAAAAGAATGAAATTAGAACACTTCCTAACACCATACACAAAAATAAACTCAAAATGGATTAAAGATCTAAATGTAAGACCAGACATTGTAAAACTCTTAGAGGAAAACGCAGTAAGAACACTCTTTGACACAAACCACAGCTATGTCTTTTTTGACCCACCTCTTAGAATAATGAAAATAAAAACAAAAATAAACAAATGGGACCTAATGAAACTTAAAAGCTTTTGCACAGCAAAGGAAACTATAAACAAGATGAAAAGACAACCCTCGGAATGGGAGAAAATATCTGCAAATGAATCAATGGACAAAGGATTAATCTCCAAAATATATAAACAGCTTATGCAGCTCAATATCAAGAAAACAGACAACCCAATCCAAAAATGGGCAGAAGACCTAAATAGACATTTCTCCAAAGAAGACATACAGATGGCCAAGAGGCACATGGAAAGCTGCCCAACATCATTAATTATTAGAGAAATGCAGATCAAAACTGCAATGAGGTATCACCTCACACTGGTCAGACTGGCCATCATCAAAAAATCTAGGAACAATAAATGCTGGAGAGGGTGTGGCAAAAAGGGAACCCTCTTGCACTGTTGGTGGGAATGTAAACTGATAGAGCCACTATGGAGAATAGTATGGAGTTTCCTTAAAAAACTAATAATAGAATTACCATATGACCCAGCTATCCTACTTTGGGCATATACCCAGAGAAATCCAAAATTCAAAAAAACACATGCACCCCAATGTTCATTGCAGCACTATTTACAATAGCCAGGTCATGGAAGCAACCTAAATGTCCATCAACAGATGAATGGATAAAGAAAATGTGGTACATATACACAATGTGATATTACTCAGGCATAAGAAGGAATGAAACTTGGTCATTTGTAGAGACGTGGATGGACCTAAAGACTGTCATACAGAGTGAAGTAAGTCAGAAAGAGAAAAACAAATATCATACATTAACGCATATATGTGGAATCTAGAAAAATGGTACAAACCAATTTACAAGGCAGAAATAGAGACACAGATGTAGAGAACAAATGTATGGATATCAAAGGGCAAAAGTGAGGGGGGAGAATGAATTGGGAGATTGGATTGACATATATACACTAATATGTATAAAATAGATAACTAATAAAAACCTGCTGTATAGCACAGGGAACTCCACTTTGCTGTACAATATAAACTAACCCAACATTGTAAAACTATACCCCAATAAAATTTTTAAAAATAAAAATAAATAAACATTTAAAATGCTGAAAGTCAAAGATAAAGAGAAAATCTTGAAAGCAGCAAGATAAACACAATATAAGATACATGTTTAATGTGATTATCTGTAAGAGGAAGAGAGATGGATGTTGTTTAGGTTATTTTTAATGGTTTTATTTTCTAAATTTTTTAATTTAGCACATATTACTTTTGAATAAAAAAGTCGTTAAAATACATTATTAAAGTAAAACAGATGAACAGCCTCAGTATTCTGAATGAGTGATGGAAAGATGGTGGGTGAATGAACTAGAGAATGGAGTTGCTAAGAAGACTGCTTTGCTGTCTTTTTCAGTCTGGTAAGTCATGCTAAGGCCATGTGGTAGTGTGCTATGTTCTCTCGACCTGACTTGATACTAGTCTAATTGCTACTAACTTTCCTAGACTTTGGAGTAAGAACTATATCATATACTTGAATTACACCATGCTAAAAATAAAAGTCACCTGGTCAAAACAAAATCAGTAAGGATGATGATGCTGGATGGAAGGAAATATAAACCAGACAATGTTTAGAAAGTTAAAAATGGTATAGTCCTTATGAAGCTCTTTTTCCTTCTTATGCCTGTGTCCACAAGTTCCTACTAACCCATCTCTGATCTCTTTCCATAGTCCTCCTTGAGCTTATCCAACAATTATCACATCAGTGCCATAGCTTTACTCACCCTCCCCATTGAAGCTATCAGTTTAAGGTGCCCCAATTTCCACCTACACTAATTTTTGAATTTAGGTCTGTAATTCTCAATTTGTGTTGTTGTAATTTTCTTTAATTACTCAGATGGTTACCTCAGGAAATAAATCATTTCAGATGTTATTTCATCAGGCTATTCTGCATTCAGAAGTAACAAATATACTCTGGTATGGTTGTATATGCTCCCGTTTTTCCATTGGAAAAAACGAATATAATCTCAAGAGCATAAAAGAAAAATCGAGTAGTCACACAGACATCACTACTTCATTTTGTTCTGGGTTCTGCCTCCCAAGACATGTGATCCCTTTTAGGGATTCCAACACAAGCCTGTGAATCAGGTTCAAGGGGTTGGAAAACCTGAGGAATTTGCATGCAGTTGTAGGTGAGTGTGTGTGGATGAGTAAGTTTCATTTGTATGCGATACATTCCATAATTTTCATCTGATTCTCAAAAAGATTCATAACATAATAAAAGGTCAAGAATTACAACTCTAAAATGACCTCAATTCTTGGTTATTTCTTCTCTTGGGCTCAAATTAAATCGCTTTGCAGTTCCTGAATATATACAAAATGGCAGTGTAAAAAGTGTCAAGAATCTCTCAGAGATTCAAGAGGAGCGAGTCAAGTAGATATAAGTTAATCCACCAAAATGATTCAATAGATATTCTACATTCAAAGGATTTCTTAGTTCAAGAAATTGATTTTAATAGGGTCAATCAGTAGTGTATAAATGTAAATGTGGAGCTAATTTTTTTTCAGAAATTTCTTTTTGATTAAGGAAAACCTTAATCAAATGGCATTGGTCAGGGCTCGTCTCCACAAAGGAGGAAAGAAGGTACCAAACATCATAGGGTGACTTCAAAGCAACCTCTTATGAAATAAGCACCTGAAGGCAGACTGATGCCGAGAGAGTAGATGGTAGAAAAGGGAAGGCACTCAGCACATGGGGCAATAAAAGGATTGGAAGACAGATCTCACTTTCTGAGTCCATTTGGGCTTCTATAACAAAATACCATGACTGTGATGGCTTATAAACAACAGAAATTGTTTTCCATAGTTGTGAAAGGTAGGAAGTGTAAGATGAAGGTGCAGACAGATTTGGAGCCTAGCGAGATCCCACTTGCGGGTTCACAGAAGGCCTTCCTCTGGTTGTCCTCACATAGCAGGAGTCAGGGGGCTCTCTTTAGTCCCTTATAAGAGCATTACAGGTATACCTTCTTTTGTTGTGCTTCACAAATGTTGCATTTTTTACAAATTGAAGGTTTGTGGCACCCTGCATCCAACAAGTCTATCAATGCCCTTTTGCAAATAGCATTTGCTCACTTTGTGTCTGTGTGTGTCACATTTTGGTAACTCTGACAATATTTCAAACTTTATTATTTTTATATGTGTTATGGTGATCTGTGATCAGTGATCTTTGATGCTACTATTGTGACGGGAGGGGGCGCCACAAACCATGCCAATATAAGACAGCAAACATAACTGATGAATATTGTGTGTGTTCTGACTGCTCCATTTACTGGTCCTTCCCCCCTCTCTCTTCCTCTCCTCGGGCCTCCCTATTCCCTGAGACACAATAATATTAAATTTAGGTCAGTTAATAATCTTACAATGGCTGTTAAGTGTTCAAGTGAAAGGAAGATTCACACATCTCTCACTTTAAATGAAAATCTAGAAATGATTAAGCCTAGTGAGGAAGATGTGTCAAAAGCTGAGATAGGCCAAAATCTAGGCCTCTTGAGCCAAATAGTCAAGTTGTGAATGCAAAGGAAAAGTTCTTGAAGGAAATTAAAAGTGCTACTCCAGTGAACACACAAATGATAAAAAAGCAAAACAGCTTTATTACTGATATGGAGAAAGTTTTAGTGGTCTGGATACAAGATCAGGCCAGCCACAACATTCCCTTAAGCCAAAGCCTAATCCAGACGATGGCCCTAACTCTCTTCACTTCTAGGAAGGGTGAAAAAGGTAAGGAAACTGCAGAAAAAAATTAAGCCTAGCAGAAGTTGGTAAATAAAGTTTAAGGAAAGAAGCCTTCTTTATAACATAAAAGTGCAAGAAGAAGCAGCAAGTGCTGATGTGGAAGCTATAGCAAGTTATCCAGAAGATCTAGCTAAGATGATTAATGAAGGTGGCTCCACTACACAACAGAGTTTTAATGTAGATGAAATGCTCTTCTATTGCAAGCAAGAAGATGCCAGGACTTTCATAGATATAGAGGAGAAGTTAATTCCTGGTTTCAAAGCATCAAAGGACAGACTGACTCTCTTGTTAGGGGCTAATACAGCTGGTGACTTTAAGTTGAAGCCAATGCTCATTTACCATTCCAAAAATCCTAGGGCCCTTAAGAATTACACAAAATTGACTCTGCCTGAGCTCTTTAAATGGACCAACAAAGCCTGGATGACAACACATCTGTAGAAAAATATGGCTTACTGAATATAAGTCCACTGTGGAGACCTACTTCTCAGAAAAAAAAAATCCTTTCAAAATATAAATGCTTATTGACAATGCACCTGATCACCCAAAAATTCTGATGGAGATGTACAGTGAAATTAATGATGTTTTCATGCTTGCTAACACAACATCCATTCTGCAGCCATGGGTCAAGGAGTAATTTTGACTTTCAAGTCTTATTATTTAAGAAAGGCATTTTGTAAGGCTATGGCTTCCATAGATAGTGATTCCTCTGATGGATCTGAGTAAAATCAATTGAAAACCTTCTGGAAAGGATTCACCATTCCAGATGCCATTAAAAGCATCCATGATTCATAAGAAGAGGCCAAAATATCAACATACACTGGATTTTGGAATAAGTTGATTCCAACCCTCATGGATGATTTGAGGGGTTCAAGACTTCATTGAAAGAAGTAACTGCAGATGTGGTGGACATAGCAAGAGAACCAGAATTAGAACTGGAGCCTGAAAATGTGACTGAATTGCTGCAATCCCTTGAAAAAAATTTAATAGATGAGGAGTTGTTTCTTAAATGAGCAAAGAAAGTGGTTTATTGAGATGGAATCTACTCCTGTAAAGACACTGCAAAGATTGTTGAAATGGCAAGAGAGGATTTAGGATATTACATAAACTTAGTTGATGAAACAGTGGCAAGGTTTCAGAGGACTGACTCCAATTTTGAAAGAAGTCCTACTGTGGGTGAAATACAATCAAACAGCATTACATGCTACAGAGAAAATGTTGATGAAAGGAGGAGTTAATCGATGTAGCAAACTTCACTGTTGTCTTAATTTCAGGAAATTGTCACAGCCACACCAACCTTCAGCAACCACCACCCTGATCAGTCAGCAGCCATCCATGCATGCAAACCCCTCCACCAGCAGAAAGATTGTGACTGGCTGAAAGTTCAGATGCTGGTTAGCGTTTTTTAGCAATAAGTATTTTAAATTAAGGTATGTACATTTTTTAGACATAATGCACACTTAATAGACTACAGTATAGTGTAAACATAACTTTTACATGCACTGGGAAAGCAAAAAAAATGTGTGACTTGCTTTGTTGTGATATTCTCTTTATTGCAGTGGTCTGGAACCAAACCCACAATATCACCAAGGTGTGCTGGTAATCCCATTCATGAGGGCTCCATCCTCAAGATTAAATCATCTCTGAAAGCACTTACGTCCAAATATCATCACATTGGGGATTAGGTTTCAACATATGAATTTGGGGAGGGAGGAACACAAACATTCAGCCTATAGCACTCAGCAAGGAGAAGAGAGGGACACAGTAGGAAGAGACAGTTAAGCGTTCCTTACTTTCTCAGCATGCCTAAGACTAATCCTGGTCTCCATGACTATCCTCTAGGTCCTTCACTTTTCTCCTCAGCTTGATTTACTCATATTCATAAACACATCATACTATTTAGAAATACACAATGGATGATTACTTTTTAAGAAAAATCCAGACTGGTGGGTGCCCAGGGGGAGGAGGTTGGGGGAGGGATGGAGCAGGAGGTTGGGGTTAGCAGATGTAGGCTTTTATATATGGAATAGATAAGTAGCAAAGTCCTACTGTAAGGCACAGAGAACTATGTTCAATATCCTATGATAAACCATAAGGGAAAGGACTATTTTTAAAAAACAACGTGTGTGTATATATATATGTATCTGAATCACTTTGCTGTATAGCAGTAATTAACATAGCATTGTAAATCAACTAGACTTCAATTTTAAAAAGGCAAAAAGAAAAAATCCTAAAATCAATTTGACTCTCCTGATAGTTTTATGGGAAGATTAATTTTCTTTGTTGGATGTTCAAACGTCAAGCATAAAGTTTTTTCCGCCAACACTTCAAGGACCTGAGGGTATGCAGGTAGTGAGAGGTTTCCTACCTAGAGAGCAAGAGAGGCCCATAAGGGTAGTCTCAGTTCTCCAGGAACAACTAACAGGAAACCATCAGAAGTACAGCTCCATGCTCTATAGCCACATGAATACTTTCATTTCTTCTCTAATGGTTCAGAAATGGTACTGTGAGGACAGTGAATGCCTGTCTTTGTGTGTTATGACGTTTCCTCCTCCCTTGATTTGCTTATTATGAACTTGGTTTCATTTTTGGTCTTTGCAGATGTCTTATTTCTCTCCATTTTTCCTGATCATTTGTCCTAAGTTTAAGCCATTCTATTCTTCTCTTGGTACATCTGTCACCTGTGATTCTTCTTTTTCTCATTTTCAAGTCTCATTTCCCTCATCAGTGTCTCTCCGGCCTTGGCCATGAGCTTTGGTACTCACCAGAAACTTCTGGCATTTTCTCTTTTGTTCTGTGTGAAAGTGGGCAAACTCTTATATTTTATCAAAACGCAGTCACGGAATGAGAGAGACTAGGAGTCTATGAAACTCTGTACCTGTTTTGTTCTTTTAAGGATTATTCTTTCTGGTGTTTTTGTGAGGTTTTATTTTTTCCAACTTGAAAATATCCAGACTTCCCTGGCAGGCCAGTGGTTAAGACTGCACACTTCCACTGCAGGGGCAAGGGTTCAATCTCTAGTCGGGAAACTAAGATACTTCCAGTCACGTGCCACGGACAAAAAATAAAGATTGAAAATATCCAAAGAAGTGTCCATACTCCCTAACATTCCTGCAAAGCCTGCAGGAGCTCAATAATTACCTGGTGACTAGCTCACTGAGTCTTTAAAATCATCCACCGTAAGAGAAATTTCATCTTATCTAACTCAAAATTGTTTCTACTTCAACACTCAATTGTTTTCCCTTTAATTACCTTTAGTAGTTTTCTTCACAATAATCTAGTATTTGGAGCTTTATTCCCCATTGTCTTATTATTCTCCTTAGTTTTTGTTCAGTTAAGTATTTGTGTCTCATAATCTCGTCATATAATTTATGTGCTTTTACTTTTTATTTTTATGCTGTTCTGTGTGCTAAAGACCTATCTTTATATACTGTGATATTTCTGGTTCCCTGAAAATCAACCTATATGCCAACATTGCACAGGGTGGGGGAGTGCAATCTTAGAGAAGCAGGAGATGGGAGAAAAACAAAGCAGGGAAGAAGGGAGAGCAAATAGGAAGGGAAGTATTACTCAACAGACCAACATTTGGCAGCAAGTTCAGCCAATTGCTCAATCACACAGGATAATTTTAGAGATGCCAACAATACGAGAACTTCTCAGGACAGTATGGAAAAGAAGAGCTTATCTGCTGACTCCTTACTATTTTCTTTCTCCCATTGGTGTTGACTCACCCAAACTTCCAGGTTACATCATCCAGATGCTAAAGGCAGCCACAGGAGCCCACAGCCCCTATACCTATTCAATCAGTCCTGCCAGCACTCAGCAAAGTGATCTTTCTTGCCCAGCTGGCACGACATCTCTGGTGGTTGATGATGGTGGCAGCATCAGCAACCTGGACCACCACCCTGGGGAATAAACGAGCTATTTTAAGCCAATTTTCTCAGCAAACAGGGCTAGTGCTCATTAATTGGGTCCCACATAATACCCTTTACAGAGAAAAATAGCTTAGTAGATCCTTGCCCATTGCCCTTATCATTTTCCATGTGGAGCCAACTTGTTCTTCAATATCATTTTTATGCATTTTTCTTTCCTCACCCATGCAGCTCTGTCCAGTGGAGCCTCCTCCTCCCTCTCATGACCCTGATTCTGTCACTAACTCTCAAAGGCATCTCCTTTGAAGTCCATTGGCTTAACTTACACTTTCCTTTCTTGATTTAATTTGTTCTGACTTCCTTTGACAAAACTCTGAAATGTTTTCCTGCACTCCTGTCTTTCACCAACTGATTCAGCTACTCTGTTCCCTGTTATGATCCTGAGGGATCAGAATATTGACCTTGATTACCTGTCCAACACTCCGTAAATCAGTCTGCAATTGCTGGACATTGAGATCAGTTACCAGATTTCACTATTATAAATAATACCTAATATTTGCACATATCTATGGTTGTTTCCTTAGAATATGTTCCTAAAAGTAAAAGTGCTATGCCACTGGAAAAGTTGCCTCATACTGAATTTTCTCCCAAAGGCAGTAAAGTGCATGTTTATTCACATTCTTGACAATATGAAGCATTTAAAATGATCTTGTCCAAAGTATTTAATAAAATAGAAAATGGAAAGAAAATACATAATATATATATTTACAAAAAGATAATATATATTCATTGCTATGTAGTACAAAAGTATGAGAGATCTTATTCATTTGTTCATACATTTATTAGCTAGCCTTTATTTTTTTAGTTTTCTCAATAATAAACATAATTAAGAGGACACCTATTTTGTAAATGACTTTTAGATAACACTCACAGCAACCAACCTACATGTCTAAAATTGTATGTCATATTTGCACTTCCCAGAAGCACTGGATGTTTGGCTTCATAAACAAGTAAAACAGTAAATTTCACATTATTGAATGGGATTCAGAGCATTATCAACTGTCTATTATTAGAGAAAAGTTTTATAACCTGATTTTCTTTTCTGGTGCTCAAAAAAGTCCATAAAGATTTTCCTTCATAAAAATTTACTCTTTTAGGGTCATGAAACTACCCTCTGTGTAATTTCAGAATTCTCTTGATATACTATGTTTACTGTATCTATCATCCAACAGATGTGCCAGTACTTAAAAGCTGGCAGTGAATATGTATCCTGGGATTTTAAATTCTTTAATTTTTAATATAGGATCTTTAGTTTATGTTTACCTTTCAGCACAGAGGTATATATCAGATGTTTACTGTAATTCCACTTCATTTTGCTTTCTTTTATCTCTACCAATGTTTTAGCATTAAATTCCATCTAACTAATATATATATATATATATATATTTTTTTTTTTTTTTTTTTGTGGTACGTGGGCCTCTCACTGTTGTGGCCTCTCCCGTTGCAGAGCACAGGCTCCGGACGCGCAGGCTCAGCGGTCATGGCTCACGGGCCCAGCCGCTCCGCAGCATGTGGGGTCTTCCCGGACCGGGACACGAACCCGTGTCCCCTGCATCGGCAGGCGGACTCTCAACTACTGCGCCACCAGGGAAGCCCAAGGCAATGTATTTAAACCACTCTTCTCACAAACACTTAGACCCTGTGGCAGTAGTTCAGAGCCATCACAGTAAACTGGAGAGCAGAGCAATCTGGGCAAGCGTCAAGGTCTCTGACACAGTGATATGCCCCTGGTGTGTCCTCTCTACTGTATGGGGCATAGTCATCTCCAGCAGTGACCCCTTAGGCTGGGGCAAATCATCTGAGATGATGTCCTCTCCAATTCTGAGTTCACCTCACTCAGGGGTAAGGTCCTCTAGAATGGTGCCCCCCAGGGGGCAAGTGATCCTCCAATAGAGCTATCCGGTTGGGATATTGGTCATGGGCTGGCATAGACTAGCCTGATACAGCTTGGAAGCTTTCCTGAAGACTGACTTTCATATTTGGTGCCTCCAGCTACTGGAACAAATTATTAACACCTCCCTGGCGTCATCAGGGACACATTCCCCAAAGGAACAGGTGGCTGCCCTTTCATTCCATGTGCAGTGCATCCAAGGCACATAAAGATTCTGAGCACATTTACAACCCAGGCTAAAGAAGATCTTCTGGATACTATTTAGGCGTTCTTGGGACTGACCCATGAGGGTGATGGACAAATCATGGGAGCACAGTCCCTGTAACCAGATGGGTTTTGTGTATGGTCCCTCACAGGGCCAATTAGTTTGTAACAGTATTTGACATAAAGAATTGGTGGGTGAGTATCATTTAGACATCACCTCCAGAGAACCCATTTCCTGTGAAGGGATTCAATCCCTTTGCTGCTCAGATTTGGTGTCATGCTAGCCTAAACCCTTCCAACACAGCTCTCCAACATTCCCCGTTTATCCACCCTGTGGTGCAGTTGTGGACAGGAGCACTATTATTCTAATATTGTCCCTGAGTGATGGTTAGGCCCCAGGGGATCTACCAGTGACTCAATTATCCAGACTGCATAATGCAGTAAGAATTGCTATAGCCATACAGAGCACCAACATTTGATGGGCTTCGATGGGGTTCCTTCTGGATGAGCTACTTGAATATCGATTAACAGCTGACTGCAGTTGCTTTTGACAAGAAAGCCATGGGATACCTCTTGCAGTGTGGGAAAGTTACATTCTCCTGTAATATGGAAAGGCTTTTGATGTCAAGTTTAGCCCTTCCTGTATGCCAGAAACCCAAAAGAAACTCAGTAGACTCAGGTTTGGTGCAGAGACTCCAGGAAGCATAGTCAGGCGTGGCCACAGACTATAGTCAGAATGTGGAGTAGGTGGCACTGAAGGTAAGGCTTGCTGGACCTTCTGTTGGGCAGCTTCCAAAGCACACTGTGGGGCCTCACCCTAATGGAAGGTGGCAAATTTGCATGTGGTTGCACAGATGGGGCAAATAACCAGCGAGAGAAGAGGGATGTGTTGCCTCCAGAACCTGAAAAGGCCTGAAGCCTGAATGTGTTGTGCCTGTCTGAGCGTAGTGGGTGATTCAACAGTGAGCAATGGATATCTGGCAGTTGGGGGAATTTCTCAGCCCTTGAAGTCCCAGGTGATGCTCAGAAACGTAAAGATAACACTGGGCATCAGATGTTCTGAGGGGCATTTTCCCAGCCACATTGGTGTAGGTGGTGTGTAAGGGTGTGCAACTCTGCCCATATCATTTCCTCAGAGGGACACCTCAGCATACTGCCATCAAAATAATGCTTCAAAAATGCAATTTTCCGGGCTTCCCTGGTGGCGCAGTGGTTGAGAGTCCGCCTGCCGATGCAGGGGACACGGGTTCGTGCCCCGGTCCGGGAAGATCCCACATGCCGTGGAGCGGCTGGGCCCATGAGCCATGGCCGCTGAGCCTGTGCATCTGGAGCCTGTGCTCCGCAACGAGAGAGGCCACAGCAGTGAGAGGCCCGCGTACCGCAAAAAAAAAAAAAAAAAAAAAAAAAAATGCATTTTTCCAATTACAATTTATCTAAATCCCAGGAGCAGAGGTCTGTGCAATTCCAGTATTGTTTAAATATGCCATTGGGAGCAATATCAATGTGTTTAACCCCTTCAAAAGTGAAAGCAAATTGGATCTGGGATTCCTCTGAGATGGGAACAGATATATTAGCTAGGTCAGTGATGGCAAGACACTCCTTGGGTCCCTTGTATCTCCCCAATCTTTCTATAATACTAGAAATTGGGGTCTTAATTGGGAAAACCTGAGAACTGAGGCTTAGCTAGTCCATGGTGAGGCACCACTCCTTAGTGGCTGGCTTAAGTACCAGATAAAACACTGCTATTGAAAGGGGAGGTTGGGGGCTTAATGACTCCCATTTCTGTAATAACAGGGCACAGGATTTCAGTGCCCTGTTTAAGTCGGTATTAGTGGTGCTCACCATCTTGACCTGAGGAAGAAGAGTCATTGGCAGCCAGCTGACCACTCCCAGCAGGAAGGCCAGGAAACTGGGCTTCCTCCATGTGGCATAGATTCACGTAAGTGCATCCATGCCAATAAATAAAGAACCAAGGAGGCCACCATAAGACGAAGCCATTTGATGTGAGTGGTCCCAATAGTTACATCCGAATGGATTTGATGGTTTTACCAGCAATTCCATGTAAGTAGGTGGGCTCCCACACTGGGAATTTAGAGGGACTGCCTGGAATAATAGTGACATTGTTTCCAATAGGGTCAAAAAAACCCTGCATATTTCTATTGTCCAAACTGTCCATCAGAATGGTACAGGAGTGACTGTCCCCAGCAGATGGGAAAAGCCCTCAGGAGCCACCAAACTCCCAGGATAGGGGCTTAGGTGGCTGGAAGGCCTGGAGGTTAGGGAAGAACACAGAGGGAGCACTAAGGACTGAGCTGGGGCCAAAAAGGTTAGAGGGGGCTTTGTGGCAAGAGGACGGGTGGTAGAAAGGGGCTGTAGTGTGAGAATGCTAGTTCTATAGACTGAAATTTTGAGACTGGCTGTTCAGAGATCAAGTGGCCATGACTCCCAGCAGAGGTTTGCTGTGTATTCCCTTGAGGAGCAAAATTAGGATGGGAATTCATTTGGGAGGAAATGGGGGGTCTTTTCAATTGAGGGAAATTTGCTTTAGGGCCGTCTCTCTAGGGCAGAGGGGCAGAGGGGCATAAGCCTCAAGTATTTGGGTGTCTGGGTGCAACTCTCTCCTCCATGTCTAACGACCGGGTTCATGTCCTTCAGTGCCTTCTGAATGGTTTTATCAGTCCTAATAAAATGCAATAGTGCCACTCTGTAATTAGGGGGAGTGCCTTGTAAAATTCCTCTGGACTCAGGGTCAAATGGGCCCTCTTCAGGGTCAGAAATAGAGAGGCGTTCATTTGAGTCACTGTAGTCATAGAAATGGTAAACCCATTGGGTCATGCCAATTTTGTGAAGCAGGAGACAGGCTTCATCTAATGTTTTCCATTCACTGAGCTCAGCAGTAATCACCATGATGAAAGGTGGGCATGGTGCCAGGCAATAAATACCCAGGTGAGGAGAGCGAGGGCTCTGGTGGGAATATCAGAGGTTCTTGCCTTCTCTCGTCCTCCCCTCCTCGTCACCAGAGGCCTTAATAACCTTATCTGCTTTTTCCCTGGTGGCAGGGGTATCTCATGAGGCATGTGTTTTGGTTCTGCCCTCATTCGGGGAAAGCCAAGAGGGCTTAGGTTGTGGTATCTCAGAGGAATGAGCACACAGCCCAGATGGATCTTCAAGGTGTTTAAGACATACTGGCTAGTTGGTACCTTTCAGCAGCTGAGAGCAACAATCCAGGGCCCATTCCAAAACCCCGCAATAGCCAATCAGCTCCCATCTCTCCCCTCTGCTGCACCAGATTTTTAAGTTTTCAATTTAAGAGATAATTTCAGATCTCAGTTTGACTTTGAGTTTTCTCCTGGTACCTGAACCTTATGTGTTGGTATTGGAAATTGTGTGGAGGACTTCTTGTAAACCCTCTTAGTAAGTGGCTGCCTCCCCTTCCTGGGTGTCCCAGTGAAGCACCCAAGAATTAGGGTCTGCCTCCACTAGTGTCTTACACACAGGGTCTTCGGAAAAAGCCCCGAGGCCTCTGGAGAGTAATAACAAAGCCCTGGCCTGCGGGCGTGCTGTGCTACCAAGCCACACCCAGAAGTTCCTACAGAGATTTTACATTTATGGAGGAGTTACTCAATCTCTTCCGGAGTTTCAGAAGGCACGGGCACAAGATGTTCAGAACACTTACAGTTGTCCATTAAGTTTTTTTTGCAACACTGAGTTAGGGACTGGACCCACTGTTTTGTCACAGGGCCCAGCAGTAAGGCCAGGTAAGAATCATGTGATTGGGGATACATGAAACAAGTCACTTGGTTTATTGCACACCATTAGCACACATCACAGATTAGTCAAAATAGTTAACGTAGCACACCAAGGAGAAGTCTAAGAAAGAAATGTGTCAGCACCGGCAGCAATCTCTCTGGTCCAGCAACAGGTCTTGAGACAAGCATGAGTGGGAAGTTGCCTTCTGCTCCCACAGAAGCTCCAGCAGCCTCAGTCGGGAACAGCTCTCAGCTGGATGGAGTCGGTCCTCCAGCAAAGTGCCTTCAAGCTGCTGAGTTCAGTGGTCTCATTTGAAGCAGTCTGCTGGTAGGGTATCGTGGTTACACCCCAGGTGAACTCCTCTCTCATTAGTTGCTCCTTCTGTTCTGGTGAAGTATTTCCTTGGATGTCATCGAATACCTTATCTACACTTTTTTTTTAAATTCAAGTATAGTTGATTTACAGTGTTGTGTTAGTTTCTGGTGTATATCAGAGTGATTCAGTTGTACATATATACACATATTCTTTTCCATTATGGTTCATTATAGGATAATGAATATAGTTCCCTGTGCTATACAGTAGGACCTTGTTTATCCATTCTATAGACAATAGTTTGCATCTGCTAATCCCAAACTCCCAATCCATCCCTACCCTTGGCAACCATGTCTGCTCTCTTTATCTGTGAGTCTGCTTCTTTTTCGTATATGTCATATTTGTGTCATATTTTACATTCCATATGTAAGTGATAATCATATGGTATTTGTCTTTCTCTTTTTGACTTACTTCACTTAGTATGATAATCTCCAGGTCCATCCATGTAGCTGCAAATGGCATTATTTCATTCTTTTTTTATGGCTGGGTAGTATTTGTTGTATATATATACAACATCTTCTTTATCTATTCATCTATAGTTGGACATTTATATAGGTTGTTTCCATGTCTTGGCTATTTTAAATAGTGCTGCTATGAACACAGGGGTGCATGTATCTTGTAGAATTAGTGTTTTGTCTGGGTATATGCCCAGGAGTAGGATTGCTAGATGATACAGCAACTCTATTTTTAGCTTTTTGAGGAAACTCCATACTGTCTTCCATAGTGGCTACACTAACTTACATGTCCACCAACAGTGTAGGAGGGTTGCGTTTTCTCCATACTCCGTTTGTTATTTGTAAACTTTTAATGATGGCCATTCTGACCAGTGTGAGGTGGTGCCTCATTTTACTTTTGATTTGCATTTCTCTGATAATTAGGGATGATGAGCATCTTTTCGTGTGCTATTGGCCATCTGTATGTCTTCTTTGGAGAAATTTCTATTTAGGTCTTCTGCCCATTTTTGGATTGGGTTGTTTGTGTTTTTGTTATTGAGTTGTATGAGCTGTTTGTATATTTTGGAAATTAAGCCCCTGTCACTTGCATCATTTGCAAATATTTCCGCCCAGTCCATAGGTTGTCTTTTTGTTCTGTTTATGGTTTCCTTTGCTGTGCAAAAGCTTGTAAGTTTGATTAGGTCCCATTTGTTTATTTTTACTTTTATTTCTATTGCCTTGGTAGAGTGACCTAGGAAAACAATGTCACAATTTAGGTCAGAGAATGTTTTGTCTATGCTCTGTTCCAGGAGTTTTATGGTGTCATGTCTTATAGTTAAGTCTTTAAGCCATCTTGAGTTTATTTTTGTGTACGGTGTAAGAGTGTGTTCTAACTTCACTGATTTACATGCAGCTGGCCAGCTTCCACAGCACGATTTGCTAGACTCTTTCCTCCACTGTATATTCTTGCCTCCTTTGCTGAAGATTAATTGACCATATGTGTGTGGGTTTATTTCTAAGCTCTTTTTTCTGTTCCACTGATCCATATGTCTGTCTTTGTGCTTAAAGTAACACTCTTAGTTCATCACACACTAAGACATTCACAGTCATATACCGATTATTTCAAAACAACCAATATGTAGGTTCACATTTGCCACTATGACTCCATTTAAAATTACTTAATATACTTAAGTCCTGTAATTTCACACAAGATGAATCATGACACAAAAGAAATCACAGCCCGACACCCACAGTATCCCATTAGGTTGGGGGACAGAGTTACAGCAGGAAGTGAGGCAGCCACTTAGAGAAAGCAAGTCTTGGTTGAATTTCCCCTTTCTTGGTGCCATGAGTTTCTGTTGCAAGGATATTTCACTCATCTAGGTTAGGACACAATAGTCCTGGCACTCTACTGCCTCACTGGTTGCAGGGGTAAGTTTCCCTCCACCTTACCTATGGGAATATCCTTTCCTTGTGCCTTTGACCAGGCAGTGGGCACTTTGGGCAGTGATAATAGCCTTATGATTCGATCCACCCTCCTTAGCTCTCCTTGGCGTGAGGTGTGGAAGACAGCTGATTATATTAACAGTTAATTAAGACCTTTATAATTAGTGGTCTAATCATTTTATTAGATCACATGGCCTTGACCATGCAGCTCTGGGGAAACTGTTCAATTATTATGGCAGTTGTGACACTTGGGGATGGGTACTGCTGACAACACATGGCAGAAGAATATGCAAAAACACAAATCAGTGTCATGGACCTCCAGCAAGTGGTTGCTGCCTTCTCAAAGGGTGTTACCCAGCCGGGTTAGCCAGTCACTAAGCCAGTCACTGATAAAGGGAATTCCAAGTACAATCAAGTACAATCAAGTACAATCATGCAATCCTGCTGGCTACGCCAGCAGGATGTACTGGTCTCATTTTATTGATAGTGAGGTTATTGAGTAGGAATCCCTGAGGCACTCACCTAGGATGTATTACTGGTGGTGAGAAACCACAGACACTTCTCCTACCAGAGCCAATGTTGTGGCTGGACCAGCCTGTGGTTATCATAATCGTAGGATGCACCTGAGCAAGATATCATTAGCGAGCTCTGAAGAACAACAGGTCCTGGAGGGTACAGGGCATACCTGAGGGCCACACAGTGAGTTAGATATATAGGCATGGAGCATGGACCTCGGGTTCTGTCTTTATTAGGGTCCGGGGGTGGGGGTGTGTCTATGGTTCTGTGAGTTCACTCTTTCTTGGCAATTTTTTTTTTTTTTTTTTTTTTGTGGTACGCAGGCCTCTCACTGTTGTGGCCTCTCCTGTTGCGGAGCACAGGCTCCGGACGCACAGGCTCAGTGGCCATGGCTCACAGGCCCAGCCGCTCTGCGGCATGTGGGATCTTCCCGGACCGGGGCACAAACCCGTGTCCCCTGCATCGGCAGGCGGACTCTCAACCACTGCGCCACCAGGGAAGCCCTTTCTTGGCAAATTCAAAGTATAACAGCAGGAATTAGGGTGTAGAAGGGGAGAAGCAGGGTCATTCAAATGGAGAGTCATCTAGGTTACCCAAAGCTTTCTAAAGGGAAACTTCATGGGGTTTTTTTGTATTTCTAATGTGTTTCAGTGAAATACCTATCTAGAACTGACTGTGCAAATCTTAATTCTATAATCCATATATTGTCTGCCTTTGTAATTTGTATGATGGAGTCCCAAATAGTATGCTCGGACTTATCCAGCGTTGGTACATGCCACACATTTGAGGGCATGGACTTGTTTCCAGACTCCATGTGCTCAAGTCTCAGGTCTCCTATGGGATATTGGGTAGGACACTTAACCTCACTTAAATCATTGTATGTTCATCTGAAAAATGTGTATAATATATTGACAGCCTCATGGGGCTATTATGAAGTGTGAAGATGTTAATCTATATAAAAGGAGTGGCAATGTGCCATTGCAAGTGTTTTTCATGTGTTAGGTGGTGGTGGTGTTACTATCATCAAATTTACATGGAAGATAGAATAGGAGGTTTTAACAGATTCAGTTCATTGGCTGTCCAGGACCCAATCCCTGCTTATTTTTTGGGGGCAGACAAACATCTGCCCCAGAAGATACAGAGTTAAGGCCTATTAGCTGGATTAACCTGGGAATACACATCAAGCCTGTGGGCATCATAGTTTCTCTCCTGGGTTTACTCCAGCCACCTCCAAATGGTCCACTTGCCTCTAATGTTAGCATCTTTAATCCATTTTCTGCAAAACAGCCACAATGATCTTTTAAAATATGCAATGTCTTTAGACTTCTGGGCTGCTAGTGACAGAGTACTTAGTACGCAACTGGTACTAATTCAGCCAAAAACAAGTATAATAATGAACAAAATATGTCACGCCAGTATTTTCAGTCATGCACAACTAGGCAATTGCTTTTTGTTATGGGGGCACATTCTTGATCCATATAAATTATCTAAACTAAAATCAGAGAGAGAAATAGGCTGAGAAACAAGTGAACACTGTATCAATGACCTGTGAGAAAATACTAGTGATCGAATGTGTGTGGTTAAGACATGGAGAAAAATGGTAAACTATTTGAAGAAATAATTATTGAAAATTTCCAAAATTTAGTGACAAAGTTACTTTTTGTATCCAAGAATCTGAAAATCAAAGCAACATAAATGTGAAGAAAATATGTAGGTACACAACAGAAAAACTTCAAAACCTAAACATAAGAAGAAAAATTTTAAAGCGGCCAAAGGGTTTTCTGAGGCTAACCACTGAGGTGTGGTGGATCATCTACTCATATAAAAAACAAACAGACAAACAACACCAACAGCAAAAAAGCCGATTTAACTGGAGAAAACTGTCTTTAAAGTATTATTAAAAGTTTCTGGATATTGTCTGTAGTGCATATCGTAAAGGGAAAAACATAGATTTGAGAAAATCTAAATTTTACTAAGAACAGCCAGAGTCTGAAATATGAATGCACTACTTTCCCCTTCTCCCACCCCACAGATCTTTGCTGTGGGCATGCTAATCTGAGCAGATGCAAACCAGCAAATGGGCTCCACTCCATTTCAGAATTTTGCATTTTTACCTCAGGAGGGGCAGGACATGAAATTTCTCCTTTCTGCCTGCCCAGGGTTGCAGAAGCTCTTTCTTGCAGGCACGGCAGTGAATATCCCCAACCAGACGGTACACATGGGACGGAAGCTCTACTCCAGATACAATAAGTCAAAATTATCTGAGTCCTGATAAACCTCACAGTAGCTCACAGGGTGGAGTATCCACACAGGGAAGGGCAATCCAAGAAGACTAGCCATTACAGCCCCTATCCAGCATGTTTGCAGAGCATGCATGTCATTCCAGGAGAAGCAAGATACTGCCTGAACCCAGTTCCAGAGCAGTGATGCAGAGACTTTACCTGGGAAGGAGAGGCAGTTGGAACAGCGCCTCAGTTTTGCCTTGAGGAAGTGCATCAGAGCAGGGATAATTCAAGCCTAGCAGCATTATCAGAAATGTGGAGACTGCATGTTCATGTTCCCACTCCAACATGCGAAGAGCCTTGAAACTGTCAGTCCCATCTTCACAACAATGAAGAAAATCTAACAAATAAAGTGAACAACTACACTTCTTGGATCTATCAGACAACTGAGGTTGTTAGGGGAAACGGTGATGAAAACTGCCCACCCTGGCCAGGCACCACAGTAACCATTTGCATAAATTATTTTATGACAGGAAATCCTGGTAAGGAACATGAAGCTGACAAGCTACCATCAACGGGAAGAATTAGGGAAAGGTCAAAAGGAGAGAGGAGACTCCAGTCCATTATGTCCTACCAACCTCCCAGAATCCGTCTCTCACTGGAATCCATCTGGGCTGAGCAAGGCACACGTCACCAGGAAGAGCCCTGAGTCAGAATGTTTGGCCAGGGACAACGTGGAAAATAACCCTATCACCATAAAACCTGAGCCACATGGCAGAGCAGTCCTCCTGGGTTCCCTTACCCTGCTGCTCTCTGCCCAGGCGCCCCTTCCCAATGAAGTCTCTTGCTTTGTCAGCACGTGTGTCTCCTCGGACTATTCATTTCCGAGTGTCAGACAAGAGCCCAGTCTCAGGCCCTGGAAGGGGTCCCCCTTCCTGCAACAAGGTCACTGGGAAAAGAATCACCCCAAAAAAGGCGAATACAGAGAAACACAGCTTGCCAAGGGAAGAAGCTGCTAGAGCCAGAAACTGGTAGGTAAAATATAATCAAACTGCTGGAGCTTGACTATGGACTAGCTTGAGATTTAGAAACTCCCATGAGCCTATTCTTAGGGGAAATGCCACACGTTCATGAGTTTTACCTCAAGGAGCCCCACCAAGTTCTCCTGATGACGGTCAGAGAAAAATCCCCTCGTGTTTCCAGCAGGGAGGGGGAAAAGGAGCCATTTTTAATATATCCAGAGCATTCTGTTCTGTGCCTGTTCTTAAGAGAATTACTTTGAGTTAATCTAACTCATGTAGGGGAAGGAAAACACTCAACTCCAAACCTCCCTGTTTCTCACACCTACAGGAAACAAAAAGCTGAGAAGCACTTAAGAAGGATACATCCCAGGGGCACAGGTCAAGGAAAAGACTGATATGTAATCATAGAATCATAGAATGCTTCCCCTCCCCCCACACCCATCAACTCATCAACGGGATTCTTGCATAAAAGAGGATTACAGCTGAAAGAACTGCAAGAACTTTAGACTCTGAGGAGGAAATTCTAGGGGAAACTCAAAGACAATCAAGAACAGAAAAACAAGCATATTAGAGGAAATTGATTTAGACACCTACAGGTATAGCAAACAGTGTGCAGTGAACACGCTAGCATAAGTCCTAGCAAGATAGACATAACCCTCCCACTGAAGTCCCAATAAATTATGTCTGTCTTTCAGCAAAAAATTACAATGTGTTACAAGACAAGAAAAAATACAGTATGTAGAGACAAAGCAAGCAAGAGAACCAGACTTAAATATGACAGATTTTGGAATTATCAGACTGTAATTTTAAAATATGATTAATAGGCTAATGGCTCTATTGTAAAAAAAAGAACAACACACAAATACAAATGGACATTAAGAGAACAGAGATTAAAACTGTAGGAAAGGGACTTCCCTGGTGGTCCAGTGGTATAGAATCCTCCTTCCAATCAGGGGATGAGGGTTTGATCCTTGGTCAGGGAACTAAGATCCCACATGCCGCAGGGTAGCTAAGCCTGTGTACCACAACTACTGAGCTCATGCACCTCAACTAGAGCCCGTATGCCGAAAACTACAGAGCCCACGCGTTCTGGAACCCCCGAGCCACAACTACAAAGCCCATGTGCCCTGGAGCCTATGCTCCACAACTAGAGAAGAGAAAACCCACATGCCACAACTAGAGAGAAGCCCACACGCCACAACAAAGAGCCCATGCGCTGAAATGAAAGATCCCACGTGCCGCAACTGAGACCCGATGCAGCCAAAAGTAAATAAATAAGTAAATTATATATATATATATATATATATATATATATATATATTTTTTTTTTTTAAAACCTCTAGGATAGATCTTAAAGGAAAAGTTAGTAATTAGAAACACTACAGCAGGGATTTCATTGGTGGTGCAGTGGTTGGGAATCCGCCTGCCAAAGCAAGGGACAGAGGCTCAATCCCTGGTCCGGGAAGATCCTACATGCCGTGGAGCAACTAAGCCAGTGCGCCACAACTACTGAGCTTGCACTCTAGAGTCCACGAGCCACAACTACTGAAGCCCACATGCCTAGAGCCCGTGCTCTGCAACAAGAGAAGCCACCACGATGAGAAGCCCACACACTGCAACAAGGAGTAGCCCCTGCTCACTGCAACTAGAGAAAGCCTGTGTGCAGCAACAAAGACCCAATGCAGCCAAAAATAAATAAATTAAAAGTAAATTTATTTTTTAAAAAAAGAACACTACAGCAGAAATGAAAATACCTTTGATGGGCTCCCAAGCAGCCTGGACACAGTAGAGGAACAATCAATGAACTTCAAGATGGAAACAGCAAATTGAAATGCAAGAGGAAAAAAAGGAAGGAAAAAAAGGAAAAAAAAACGGACAGAACACCCAAGGGATGTGTGGACAATTACAAAGGAAGCAACATACGGATAATGAGGATACCAGAAGAAGAAGGCAAAAACAAATGAAATATTTTAAATAATAATGGCTGAGTTTTTCAAAATTAGTGACAGACTCCCACCACAGATCCAGGAAGCCAGAGGATACCAAGCCATATATAAATAAAACTATCTAGGAATATGCTGTTCAAACCTCCAGCATATAGAGTATTATTTGAAAGCTACCTGAATTACCTTTAAGTGTATAGTGTACTCTGGGGCAACCACTAAAGCTTTAAAAATGATAACTGATATATCAAGAGAAAAAAAAATGCAATCACATAAAATGCACAGTTAAAATAACACAAGGCAGAAAAAGAGAAGAATGAAAAAGTACAATGAATAAATATTTTAAAACAGGGCAGATATATGTGAATTATCTAAATATACCAATGAAAAAACAATCTCAGAGTGGATTTAAAAAAGACCCAAATATATGCTATCTATACAAAACCCCTTTGAATGTAAAAAGATATATTAAAAGTAAAGGGATGAAGGGACTTTCTGGTGGTCCAGTGGTTAAAATTCCGCCTTCCAATGCAGGGAACATGGGTTTGATCCCTGGTTGGGGAACTAAGATCTCACATGCCACAGGGCAACTAAGCCTGCACACCGCAACTACTGAGACCGCATGCTCTGGAGCCTGTGACACAACTAAAGAGAAGACTGTGAGCCACAATGAAGAGAACATGCACCACAACGAAGGGTCTGGTGTGCTGCAACTAAGCCAAATAAATAAATAAATAAAATTTAATAAGCCATTAAAAAACAACAAAAACAAAAGTAAACTACAGTAGCTTTATTACTTTCAGACAAAGCTGAATTAACAAAAGGAAAATTATCAGGAATAAAGAGGAGCATTACATAATGATAAAGGGGTAGATTCAGCAGAAGATAGAACAAGCCTCAAGAGTATGTGTCTAAAAACAGATCAAAATAGGAGGCAAGAACTGGGACTTCCCTGGTGGCACAGTGGTTAAGAATCTGCCTGCCAATGCAGAGGACACGGGTTTGAGCCCTGGTCCAGGAAGATCCCACATGCCGCAGAGTGACTAAGCCCATGCGCCACAACTACTAAGCCTGCTTCGCAACAAGAGAAGCCACAGAAATGAGAAGCCCGAGCACCGTAATGCTGAGTAGCCCCCGCTTGCTGCAACGAGAGAAAGTTCACGTGCAGAAATAAAGACCCAACACAACCAAAAGTCAATAAATAAATTAAAAAAAAAAAAAGAACTGAAAACAATTATAGTTTGAGATTTCAACAAACTTCCATTTGTACTTAATGGATTCATCAGTCGAAACAAGGACACAGTTGAACTGAGCAGCACCATCAATCAATGGGATCTAATCAACATTTATAGAATACTTTATTCTACAACAGCAGAATACACATTTTTAAGCTCAGATGGCACTTTGATTGATAGACAACATTGTGGGTCACAATGCACAATTCAAAAGACAATGAAGCTTTTGAAGAATTAATTAAAAATTAATGAATTATTTAAAAAAACAGCCAGAAATATCAAAACATTTGCAGACTGAACAACACACTTCTAAATAACATGTAGATCAAAAGAGTCCCAGATAATTTTAAAATATTTTGAACTAAAGGAGAATGGAAATACAACTTCTTTTTCTGTTTACAGGGTAAATTGTGAGTATCACTGTTCACAGCAACTCAATTGAATCAGATTTGTTCTTCAAATGACTGTGCATATGACTTTTGCATAATGAATATAATGTTCACACTAAATGCACTGGTGACCCTGAGACAATAAAAGTCTTGCAGAAAACACTGTTTGGCTTCTTTCCTGAAGAGGCAATTCAGTAACAATTGTATATCTTTTATACACTGGCCAGAAAACAGTAAGAGAAAATAGGAACATGAGGTATTTTAACTATCCAAATGTATCCTCTAACATATTTACATAATGATAGTTTTTACATAAAAAGTGCATAATTCCCACTACCCTCATGTTGGATTCCAGTACAATTAAATTGAAGGTGGTCTTTGGGTAGAAAAGTTTTCCTCATCGCTTACCTTCACAGGATTTTTTTCCTGTGTAAATTTCGAACACCACTGAGTAGTCTGGTGGGAAGACTGTTTATAAATGATTAATTTCAAGGATTTACCTCTTGTGTGAGTCCTCTAATGTCCAATGAGGGCTGAAATCTGGTTGAAACACTATCCATATGCAATACACATGAGGGATTTCTCTGTGAGTTTTGTTGATTGATGGTTGACTTCTCGAAGAGAAAATTTCCGGGTTTATTATATTCATTGATCCTCCCCTGAGTTCTCTGATGCTGCACTTCCAGTCAAAGTTTCCCCATATCCATTACATTCACAGAGTTTCTCAGTCTGATGTTTCCTAAGACCTGACTTCTGGCTAAAAGCTTTCCCATATTCATCATGTTAATGGGATTTCCCCGTGTGACTTCTCTGATGTGTTCTTAGGCCTGGGTTGCTGCTTTAAGTTTTCTAAAGTTTACTACGTTGATCGGGTTTCTCCCACGTGGGGACTGTCTGATGTACTCTGAGGTTTGGTTTATAGGGGAAAACTTTCTCATGTTCATTACTAATAGGATTTCTCCCCAGTATGAGTTCTCTGAACTCTTTAGGACTGGCATCTAGCTAAAAACTTTCTCACATGCAACCCATTCATTGGGTTTCTCCTCCATGAATTCACTGATGCAGAGGTAGATGAGAATTTTCACAGAAGGATTTTCCACACTTACTACACTGCTAAGGTTTCTGTTCTGTGTGAATTTTGATGCCGAGTGAGGTGAGACTTCCTAGAGAGACATTTTCCACATTTATTACACTCATAGGGTTTCTCCCCTGTGTGATTTCTCTGATGTCTTTTTAGGGTTGACTTATGGCTAAAAGCTTTCCCACAGTCACTACATTCATAAGGTTTCTCCCCTGTATGAGTTCTCTGATGTTCTCTGAGGTTTGACATGTGGGTAAAAGTTTTCTCACATTCATTACATGCATAAGGTCTCTCCCCACTATGAGTTCTCTGATGTCCAGTGAGGTATGACTTCCTATAGAAAAATACTCCACACTGATTACATTCATAGGGTTTCTCCCCTGTGTGAATTCTCTTATGCACAACGAGGTATGACTTCCTACAGATAGATTTTCCACACTCACTACATTCATAGCGTTTTGCCCCTGTGTGACTATTCTGATGCTCAGTGAGGTGAAACTTTGTATAGAAGACTTTTCCACATTTATTACACTCATAGGGTTTCTCACCTGTGTGACTTCTCTGATGTCTTTTTATGGTTGACTTATGGCTAAAAGCTTTCCCACACTCACTACATGCATATGGTTTCTCCCCTGTATGAGTTCTCTGATGATCTCTGAGGTGTGACGTGTGGGTAAAAGTTTTCTCACATTCCTTACATGCATAAGGTCTCTCCCCACTGTGAGTTCTCTGATGTCCAATAAGGTAATACTTCCTAGAGAAGGATTTTCCACATTCTTTACATCCATAGGGTTTCACCCTTATTTGAGTTCTTTGATGTACACTAAAGGTAGTCTGAGCGGGCGAGGTTTGCCAAAATATGGTATCATGACAGAAGCTCCCTTTTGTGTCATATGTCTGGGGAATGGTAAGGGCTGCATCAGGGCTTAAGTCACCTCCAATTTCAAAGGTCTTTATTTCTGAGTGAGTGCTCTGATGTTCTCTGAAGTGTAACTTCTGGCAGAAAGCTTCCTCAACTGTGTCTTTATTCTGAAGTTGAGCAAAAAAGTCTTCCTGCAAGTATTTTCCTTGATTTGCCAGACTTTGCTCTAAGAGGTTATCAAGTTTGCTGTCTTATAAAATAAAGAAAATAAAAATGTCTTATGAACATTAAACACATTTCTTATAGGATGCAGCCTTTATATATATGTGCTATATTGTATTTAACTATTTGCTTTCTAGGCACCAAGCCTCCCTGAAATAAACATTCCAAATGTTTATACTATTCCTATACTCCCTGAGAAAAAAGGACAACAAAATTATGATGATTATTACTATATAGTTGGCATTTTAAAAATAAGGAAATGAATGGTAAATAGATAATAGGACTCTCAAAAGTGGTTCACTCAGGAAAGCTGAAAATGAGAGACTGGGATGACTGATTATGAGCAGTAGGTAGAATTTAAGAAAAATCAGTTAATAAGGGTTTTCAAATGATAGATCAAAGAAGGGATTGGACTGAGGAAGAATAACAATGTCCAGGTCCTTATACTTCCAACCAGAGATTACAGTGGGAAGTCTACCAGCTTCTGGCTGGAGTCCACCCTTTTCTATTCTAAACACATCAACACTAAAATAAATTTATAATTGCACTAATTTTCTCCTGATTATAGAAACAATTCTATAGCTCAAGCTCAAATCCTCCTGGAGTTACTCACAGAAATACAAATGTACAAGAAGTGGAAAAGTGATGAGAGGTAAAACCATAATTTGACCTAGAATGAATTCACTTCTGTATGCTGGCTCTAATGCCTTAGTTTACTATACCAGGGTTGTTCAACAACAAACCTCTCTTGAACATCAAATCATAAGTTTCCACTTTCACTATAATTACTCACTCTCCTGAAACCAGTCTTAACCATGACTAATCTCTATATAAGCATTCCACCTACTTCTCAACATACTTAGTTTCTATTAACTGATATCCATAAATAGCATGTTTCAACCTGTTTCCAAAAGCCCATTTAGAAATACCCTTTTTATTCATTTCACATAAAAGTTTCTTTCATATGTGTGACTGATCTTACCTAGGCTATTTTAACCTTTGATGTAAAATGCCAGCCCTATGCTAAAACCTAAGGTGGCACTGAACACACTACTCTAAACACAACAGAAAACAGGAGTTAAGTGGCATCATTCTGGAAAACAACTTTTTTTTTTTTAACAACTCCAGGCACATTAGATATTCTAGCTACCATTTCACAACTCCATATTTTCCAATCTAGCCTGGCCAGGCTATTTGTCTCCTATCAGTGGTTCCTTAACTACAATAATATTTTTCAGTTTCAACATTTATCTTCTACTCACAATCCTTTCTCTAAGTAACTCTATATCCCAACTTAAGGATTAAAGATTAATCTAGATATCTTTTGAGGCAATACTATTCTCTAAACTTGACTAAGAAAATACCTTCTTAGAGCTCCCCAACACTAATTAACACTCTCACAATAAGTACCGCCTATACCATTCATCTTAACAATGAATAGATGGAGAGCACACATGCATATTGAGGCACACACATTTTTAAGCAAATTATTATCACTTAAATCAGGATTCATCTTAAATTAATGGCATGTTGACAGTTTTTTAGCTACCCCTAAAATAATGGTTCCTCTTTCAACTGATACCTTCTTAGAGCCTATAAAATATATTTCATGCAGCTTTGTGCTCCTAAATCTGAAACAGAACTCTCATTCTCTGATTATTTTTGCACTCCTCTGTGATATGAAATAAATTAGTAGCCGTTAAAAATGCAGTATGGAACTTCGCTGGTGCTGCAGTGGTTAAGAATCTGCCTGCCAATGCAGGGGACAGGGGTTTGAGCCCTGGTCTGGGAAGATCCCACATGCTGCAGAGCAACTAAGCCTGTGCGCCACAACTACTGAGCCTGCACTCTAGAGACCATGAGCCACAACTACTGAAGCCCATGTGCCTAGAACCTGTGCTCCGAAACAAGAGAAGCCTGTGCACCACAATGAAGTGTAGCCCCCACACACTGCAACTAGAGAAAGCCTGCGCACAGCAACAAAGACCCAATGCAGCCAAAGTAAATAAATAAATTAAAATATATATATATATATATTTTTTTTTTAATGCAGTATGTTTCAGAGCTACCCAGACCACTCTCAGTTACACTGGCTTAGTCAAAGAAATTTGACTGCTGCATCAATAAGTATGAAATACCTCTCTCCAACCTTATGGTCAATCCAATGTAACTAACTATACAATATTAATTATATATAATGTCCCAGAAGAGGCAGGAATAAAGTAGGGAATATTCTCTTCTGGTGCATTATAATACACCAAATAATTTACCCACACACATTCATTTTAAGTACATCTTAATTTTTGTATGTGTGTATGTTTTAACATTCTGTTCCAAATAACAAGATACTATTCAGTTTTGTTTCTGGCCATTATTTATATGACATTTTTCTACCAATAGACTTTTGCTGCTTGATTTCATATGCATAATTTTCATTTTAGCTTCATAAACCATGGTTGTCCTGCAGTGTGTAATATTCCATTGTATTATTATATCATGATTTAACTTTAAGTTCACATGTAAATTAGTATTGAGGTTCCTTCCAAAATTGGGCTTTTCACAAATGTTGTATGAAGAGTGTCTTATTTTGTCTCCCAGTGAAAATGTATATAAAACTCTAGAAGATAAACCTGGGAGTGAAACTACTGAGTCATGGGGAACAGGTATGTTAAAATTTAAAGAAAATGCTAATCTGTTTTCCCAAATACCAATTAATACTGCTCCTGCCTTGTTGATGATTCCCTGCATATCATCCTACTCTTGGAATCATAAAACTTCTCCATGTTTGAAAATTGAGTGGGAAGAACATCATACTACAGTGTGATCTGATTTGAATTTGTGCTTCCCAGAGTAAGCATTTGTTTTTCATCTATGCCATTCATCCCCTTCTTTGAGAAATGCCTCTTTATGGACTTTGACTCTTCTAAATAGGATGCTTGCCTTTTTACTAACAATTTTAGTAGTTTAATATTTAACATACATTTGAGTCCCAAGTTTTTGTCTCAGGTACTGAATCAGAAAATAAAATATTTTAAATATCTGCTCTCAGAGAGCTTATATTCCAGGGGAAAGAGACAGAGGGAAAAATTCATACTTCACAATAGTATATTAGGTGTTGAGTGGTTGGGAGAAAAATGAAACAGAAAAAAGGAGGAAATAAGACTATTTGACACAGGAGTGACATTTAAAATACGACAGTCATGGAAGGCCATACTAAGGAGATATCTGTCTTAAGATCTGAATCCCTTATGTATTACAGAAATAAATTCTTTCTGAGGTATATTTATAACAAATATCATTTCCCACTGTTTGTCTCCTCATGGTTATGAAAGTATGAAACTCAGCATAAATATACATACAACTATTCTGTCCATGATAAGAAATAGTACAGAGTGACCACCCATGGAATTATAATTCTCATAAAGAAACAGAATATGACTGGATCAGAAAAACATCAGGTCTTTCTCAAGCTTCTGCATCATTACACGTCATATCACTCATAAAATTTATAGGAATTAATTACTCTCATTTCTGTGCTGTTTTACAACTCTCTTTTAGAGGCCTTAAGAATTTGGACGTTTAGAAAAAATATATTCAATATCAGAAAAGATGTAACAAAAGTAATGAGATGTAATCCTGATGTTTTTCACATCTTGAAAAGCTAGGAAGCCAAATACATAACTTACAGCTGAAAAATCAAGTAACAGTCACAATGATATTGAAGACGTAAAAACTAAGAGAGATTATAAAAGAAACTAAAATTGGGTGTTAAAATATGGGAAGGAAGAGAAAGTAAGCATTTAAATTTCATAACTGGTTACACATCAGGTGATTACTAGACATTGTCTAAATAAATGGATCATTAGGCAATTGCATGAGATTATAAATTTTTATGGTCACACCTTAAGCCAAAGTACAACCTAACTATGTTATTAGGAGAAAAACACACTTATTCTAAAAAGAAAAGAAAGCAGGGCTATTACTGAAGAGCTTCTGTAACATTATACACAGAAACAGCATTTAGAAGTAACTGCCAATCAATATGAATGGGCTAATGTAAACTATTAAAAGAAAATGCTATTAGACTGTATTTGAGACATACCTAAAATTAATTTGGAAAATCAGAAATACAAAGTGGTAAATTAAGAAAACATAAAAAAAAATTCAGGATTCATTAATCTCAGTCAAGGCTGAATTCAATTTTTCAAAGTTAAATTCAAGGTTTAGCGTAAAGTCAAAAAAAAATCTCATGAGTATTTTTTGAAATTTGATCAGCTCATTATTAAAACATGTCATAAAGGTGCTGTAATCAATATGAAATGGTCTAGTGTAGAGATATTAAAGAGGCCACAGAAACAACAGAGAAACCAGGACCAAATACATGATTTACTGACTCTTGACTTCTAAGGTAACAATGCATAAAACTAGAGAAAATTCCCCATGTGAATGACTGCTAAATTGCATGTTTGAATGGAAATGTTTATATCATTTATATTTAGAATAATCATCTATGTATTTGGGTTTGTACTGTATCTTGAAGCTTACTCTTTGTAAGATGAGAAAATCAATGTGCTAATATTCCATCCCTTTTCTTACACTCATTTATATCATATTTGGTATACTCTTTACACACTTCAAGATATAAGTCCTCACAAAGAAAAGTGTTTAAACTATTTCACAATGTCCACCTCTAACTGACCGTTTTGGATCTAACTTCCCCTGGAGTTGTGTCTAAAGTACTCAACTCACCTGTATGGCTCTTGTTTAGAAATTCTTCCTCTAATAACAATGGATCATCTTGCTCCAACTTGATGATTACATCCGGTTTTGTAAAATAATACCCTGTAAATGGGAAATAATATGGCATTTAGATCAGCTGAACTGGCTTTAATGCACATGAATGTGAAGGAAAGAATAGTTATAGGAGTAGCATAGTTATGGTGCTCATTTGACCTTTCCTTTGGAGAGGAAACTACAATATAATTTTTTTCTGAATCTAAAAAGGAATTGATCCCATTAAAGCCCTGAATCATAAGGATACATAACACTGAGTCTACATGTACAGAGGTTTAAATAAGGCTCTGCACAGGAACTTCCAATCATGACCATGATGGTGTAAGAGGAATAATGGTACAGGCCAAACAACTGGAAACCATACAAAATCAATAAAATAATGACCTTTAGGGATTACACATGAGACAATGGCACTAGAAAACAAGGACCTCTGAGAGAAGGGAAAGAAACAGAATTTCTAGGTTATGGTACAGGAAGAAGACACCAAATCACAGCCTGCTGAACTACAGAACGCAAAGTTCAGAGTTCAGGAAAGCCAAAACAATTAGAATTTCTGGAGTAAAATATTTCAGAGGAAAGAGGTACGCTGAGAGAGAGGCAGGAAGCTCTAACAGAAAGGTCACCGTGAGTAAAATTTGTACATTCATATAAGAAAGTTTCCAACAATGGAGGAAAAAGGACCCAAACACAATAGGTGGAAAACTTTCTAAGCATACACACAGACAGGATGTTTGGAAAGAGTGGAAAGATCTTCTACGATGTGAGGTATTAGATGCTCTGCATCCAAGAGTATTATTGTGCTACTAGTGTGACCAAGTTCGTCTTAAAGAATGCTCTAGACCTGAAATAACAAGCAAATACTGAGTTAAGTTAAATGATTCACTTGAATTAAATTACATTAGAAGCCAACACTGAAAGGATTAAAATTATTCTCAAGTAAGTTACTACTCCCCCAAAAAATGCACCAAAGAATTTAAACAAATATCACAAAATCTAGCAGCCAACAATGCAAAAGTCACAATAGGTAGCACACTATCAAACATGACCATGTATGGGGCGGGGAGCAGGAGACAAGATGGCGGAGGAGAAGAACTTGAGCTCACCTCCTCTCATGAAAACATCCAAATCGCAACTGTAATCAACCGTTGACAGCAAAGACTTGAACCTACCAAACAAGGTATTCTACACCCAAAGACGAAGGAGAAGCCAAAACGAGATGGTGGGAGGGGGGCTTCTGTGATATAATCAAATCCCATGCTCACTGGGTAGGTGGCCTACAAACTGGAAAATAATTATATCGCAGAGATTCTCCCACAGGAGTGAGAATTCTGAGCCCCACGTCAGGCTCCCAAGTCTGTGGGTCTGGCATCAGGAGAAGGCGCTGCCAGAGCATTTGGCTTTGAACACTAGCGGGGCTTGAGTGCAGGAGCTCCAAAGGACTGGGGAAACAGAGATTCCATTCTTGGAGGGCAAACACAAGGTTTCTTGTGCACTAGGAACCAGGGCAAAGCCGTGACTCCATAGGAGCCTGCGCCAGACATAGCTGTGGGTCTTGGAGGGTTTCTTGGAGAAGTGGGGGTTGGCTGTGACTGTCTGTGGGGGCAAATACACTGCTGGTGGAGGCCTCAAGAAATAATCATCACCATGAGCTCTTCGGGAGATTGTCATCTTGGCACCGACAGCTGGACCCAACCAACAGCCTACAGGCTCCAGTGCAAGGATGCCTCGGGCCAAACAACCTACAAGGTGGGAACACAGCCTCACCCACCAGCAGACAGGCTGCCTAAAGTCTTCCTAACCCCACAGCTGCCTCTAAACAAACCCCCTGACAAGGTCCTGCCCACCAGAGGGACAAGACCCAGCTCCACCCACCAGAGGGCAGGCACCAGTCTCTCCAACCAGGAAGCCTACACAAGTCTCTGGACCAACCTCACCAACTAAGGAGCAGACACCAGAAGCAAAAGGAACTACAGTTCTGCAAACTGAGGAACAGAGACCACAAACACAGAAAGTTAGATAAAATAAGACGGCAGAGAATTATGGCCCAGACGAAGGAACAAGATAAAACCACAGAATAACAGCTAAGTGAAATAGAGATAGCCAATGTAACTGAAAAAGAATACAGAGTAATGATAGTAAAGATGATCCAAGATCTTGGAAAAAGAATGAGGCACAGATGAAGAAGATAGAAGAAATGTTTAATAACGCACTAGAAGCTTTGAGAAGAGAGTTGAACAATACAATAGCTGAAATATAAATACATGAGAAGGAATCAATAGCAGGAAAAATGAGGCAGACTAACAAATAAGTGAGCTGGAAGACAGATTGTTGGAATCACTGCTGCAGAACAGATAAAGAAAAAAGAATGCAAAGAAATGAGAACAGTCTAAGAGACCTCTGGGACAACATTATATACACCAATATTCACATTATAGGGGTTCCAGAAGAAGAGAGAAAGGGCCTGAGAAAATATTTGAAGAGATAATAACTGAAGATTTCCCTAACATGGGAAAGGAAACAGTCACCCAAGTCCAGGAACTGCAGAGGCCCAGTCAGGATAAACCCAAGGAGGAACACACTGAGACACACATTAATCAAATTGACAAAAATTAAATACAATGAGAAAATATTAACAGCAACAAGGATAAGCAACAAATAACATAGAACAAAATTCCCATAAACTTATGAGCTGATTTTTCAGCAGAAACTCTGCAGGCCAGAAGGGAGTGGTATGATATACTGAAAGTGGTGAAAGGGAAGAATCTACAACCAAGAATCCTCTACCCAGCAAGGCTCTCGTTCAGATTCAATGGAGAAATCAAAAGTTTTACAGACAAGTAAAACCTGAGAGAATTCAGCACCAACAAACCACCTTTACAACAAATGCTAAAGGAACTTCTCCAGGTAAAAAGAAAGTCACAACTAGAAACAAGAAAATTATTAATGGAAAAGTTCACTGGTAAAGGCAAACAGAGTAAAGGTAGGAAATCATCCACACAGAAATGATATCAAAGCCAGCAGCTGTGAGGAGAGGATGGTACAAATGTAGGATATTGAAAATGCATTTGAAATTAAAAGACCAGCAGCTTAAAACAATCTTGTTTATATACAGACTTCTATATCAAAACCTTATGGTAACCATAAACCGAAAATCTACAAAAGATACACACACACAAAAAAAGAAAAAGCAAGGCAAACACAACTCTAAAGATAGTCATCAAATCACCAGAGAAGAGAAAAGAGGAAGGGAAGAAAAAAGCCCCACAAATACAAATTCAAGACAATTAACAAAATGGCAATAAGAACATACATACAGATATGCTCCACCCAAAAGACTTATAGGCTGGCTGAATGGATACAAAAACAAGACCCATATATATGTTGTCTACAAAAAACCCACTTCAGACCTAGGGACACATACAGACTGAAAGTGAAGGAATGGAAAAAGATATTCCAAGCAAATGGAAATCAAAAGAAAGCTGGAGTACCAATCTTTTATCAGACAAAATAGACTTTAAAATAAACACTGTTACAAAAAAAAAAAATAAGGACACTGAATAATGATCAAGGGATTAATCCAAGAAGAAGATATAAAAATTGTAAATATATATGCCCCCAACATAGGAGCAACTTGATATATAAGGCAAGTACTAACAGCCATAAAAGGAGAAATCAACAATAACACATAATAGTGGGAGATTTTAATGCCACTATCATTAAAGCCCACCTTCAACAAAGGACAGATCATCCACAGAGAAAATCACTAAGGAAACACAAGTCTTAAACGACTTAGTTGATATTTATACGACATTCCATCAGACAGCAGCAGAATACACATTCTTCTCAAGTGCACACAGAACAACCTCCAGGATAGATCACATCTTGGGTCACAAATCAAGCCTCTGTAAATTTAAGAAGATTTACATCATAGCAAGCATCTCCTCCAACCACACTGCTCTGAGATTAGAAATCCACTACAAGGAAAAAAACTGTAAAAAACACAAACACATGGAGGATAAACAATATATTACTAAACAACCAATGGATCACTGAAGAAATCAAAGAGGAAATAAAAAAATACTTAGACACAAATGAAAACACGATGATCTGAAACGTGGGAGGCAGCAAAAGCAGTTCTAAGGGGGAAGTTCATAGAAATACAACCTTACCACAGGAAAGAAGAAAAATCTCAAATATTAACAACCTAACCTTACACCAAAAGCAACTAGAGAAAGAAGAACAAACAAATTCCAAAGGTAGCATAAGAAAAGAAATAATAAAGATTAGAGCAGAAATAAATGAAATAGAGATGGAGAAAACAATAGAAAAGGTCAATGAAACTAAAAGCTGGTTCTTTGAAAAGATAAAAAATTGGTAAACCTTTAGCCAGACTCATCAAGAAAAAAAGGGAGGGCTCAAATCAATAAAATTAGAAAAGAAAAAGGAGAAGTTATAACTCACACCATAGAAACACAAAGGATCTATAAGAGACTACTACAAGCAACTATATGCCAATAAAATGGACAACCTAGAAGTACTGGACAAATTCTTAGCAAGGTACAATCTCCCAAGACTGAACCAGGAAGAAATAGAAAATATAAACAGACCAATCACAAGTACTGAAATTGAAACTGTGATTTAAAAATTTCCAAGAAACAAAAGTCCAGGACCAGATGGCTTCACAGGCAAATTCCATCAACATTTAGAGAAGCGGTAACACCTATCCTTCTGGAACTCTTCCAAAAAATTGCAGTGGAAGGAATACTCCCAAACTTGTTCTATGAGGCCACCATCACCCTGATACAAAAACGAGACAAAGACACCACAAAAAAGAAAATGACAGGCCAATATCACTGATGAACATAGATGCAAAAATACTCAACAGAATACTAAAAAACCAAATTCAACAATACATTAAAAGGATCATACACAATGACCAAGTGGGATTTATCCCAGAGATGCAAGAATTCTTCAATATGCACAAATCAATCAGTATGATACACCACATTTACAAACAGAAGAATAAAAACTGTATCATCATCTCAACAGAAGCAGAAAAAGCTTTCAACAAAATTCAGCACCCATATATTATAAAAATTCTCCAAATGTGGGCATAGAGGAAACCTACCTCAACATAATAAAGGCCATATATGACAAGCCCACAGCTAACATCATTCTCAACCATGAAAAGTTGAAAGCATTTCCTCTAAGATCATGAACAAGACAAGGATCCCCAGTCTTGCCACTTTTATTCACTTTTATAGTTTTGGAAGTCCTAGCCATCGCAATCAGAGAAGAAAAAGAAACAAAAGGAATCCAAATTGGAAAAGAAGAAGTAAAACTGTCACTGTTCACAAATGACACAATATTATACATAGAAAATCCTAAAGATGCTACAAGAAAACTACTAGAGCTAATTAGTGAATTTGGTAAGTTTGCAGGATACAAAACTGATGCACAGAAATCTCTTGCATTCCTATACACTAACAATGAAAGATCAGAAAGAGGAGTTAAGGAAACAATCCCATTTACCATCACATCAAAAAGAATAAAATACCTAGGAATAAACCTACCAAAGGAAGCAAAAGACCTGTACTCTGAAAACTGTAAGATGCTGATGAAAGAAACTGAAGATGACACAAACAGATGGGAATATATACCATGCTCTTGGATTGGAAGAAACAATATTATCAAAATGACTATTCTACCCAAGGCAATCTACAGATCCAATGTAATCCGTATCAAATTATCAATGGCATTTTTCACAGAACTAGAACAAAAAAAATTGAAAATTTGTATGGAGACAAAAAAGACCCTGAATAGCCAAAGCAATCTTGAGAAAGCAAAATGGAGCTGGAGGAATCAGACTCCTCCCTGACTTCAGACTATCCTACAAAGCTACAGTCATCAAAACAGTATGGTACTGGCACAAAAGCAGAAATACAGATAAATGGACCAGGATAGAAAGCCCAGAAATAAACCCACACAACTATGGTCAATTAATCTACAACAATGGAGGCCAGAACATACAATGGACAAAAGACAACCTCTTCAATAAATGGTGCTGGGAAAACTGGACAGCAACATGTAAAAAGAATGACACCAGAACATTCTAACACCATAGACAAAAATAAACTCAAAATGGATTAAAGACCTAAATGTAAGGCCAGATACTATAAAACTCTTAGAGGAAAACACAGGCAGACACTCTGGCATAAATCGCAGCAACATCTATTTAGATCCACCTCCTAGGGTAATAAAAATAAAAACAGAAATAAACAGACCTAATTAAACTTAAAACCTTTTGCACAGCACAGGAAACTATAAACAAAACAAAAAGACAATCTACAGAATGAGATAAAATATTTGCAAAGAAAGCAACTGACAAAGGATTAATCTTCAAAATATACAAACAGTTCATGAAGCTCAATATCAAAAAAACCCCACAAAACAAAACAATCAATAAATGGGCAAAAGATGTAAATAGACATTTCTCCAAAGAAGATATACAGGTGGCCAAAAAGCACAGGAAAAGATGCTCAACATCTCTAATAATTAGAGAAATGCAAATCAAAACTACAATGATGTATCACCTCACACCAGAATAAAATAACGCCATTTGCAACATTTGCAGCAAAAAGAATAAAATAATGCCATTTGCAGATGGACCTAGAGATTATCACACTAAGTGAAGTCAGACAGAGAAAGATAAATATAACATGATATCCTTACATGTGGAATCTAAAAAAATGATGTAAGTGAACTTATTTACAAAACAGAAACAGACTCATAAATTTGAAAACAAATTTATGGTTACCAAAGGGGAAAGGCGGGGGAGGGACTAGTTAGGAGTTTGGGATTAACATATACACACTACTATATATAAAATAAACAAGGATATACTTTATAGTACAGGGAACTCTACTCAATATTCTATACTAATCTATATGGAAAAAGAATCTGAAAAAGAATGCTTATATGAATATGTAAAACTAAATCATTCTGCTGTACCCTGAAACTACTACAACATTATAAATCAACTATACCCCAGTATAAAATTAAAATGAAATTTTAAAAAAATGGCCAAGTATGAAAAGAAGGAAAACATGATTCATGACCAGGAAACAAGTCAATCAATAGGACAGAAGAAAAAATGTCATCTGAGATTAAATTTGCTTCCAAGGACCTCAAAGCTGCTATTCTAATACACTCCATAGGTTAAAGAAGATAGAGAAAAACATGAACATGTTGAGAAAACAGAGTTAAAACAAAAGTCCAAAACTGAACTTCAAGGCAGGACAATATACTCCCTGGAGAGGAGAAAAACACTAAAAGGCTCCAAAGGGTTTTGTTATAAGGATTACCAATATTTACATCAGATATAAAAACTGACATAGATCTCTTTAATAAAACATGTAGGTTCTCATGTGCTTTTGCATTCATTTTGTTATGTTCCAATTATATAGTTATTTGGAAACTGCATTGTTTGCTTGTGAATGGTGCAAAAGGCTAATACCTTAATGTCGTTATGGCAACTTTTGACCTCAAAGGCACTCTGAAAAGGTCACTGGGACTCCCAAGTCAAAGGGCCATATGGTCCTAAGAGACTGCCATATTCAGTGCCTCTAGGAATTCCTCATTAATTTCAAAGGGCACCTGGCCAACTGAGCACTCTATTACTCTAGTGGTTCTTAAGTTGTGGCTCTGGGGTGACATATGAGAATCTGCATTTCTAACAAATTTTCCCAGATGATTCAAAAGTCTTTAATATTAGAATAGCAAACATTTCTGTTCCCCTGTGATTTATTCTAAATGGCAGCTTTAAAAAAAAAGTCAGTATGCCCAAACATGAGATTTTCAAACTGTTCGTGCTTACCTTACAAATTCAGTACATTATTCTTACTAACTTTCTCTGCTAAATAAAGGACCCAAAATTAAGTATTAACTTTCACCTCTCCCAATCAAGTTAGGTTCCTCTTGTCTCCCCAGACCAGTGTGTGGAATCCTGAGCAAACTCAAAGTGCTAGTAATTATCCAAAAATATAATGACGCTTTTAGACAAATGAATAATTAAAACCCATTGCCAGCTGACCAGATCTAAAAGAAAAGTTAAGTCATCTGGATTTTAAAAAATTATACCAAGTGTAAATATGAATCTACACAAAAGACATAAAGAGAAATGTAAATGGACAATATATAAATACATTGTTCTCATTTAAAAAATATATTAAAGTGCAAATAACATTTTGTACAAGTTATTGTTCTCATTTTAAAAACACATTGTTCTCATTTTAAAAATGTATTAAAGTGCAAATAACATTTTATAAGAAGAAAACAATGTATTATGTGGATTACAAGATACGCAGAAGTAAAATAAATGACAACAAGAACACAAAGGATGAAAGACAGAAAAGGAAAATATTCTGTAATAACACAGTTGAAGTAACAAGATATTTTTTGAAGGCAGACTTACACTTTAGAGATGTATATTTAGAAACCACTAAAAATACAAACAAGTATATCTCAGAAGCCAAAAGTGGTTAAAAAATAAGTAGTTAAGGGAATTCCCTGGTGGTCCAGTGCTTAGGACTTGTGCTTTCACTGCTGAGGGCCCGGGTTCAATCCCTGGTCAGGGAACTGAGGTCCTGCAGGCCACACAGTGCAGCCAAAGAAAAAAAAAAAGGTTGGGGGTGGGGGGGGAATGAATTAATCACAGAGAAGGCAGGAAAAAGGGGGGAAAAAAAGACAAAAAACTAGAAGGTAAACAGCAAGGTTTCAAATTCAACCACAAAGATAACATTAAATATAAGTGATATGAACATTTTGCTAAAACACAAAAATTATCAGTGCTAATAAAAAGTAAAACAAACATACTGTCTCTTAGAAACTGACTGTGAATGTAAAGACACAGGTTAGAAATAAAAGGACAGAAAAACTATATATCACACAAAGCACACAATAAGCAAATGATAGTCTGACTGACTATACAGTACCAAACAAAATTCAGGAAAAGAAATACTACCAGGAATAAAAATAAACAATGCAAAATGTTAAAAGGGAAAATGCATCAGGAGGATGTAACAATCCTAAGTGCTTTGCCACTTAAAAACAGAGCTTCAAAATGCCTGAAGCAAATCTTGTTAAAAAAGAAGATAACACACAAATTATACTTAGATACTCAAATTCCTTTCTCAATATTTAATAAAACAAGTAGATAAGATATTAAAAGGATACAGAAGACTTCAGCAATACGATCAGCCCACTGGAACTAATACCCATCAAGAAAAAGTACTCTTTTCAGTCACATATGGAACATTTCCCAGGATCATATGCTAGGCCGTAAGACAAATTTCAATACATTCAATAAGTTTGAACCATACATGAAATATTATCCAGAGTGACACACAAACGAAGGATATAAAAATTATAACAATATGAAATTATGAAACAAATAGTTGGAAAGTAAATTCTACAAAACCAATAGATCAAACAAGAAATCACAGGACATTTTAAAAAATATCTTGGATTAAATGAAAATAAAAACACAACAACAAAACTTGTGTGATGCAGCTAAAGCAGTTTTCAAAGGAAAATAGAGAGCCTTATGCTTTACATTAAAAAAGCAAAACCGGGATTTCCCTGGTGGCGTAGTGGTTAAGAATTCACCTGTCAATGCAGGGGACACGGGTTCAAGCCCTGGTCCAGGCAGATCCCACACTGCAGAGCAACTAAGCCCATGTGCCACAACTACTGAGCCTGCGCTCTAGAGCCTGTGAGCCACAACTACTGAAGCCTGCGCACCTAGAGCCCGTGCTCCGCAACGAGAAGCCACCGCAATGAGAAGCCCGCGCACCGCAACAAGAAGCCCACACAACACAACAAAGAGTAGGCCCCACTTACTGCAACTAGAGAAAGGCTGCGTGCAGCAACGAAGACCCAACGCAGCCAAAAATAAATTCATTAAAAATAAATAAATAAAAATAATAAAGCAAAACCAAGTCTCAATTCATGAGCTTAAATTTTATCATAAAACAGCAAAGAAAGGAAGGGCAAGGTAAACCAAATCAGTATAGAAAATCCTAAGGTATCTAGAAATAAATAAATAAACTTCTGAAAGCTAATAACCAGGTTCATCAAGGTTGCAGAATACAAGATAAATATGCAAAACTCAGCTGTATTTCTATGCACTAGCAATAAGCAATCCAAATATGAAATAAAGAAAATAATTCCATTTACAATAGCATCAAACAGAATACTTAGAATAGCTTTAACAAAAGTATAAATCTTGCCCATTTAAAGCAACAAAATATCATTGCAATAAATTTTAAAAGGCCTAAATAAATGGAAAGACAGATAATCTCAATGTTCATGGATCAGAAGAATTACAGTTGTGAAGATGGCAATACTCCAGGAGTTGAGCTACAGATTCAGTCGAACCCTCTCAAAATCTCAGCTCTGCCTTTACAGATATTGACAAACCAATCCTAAAATTATGGAAATGCAAGTTACCCAGAATAGCTAAAACAACCTTGATAAAGAAAAAAACTTGGAGGGCTCACACTATTCAATTTCAATTACTCTGTTATGGAAAACACTCCTGTTTCTCATCTATATTACTGTCTCCACTCACAAAATACTTCTGTATTCTCAATACTACTTCACTGCTGGTCACTGAATGTGTAGAGGTTTTTCCCACTACCAGGCAACTCTGCAATACAAGCAAGGTGTCCTACATTCAATTCAGTTCTGACATATCCACTTGGAGTTTGCATCAGATCTCACAGGCTAGGGGTTCAGTCCGGAAAGACTGCCTCTCCTCACACTTCAGATGTCAATTACAAGCCCAAGCAAGTTACGACCTGTGCTACTGACCAACTAGCTATAAATGGGAGGTTCCCACATCCTCGTCCTCAGGTTTAATTTGCTAGAATGGCTCACAGAACTCAGGAAAACAGTTTACTTACTATTAATAGATCGCCATGTTTATTACAAAGCATACAACTCAGAAACAGCCAGATGAAAAAGCTGCATAGGGCAAAGCTTCCATGCCCTGTCCAGGAGCATCAACCTCCCACCACCTACAAGTGTTCAGCAACAACAAAGCTCTCTGAACCCTAGAGTTCAGAAATTTTTATGGAGATTTCATTATGTAGGAATAACTGTTATTAGTAATTAAGTCAACCCCTGGAGGTCAGGGGGTGGGCCTGAATGTCCCAACCCTCAAATCACTTGATTGGTATTCCTGGCAACAAGCCTACATCCTCAGGGGGGTTCCAAATGCTACCTCATTAACATGAACTATGGCATGGTTGAAAGGGGCTTGTTATGAATAACAAAAGACACCTCAATCTCTCTTACACTTAGGAAATCACAAGGGATTTAGAACTCTGTGCCAGGAACAGGGATGAAGACCAAATCTTCTTTCTTATTATAAATCACAATAACATACTATACTATTAAGATAGTACTGGTGTGAGAATAAACATTATAAAAATAAAAATAGAGACCAATGGAATATAAGTGAGAGGACAGAAATAAACCCTTACATCTATGGACAACTGAATTTCAACAAGGGTGCTACAGTTCAATCAGAAAAATATAGTCTCTTCAACAAATGATGTTGGAAAACACCACTACTCACACGCAAAAGAATGAAGTTGTAACACATACCATCTATAAAAATTAACTCAAAATGAATAACAGACCTAAATGTAGAGAAAAAAATATAAAATATACAGAAAAAAATAGGAGTAAATGTTTTTGACTTTGAGTTAGGCAAAGTTTTCTGAGATTTGACAAAAAAGAGGAAAAGAGAAAATAGGCCAGCTGGATATTGTCAAAATAAAAAACTTTTGCGATTCAAAGAGCTCTATGTAGAAAGTGAAAAGACAACTCACAGAATGGAAGAAAATATTTACAAAACATATAACTGATAAAGAGACTTATATCCAGATTATATTTAAAAATCTTAAAAGTCAAACAATGAAGACAAATAACCCAACTTATAAATGGAGAATGGGATGTGAACAGACATTTCTCCAAGGAATATATACAAACAGCCAGTAAGCAATTAACACATTAAAAATGCTCAAAATTAGAGAGATACAACTCATAACTATAATGAAATCCCACTTCACACTCCACTTTTTTAGGAGGGCTAAAAAAAAAAAAAAAAAACAGACAGTAACAATTATTCAGGTACATGTGGAAAAACAGGAACCCTCATTCATTGCTCGTGGGGTGGTAAAAGAAGTGCCACTGCTTTGAAAAATTATTTTGGCAGTTCCTAAAATTGTTAAACAGAGTTACCATATCACCCAGTAATTCTACGCTAAGTATATACAAGGTAGAATGGAAAACTGTGTGCACACAAAAACACAACTGGTCTAGCAGCATTATTCATTAATAGTCAAAATGGAAACAACCCAAAGCCCACCAATGGAAAAACAAAATGTGATATATCCATAAAATCAAATATTACTTAACCAGAAATTGAATTTGATTAAGGATACATATTATAACACTGATGAACCTTAAAAAGATCATGCTAAGTAGAAGAAGCCGCTCAGAAAAAGCTATATATTTTGTGATTCTACTTATATGAAACCTCCAAAATAGGCAAATCTCTATGGACACAGAGTAGATTAGTAGATTAGCGTTTCTTCTTGGGGTGATGAAAATATACTAAAATTAAATAGTGGTGATAGTTCCATATCTCTGTGAACATATTAAAAAATACTGAATTGCGTAAATTAAATTAGGTGAACTTTTGGTACATGAATTCTACCTCAATCAAGTTGTTATTAAAAAAAAAATTCCAACAAAGAAAATTCCAGGTCCAGATTGCTTCTGTAATGAATTCTAGTATGAACTTTTAAGGAAGAAATGATATTAATTTTACAGCACTAGGAATAGAAAGAAAAGAAATAGGTGACAATGAGCAACTATTTAAGGCCTATGACTAACATCATACTTAGTTGTAAATAATAAATAAATTATTCACATTAAATCCTGGCCTGTTCAAAAAAGAAATTAAAACGCATACAGATTAGAAAAACATAAAAATATCTTTATTTACAAATCATATTATTTAATATATAAAATAGTCTAAGGAATCTTCAAGACATCTAGTAGAAGTAACAAGTGAAGTTAGCAAAACAGAGATAAACAACATCAATGAACATGAATTATATTTCTACTTAAATCCAAAAAACAACTGGAAATTGAAGTTTTTAAAAGTATCATTACAGATAGCATCAAAAGATTTAAGGATACATCTCACAAAAAAGGCTGAAGACACATAAGTGAAAACTGTAACACACTGCAAAGGAACATTAAAAGCTAAGGAAAAGGAAGGACATTGTTCACACATCAGAAAATTCAATATTATTAGATGTAAATTTTCCCCCCAATCTTCTAAACGTTCAACACAATCCTTATAAAACACTAGAAAAAATAAATTTTTAAAAAATTTATAGGGAAAGAAAAAGAAACTGTAATAGCCAAAAGAAAAAGTTAAGAGGACTTACTCCTTCTGATGTGAAAACTTACTGCACAGATTAATCAAAATAGTGCATGACTAGTGCACTAGTCAAATAGTGCATACCTATTAAGATAGGTATTTAGATCAATAAACCAGAATGATATTCAGAGAGAAGCCTATGCATATATGTACAATTTATTTCAAAAGGTGCCAAAGCAACTGAATAGGAAAAGGATAACCAGTGAGCCAAGCAGACCTTTAGCTGCAAAAATGAATCACAATCTATATTTCACACCATTTACACAGATTAACTGGAAAAAGTCAAAGACTTAAATGTAAAACCTAAACCAAGGATATTTCTAGAAAAAGAGGAGAAAATCTGAATGACATTTCTTAGGCAAATTATTAAATAGGGGGTGGGGGGAATAGAATAGGAAAGTAAAGGAAATGATAGATTGGACTTCATCAACATGAAAACCTTTTGCCCAACTGTTTCACAACTAAAAAGATCAACCACAGATTAGGAGAAAAATTTTTCAACATGTGTATCTTATAAAAGTCTTCTATTAAGATTGTATAAAGAACTCTTTCAACTGAATTATAAGCTGAAAAACTCAACAAAACAAATGGGCTAAGGATCTGAACTTACTTTTTTAAAAGCTACGTGAATGAACAAATAGCATACAAAAGTTGTTCATCATCATTAGTCAAAGAGAAATGATAAATGAAACCCAAGTAGATACAACAGACCCCCACTAGAAGGATAAAAACTCATCGGGTTTACAACACAAAATGATGGTGAATATTTGGAGCAACTAGAATTACTATAAGTTACTAATGCCCACGTAAATAACACATGCACTTTAAAAACATTTGGCAGTTATTGTTTTCTTCTTCATATACAGGCATACGTCAGAGACACTGCAGGTGTGGTTGCAGATCACAACAATACAGTGAATACCACAATAAAGTGAGTTGTACAAATTGTTTGGTTTCCTAGTACATAGAAAAGCTGTGTTTACACACAGAGTAAACGAATAAGTTTGCAACAGCATTATGTCTTAAAAAACAATGTACATATCTTAATTTAAAATAACACTTTATTGCTAAAAAATGCTAACCATCACTGAGCCTTCAGTGCATGGTAATCTTGCTGGTGGAGGGTCTTGCCTCAGTGTTGATGCTGCTGATTATTAATGGTGGTGGTTACTGAAGGCTGGGGTGGCTGTGGCAGTTTCTCAAAACAAGACAACAATGAAGTTTGTCACATCAACAGACTCTTCCTTTCATGAATTATTTCTCTGTAATATGTAAAGCGAATTGACAGCATTTTACAGACAGTAAAACTTCTTTCAAAACTAGTCAATCCTCTCAAACCCTGCCACTACTTTATTAACTAAATGTGTAATATTCTAAATCCTTTGTTGTCATTTGAAGGATCTTCAGAGTGTCTTCACCAGTAGATTCCATCTCAAGAAACCACTTTCTTTGCTCCTTCAAGAAGCAACTCCTCATCCATTAAATTTTTATCATGGGATTGCAGTAGTTCAGTCACATCTTCAGGATCTGCTTCTAATTCTAATTCTTCTGCTTCTTCCACCACATCTGCAGTTACTTCCTACACTCAAGTTTGGAACCCCTCAAAGTCATCCATAAGGACTGGAATCAACTTCTTCCAAACTCCTGTTCAGGCTGATATTATAAACTCCTCCCATGAATCACAAACGTTCTTAATGGCATCTAGAATGGTCAGTCCTTTCCAGAAGGTTCTCAATTGACTTTGCCCAGACCCACAGAGGAATCAATATCTATGGCAGCCATAGCTTTACAAAATATATTTTTAAAATAATAAGACTTGAAAGTCAAAACAACTCAACACATGGGCTGCAGAATGGATGTTGTGTTAGCAAGCATAAATATACTAATCACATCGTACATCTCCAACAGAGAGCTCTTGAGTGACCAGGTGCATAATCAATGAGCATGTTTTGAAAGAAATCTTTTTTCTGAGCAGTAGGTCTAACAATAGACTTAAAATACTCAGTGAATCATATTGTCAACATATGTGCTGTCATCCAGGCTTTGTTGTTCCATTTCCAGAGCACAGGCAAAGTAAATTCAGCATAATTCCTAAGGCCCCTAGAATTTCTGGAATGGTAAATGAGCCCTGGATTCAAATTAAAGTCACCAGCTGCATTAGCTCGCAACAAGAGAGTCCTTGAAGCTTTGAAGCCTGGCATTGACTTCTCCTCTCTACGTATGAAAGTCCTAGATGGCATCTTTTCCAATAGAAGAGTATTTCATCTACATTAAAACTCTGTTGCGTCATGTAGCCACCTTCATTAATCATCTTAACTAGATCTTCTGGATAACTTGCTGCAGCTTTTCCATCAGCACTTGCTGATCCCCCTTGAACATTCATCTTAAGAGAGACGGCTTCTTTCCTTAACCCTCATGAACCAAACTATACTAGACTCAACCTCTTCTTCTGCAGCTTCCTTGCCTCTCTCAGCCTTTACAGAATTGAAGAGAGTTAGGACCTTGCCCTGGATTACACTTTGGCTTAAGGGAATGTTGTTTGACCTTTTATCCAGGACACTAAAATATTCTCCATATCAGTAATCAGGCTGTTTCACTTTCTTATCATTCATGTGTTCACTCGAGTTATCACTTTAATTTTCCTTCAAGAACTTTTCTTTTGCATTCACAACTTGGCTAACTGGTGCGATCAGCCTAGCTTTCAGTATATCTCGGCTTTCAACATGCCTTCCTTACTAATAATGTCTATTTTTTAATTTAAAGTAAGTGGCATGTAACTCTTCCTTTCATTTGAACACTTACAAGCCATTGTAGGGTTATTAATTGGCCTAATTTCAATATTATTATGTCTCAGGAAATAGGAGGCCTGAAGAGAAAGAGAGAGATGGGGGAATGGCCAGTCAGCGGAGCAGTCAAAACACACACGTATTTATCAATCAAGTTTGCCATCTCATACGGGTGCAATTCATGGTGCCCCAAAACAATTACAACAGATCACCATAACAAGTATAATAATGAAAGAGTTTGAAACGTTGTGAGAATTACGAAAACATGACACAGAGACACAAAGTGAGCAAATGCTGTTTGAAAACTGGCAGCAATAGACATGGTTGGACCCAAGGGGCTGCCACAAACTTTCCATTTGTAAAAAAAAGTAACAGCTGAGAAGCTTAATAAAGTAAAGCACAATAAAACCAAGTATTCCTGTAGGTATAAATACTTGCCATAAGACCCAGGAAACAACAACTAGGGTCTTTACACAAAGGTATGAAAACATAGCCACACACAGACTTGGACTTAAATATTCATAGCACCTTTACTTATGATAGCACCAAAGCAAAGAGGACCTCATGTCTTATCAACAACTGAAAATACACGCCATCGAACAAAACATTACTCATCACTATAAAGAATAAATACAGACACACAGAACAATATCCATGAATCTCCAAAGAATTATGCTAAGGGAAAGAAGCCATACAGACAGTATATAAAGTGTGATTCCATTTATATGAATTTTCAAAAAAGGCAAAAGTATTGAAATAGAAAGAGGATCAGTGATTATTATAAAATGGGTGGGAAGAGAGGACTGACTGAGAAAGGCCATAAGGAAAATTTTCACATGATGGAAATATCTGTATGATTTTGGTGGTATAGCCGTACCCTTTTTTCAAAAGTCACTGAATTATACATAGAAACTTGTTGAATTTTATTTTCTGTTAATTATACCTCAATATAGATGATTTTTTAAAAAACAGGAGAAGAAACAGAAAATCAAATACACTGTAGGCAGTCACATGATAAAGTAGGCTCACCCAATGAGACAAGGTGGCTGTAGTTCTCCAGCATCACATCTCTGTACAGGGTCCTCTGAGCAGAGCTCATACACTGCCACTCCTCCAGGGAAAACTCCACAGTCACGTCCTTGAATGACACTGATGTCTGTGAAAGCACATTTCTCATCAATCTGAAGAATTCAAAATTAGGTGACATGGATAATACCTTTGGAATGTAAGATGAAAACTGAAATTTTTTCACATTATGAAAAATCAAAAATATCTGACAGTACACACATCTGTGATGTCGTCGGGAAGCAGGCATTTTCATAGTTTTGGCTCTGCCTTTAAATTCCATCCAAAATTTGATCACTTCAAAGTACAACTGCTAACATCACCATTTCTTGAAAGGATTACTGAAAGTCCTGCTACATCATTTATTTCCACCACTGTCTCACTAGAGCCCACTCTCAGAGTTATTATTAAATTATAAGTCAGGTCATGTCTTTTCTCAGCTCAAAATTCTCTAAACAACCTAGTAAACAGAGATAAATATTGAATTCATAGATTAGGAGATTCAGTATGATGGAGATTATCAGTTCTCCACAAAGAAATCTATAGATTCAATGAAATCATAATCAAAAGCTTAGCAGGATTTTTAGAATCACAAGTTAATTCTAGTATTTACATAGAAAGCAAACAACCTAGAATATGAAAACAGTTTTGAAAAAGAACAAAGTCGGAGGACTGATATTACTTTATTTCAAGACATACCATAGAGCTTAAGACAAAGAAAGTGTGTGATATTAATGAAAATGAAACACAGAGATCAAAAGAAAAAGTCTAAAAATGATATATACAAACATAATGCACACACACATTTCTTTAATTTAGGTGTCTCGGCAATTCAATGGAGAAAGTATATTCTGACACAAATCATGTTAGACTAAAAAACTCCATTAGACAAAAAATAATAACAATAACCTTGATTCATACTTTGCACTACAAAAAACAATTAATTCAAACTGATCAAGACCTCAATGAATATGCTTTCTGTTTAGATTTTAGAGTCACGTGAATATATCACCTATCTAAAAAAGAAATTGACAGCTGGTGTACTGAAGTTGGAACCAGCAAAATGGTTGAGTGCATGCTCCCTCAACTCAGTATTTAAAATATACTACCAGTACAAATTTCCAAGCCCAACAGCAGACTCTGAAATTCTAGATTTATGACAGGGCCAACCCATTAACACATTTGGCTGTTTTCTGATCAGCATTCCCTGTGTTAAGTAGAAAGTTTAAATATATGAAAACAGAAATTATTGATGTAACAATAAATATAAGAGAAAACTATCAACAAGGTCATGAAAATACATTTTAAAAACAGACAAAAATGTACAATTTTCTCTGAAAATAATAAAAAAATAGAAAACCAGACTAGATCTATGACTGTTTAAATAAAGTGACTCAGTAATCTACATCAACAAACAAAAAGCAGATGTACTCACAAAGTCCAGTTTTAGAGGTGAGTTTCAGGAAGTCTATAACAGATGATTTTCTCATATGAAATAGACAGAGAGAGAGAGAAAGGATAAAAGAAGGAAGGGGGAAGGGAAAGGAGAGGAAAGGAGAAAAGAGCACAAAGAGCCCCAAAGACTAATACAACCAAGATACCACAGTTAGTCAGGGACATACGAAAACAAAATTATAGGCTAATGTAGTGTGTGAATACAGAATAAAAGTTCAAATAGGATAATAGCAAAAAGATGTCGGTTACAAATTTACAACCAAAAAAATAAAGGCTCACACCCATTATCAAGTAGGGTCTATACAAGAATTCAAGAGTAGGTTAACATTCTAAAATCCATTTAAGCTACCTGCTACCTCTAATATTTGGAGATTAAAAAAAATAAGTTATAGCTTTACTCCAATAGATACAAAAAGGTATTCGATGTAATTCAGGGTACATTCATGACCCAAGTAAAACTGATTATAAAAGGGAAATAACTTACACTGATAAAAGATGTGTAACACAATCTGAGAGCAATCTGAAATCAAGAGCTGAATCCATCATACCAGTAACAGGGGGATGAATAAAGAGCTCACCTCAGATATGTTCATTTTCAGTAGGTCTTGGGAGAGTGTAGAGGATGGTGAAGATTCAGCTGGGGCGGGGACAGAAAGAGGAAAAGGTCAGGACACCTGGCCTGTCCTATAGTTTCTACATTCACCTCCCAATCACATCAGCAGCCCAGCTAAGGGCAGCCTCCCTAAGGACTCACTTTGGCCCTTGAAAAGGCAAGGGAAGTACCCTGTGGAAGCACCACTTGTCCATTTTCCAGTTTGAAATGATCATGGGGCTTAAACCTACCACTTCTCAGTTGGTAAAAATAATTTTTTTACTAATTTAAACAATACAAACAAAAAACTAACAGACTAAAATACACCAAAGGACGACATGTTTCATTAAAATTAACAGTAGAAGAAAAGACACAGCCTGCATCCTTACTTTGTTTGCCTAGCAATATTGTTTACCCCTGGAGTTAGAAAATCCACAGGAAGCCCAGTAAAAAGGATGGCAAGCTTTAAGACAATTTTTAAAAACGTTATTGAAGTGGGCTGCAGTTTCTCAAAAGGGACTCTTGATAAGTTTCTTCTGATGACTGAACGGTATGAACGACTGTTCCACTCCTGGCTCTGTCACAATCCGGGTGAGCCTGGAGAAGTCACCGGCGCTCTCCCTGAGACTCAGATCTGCTTTCTGCTTAACGTGTGTTTAATGCAGATGCTCATACCGCTATTACGAGATAATTGGGAGGCTTATGTAAACCACCCAAGGAAAAGAACAAAGTGTCTTCTAAATAACATCTATTATCACTTTTTCGGCGGTTAGTACCTGGCACTTTGCTCTTTTTCCAAAAGACAGCACATCGAATTCTCAGAACAACGCCATGAAGCAGGCATTATGCATAGCCTCCTTTGCAGACCTGACTCGTCCCCAGGTTACTTCTCCCGCCCACAATACCTGTGACACGGCTGTAACTGACCGGGTCTCTCCCGCTCCAGAGCAGGGCTGCCTAGCACACCCTCCGCCCGCGCTTTCTGGCCCGCTCACGGCCAGCGTGACCACCGCGCTTTTCCTCCCACTGTCCGCCCCGGCGTCCCCCCGTCAGATGCAGGCCGGGCCGGGCATTCCATCCCCACACGCACCGTCCCCGCTCCTAACGGGTCTCAGCTCCACCTGCTCCCGAGACCACAAGGCCCGAACTGGGATCGCCCCACCCACCTTCCCAGGGCCGAGATCCAGGCCAGACCCGGGCACTGCGGTCCCGCCTGGACCAGAAGGCGGCCCGAGACGTACCACTTCCGCCCCCGCCACAAGAACTCCGCTCTCAGCAAAGCTCCAGGCCACACGAAGTCCCCGTCCCCCCAGTGCAGATCCCGCACCTGCGAGGGCCGAAGCTCTAGGTACTTCACACCACGAGGCCTGTGAGGGCGGAAGGGATGAGGCGGGGCCTATGTTGCACAGGCGCAGAGGAAGCCCCAGAAACCAGGAGGGCTGTGGAGGGAGAAAGACTACATTTCCCGTCGCTCCCCGCGCCCTGGGGTGTCTTGAACAGAGCAATCAATTTATTGCAGCAGAGTAGAAATACGGGGGAAATGCTTGTTCCGTGGTCCTGGGTTCTCCGAGACCCCGGATTGGTGGCCTATGTGGGTGTACCAAGGCAAGCATGTAAAGGTCATGACTGATATCAGATTCTCCAGATTGCTAGATCCTGATAGTCCCGAGAAAATATCTTCCTAATGGAATAGAATTTTCCGTCTCTGTATTAATTAACCTACTTGGCATCAAGGGGGCGTCCTTTGTGAAAAACAAATAGCGTATTTTCTCAAAAGTGAGTTCACTGGTTTAGTCATAATGGGACAGACTTTTTTTTCATTTACTGCAATTTTGAAACCAAGCAGGACGCTACAGGGCTCTTCTGGATACAAAAGCCTTTCCCTGTCGCTTGCATCTTTGTAGGAAAAAGGTTTCAGCTCCTAGACCATCGCTGAGTTCCAAAGGACAGATTCAAACAGTTACTAACCAGGGAAGGGAGGGAATGCAGAAGCAAAGAGGAGCAGTCGAGAAACAATAGTGCAGCTATAAAACAGGGACCTGGTTCCTCCTCAAGGGATTATACATAAAATATCTTTGAGTTTTGTTGCAGGATCTAAAGCCCCCTCTCTGCAGGAGGATGGTAACTTCAGGTTGAGCACAATATTCCTGAAGAGCACCCAGTCACCTCATCACCAACCAAAGTAGATACCTTGCAGGCTCCGCCCCCAAATATGCCTATAAAACTCTTCCCTCAAAATCATCTAGGAGTTCAGGTCTTTTGAGCATGAGCCACCCATTCATTCTCCTTGCTTGACCACTGCAGTAAATCTTTACCTGCTCCAAACATCAGTGTTTTGGTCTGTTTGGCCTTACTGTGCATCAGGTACATGAACTTGCATTAGGCAATGATTTTCTATGTAACAATGCCTGACCTTCTAACGCTAAATCTAAATATGACAGTATTATGCACTGATAGCCCAACCATGTTTGTTTTATGCAAACTAGATGGCCCTCCTCATGACATAGGCCTAGGAAAATACTCAATATACTTTGCAAGTATTTTTTTATACACCACCAATTCTGACCGGTGCAAGGCTGTTGAAAAATCATTATTCTTTCAACATTTTATGGAGTATTTCCTGTGTTTTTTAATGTATATAAATATATTTCAACATTTTGTTTTAAATTATGCAAAAACACAAGATCAGTTTCATCAAAAGAGTAGTGCTTGATGGGATAATTGGAGGAAGTTCCCACTCTCCATCTCCTTCACAAACATAACCAATGTTAATTAGCCTCAACTTTATTCAGTGCAGAACACCACACAAATACATTTTTCAAATACAAGCTTTCCTTTTTTCTACTTATTTACAGCTTATTTTGACCCTTAACTAAAATGTAATCATATCATCAGGTCAAACTATTTAGAACTACATTGCTGGGCTGCACCCTGCACGCCTGCAAGAAAAGATATCTTTACAAAAGTGAAACAGTGACATTATCCTGTCTGCCTCTAATATAATCCTGGCCACTATATATCCTCTCTCTTCTTTAAATCTCTTATGCAGGTTAATACTTTTCTTCATAGAGACTTACATATAGGTAAACATTTATTAAGTTCTTTCAATTTGAATCCTATTACAGTAAATAAAACACTCTCACATATGGTATAACAAGTATTTATTTGCATATAGGAGAGATGCTTGTTTTGATATATTAACAATATTTTCTCCTTCATTCTCTAATTTATTTTTAAACTAATTTTAATATTAATGGTCTTGGATTTTCATGCACATAATGACAAGTTACTCAATTTCAATTTTATCATAATTTGTCCTCTATTATGGGCTGAATTGTGCCCATCTTCCAAATTAATATGTTGAAGCCCTAAGCCTGAGTACTCTATTATGTAACTATATTCAGAGTTAGGGCCTTCAGAGAAGTAATTAAGTTAAAATGAGGCTGTTAAAGTAAGCTCTAATCCAGTCCAACTGGTGTTCTTATAAGAAGCTTTGGATACACAAGGAGACACAAGGAATGCATACCTACAGAAGAAAGACCATATGAAGACACAATAAGAAGCCAACACTAAAAAAGTCCCAGAGATCTAAAGCACAATATAGTGAATACAAACAACAATATTGTTGCATTATAATCGTCAAACTTGCTAAGAGACTAGATCTTAATTATTCCAATCACCAAAAAAAAAAAAAAAAAAAGATAATCATGTGACATGATCAAGGTGCTAATTGTCCCTACAACAGCAATCATACTACAATACATAAACCTATCAAATCAACATGTTTTACAACTTAAATTTACATAATGTTATATGTCAAATATATTTCAATTTAAAAAAGGAGACAACCACCTGCAAGCCAAGGAGAGATTCCACAGAAGACACCAAAATTAAGGACACCTTGATTATGAACTTCTAGACTCTCGAACTGTAAGAAAATATATTTCTGTTGCTTGAGCCCTCAGTCTGTACAATTTTGTTATGGCAGACCTAGCAAACTAATACACCTCTTTAATGAATTAAAAGTAATAAGCACAAAAAGGCTGGTGGAGCTTTATTGAATAAGTCATAATTGAATTTAAGTAAAGATTATTAATGGAGATAAAGTATATATACATCTCATCTCATATATTATACATATTATATATGAAATATCTTTTCTGTGTATTCATAAAACCTGCTGTGTGACACCTATTATTCTAGATGCTGTGTTGACAGTAGGGAAAAAGAAATAAAAACCCCTTTACTCTGCTCTTGGTTTTCTGTTCAGAATTAGTCTATAAGTTGGAGTCACAGCAAGAGAGCAAGAGAGTATAGCACTAACCTGGGAGAAAGTCCTGACCAAATTGGTGCTGCTCCCTTAGGCTGAGGTGCTTGGTCATGGCTGGCCCTTTGTTCAGGACAAGATAGTCCAAAGAAGAGCCTTGCTCTCATCTCACTTAACAAATCTTAATGGCAAAACAGAAAAAGATCAAACCGTTTACAAACAACATAAATACATCTCAGAACCAAGCTCAAGAATATATATCTATATTTCTATATAGCATCCAATGCCTTCTGGCCTCTAAGATTTCTGCTGAGAAATTGGTTGATAATCTTAATGAGGATGGATACCTTGTTCGTGACAAGTCACTTTTTTCCTACTACTTTCAAGATTCTCTCTTTGTCTTTGTCTTTCAACAGTTTAATTTTAATGTATCTCAGTGTGGGCCTCTTTGGGTTTATTCTCTTGGTAGATGATTGAGTTTCTTGAATTTGTACATACCTCCTTTTCTCTAATTTGGGAGATTTTTGGCCCTCATCCTTCAAGTAATCTCTCTGCTCTTTTCTCTCTTCTTCATCTGGGACTCACATAATGCATACATAAGTACACTTGATGTTTTAAATAACTTGATGTTTTAAATAACTAATTTTTTTTTTTTTTTTGCGGTATGCGGGCCTCTCACTGCTGTGGCCTCTCCTGTTGCGGAGCACAGGCTCCGGACACACAGGCTGAGCAGCCATGGCTCACGGGCCCAGCCGCTCCACAGCATGTGGGATCCTCCCGGACCGGGGCACGAACCCATGTCCCCCGCATCGTCAGGCGGACTCCCAACCGCTGCGCCACCAGGGAAGCCCTAAATAACTAATTTTTTAACGAGTCTCACTCTAGCTTCTCCTTGCAGCTATGTAATTTATTATATGGGTCCACCAATAATCTAGTTCTCCAGAGAATGCAAATCTAAGATCTGCAGGTCTTAAAAAATTAACCTTGGTAAAGCAGTTTGGTCACTGAATTCAGCTCTCTTCAGGAAGGATTAATTTCCTCCATGCACCTCCTGCATAATGATCAGGATAAAAAGAATATGGGGTTATATGGACCTATTTTGAAATTTAGGTTCTGCCCTGATAATTCTAGTTTAGGTTACACCCTTCTTTTCCTTGAAAGCTCCCTGAGGGTGCAACACTGTTATAGTCTTGAGTCGTTGTACAGATATATGGAGGTGACTAAATCCTATGTCAGGTTCTTTCCCTGAAGTTAGTCAGAATACTCAGATAAAATAATTATTTTAATTGTTATTTTTACAGAGGGATGTCTAATATGTGATTTGGTTTCACCCTACTTTCTAACTAATAATTCTCAGGAAAAAGGGCCCCTGAGAGTAGCTGTGATTAAATTCAAAAAGCAAATACAAATGAGCCATAAATTCTTTGTGTGTGTGTGTGTGTGTGTGTGTGTGTGTGTGGTACACGGGCCTCTCACTGTTGTGGCCTCTCCCGCTGTGGAGCACAGGCTCCAGAGGTGTAGGCTGGGCGGCCATGGCTCACGGGCCTAGCCGTTCCACGGCATGTGGAATCTTCCCAGGCCGGGGCACAAACCCGTGTCCCCTGTATCGGCAGGTGGACTCTCAACCACTGCGCCACCAGGGAAGCCCCATAAATTCTTTAAAAAATAAAATCAAGAGGTTTTTTTTTTTTTTTTTAATTCTATTTATTTATTTATTTATTTATGGCTGTGTTGGGTCTTCATTTCTGTGTGAGGGCTTTCTATAGTTGTGGCAAGCGGGGGCCACTCTTCATTGTGGTGCACGGGCCTCTCACTATCGCGGCCTCTCTTGTTGCAGAGCACAGGCTCCAGACGCGCAGGCTCAGTAGTTGTGGCTCACAGGCCTAGTTGCTCTGCGGCATGTGGGATCCTCCCAGACCAGGGCTCGAGCCCGTGTCCCCTGCATTGGCAGGCAGATTCTCAACCACTGTGCCACCAGGGAAGCCCCAAGAGGTATTTTTTAAAAACTTTATTTTTTCATCATTTTGAAAGATTTTGCTGTTCTCCCCAACTGCCAAGTTGACAGGTTTTTTTTTTAGTCTCTTTCTTTCCTTCTTTTTTCTTGCTTTGTTTCTGACAAGAAATTTGTCATCTTTATCTTAGCTTCCTTGTACAAATTATTTTTTTCTCCAGCTGCTTTTATTTTTTAAAGCTTTTTTAAAAAAATAATTTATTTTATTTTATTTATTTTTGGCTGCATTGGGTCTTTGGTGCTGTGCATGGGCTTTCTCTAGTTGTGGCAAGGAGGGGCTACTCTTCATTGCAGTGCACAGGCTTCTTGTTATGGTGGCTTCTTTTGCTGCAGATCACAGGCTCTAGGTGCATGGGCTTCAGTAGCTGCAGCACTGTGGGCTCAGTAGTTGTGGCTCACAGGCTCTAGAGCACAGGCTCAGTAGTTGTGGCACACAGGCTTAGTTGCTCTGCGGCATGTGGGATCTTCCCGGACTGGGGATCAAGCCCATGTCCTCTGCATTGGCAGGCGGATTCTTAACCACTGAGCCACCAGGGAAGCCTCCAGCTGCTTTTAATATTTTATATTTATCACTGGTTTTGAGCAATTTGATTATGATATACTTTGGTGTAGCTTTATGTTTCTTATGCTTGACATAAACTTCATGGATGTATGGATTTACAGTTTGAAAAGTTTTCAAGCATTATTTCTCTAAATTTTCTCTCCCATATCCCTCACACTCCTACAGGAACTCCAATTGCATACTTACCTGGTCACTTGAAGTTTTTCTACCGTTTGCTGTTCATTGTTAATTTTTTTCTCTTTTTTTTTTCTTATGTCTTTTCCCTAGAAATTCATAATGTGCTGTTGATCCCATCAATTGTAATTTTTATATCAAGCATTGTAGTTTTCATCTACATCTAGAAGTTCAGTTTGAATCTTTTATCTCCCATGCCTCTGCTTAACTTTTTGAATGTACAGAATACAGTGACAATAACTGTTTTAAAACCCTTCTCCTAATTCTAACACCAGTATATGATTAGGAACAATTTTAATTGGTTTATTTTGCTCTGCATGGATCCCATTTTCTTGAATCTTTACAAATCTGATCATTTTTAATTGGATTAGAGACTCCAATGGGTGGTGGATATTTTGTAGTCAAAAAAAATATAGAAAGTATTGAAAGGGGAAAAAATCTTATCAACTGAGAATTTTATATCTAATTGAGAGTTTTATATCTAGAAAAAAATGTCTTTATAAATGTGTAAGATATTAACATATTCCCTGTTAAACAAAAGCTGAGGGAATTCATGATCACTAGACTACCCTAAAAAATGCTGACAGCACTCCTCCAGATTATAATGAAAGGACACTAGGGAGTAATTTGAAACCATATGAACATATAACAATCTCCAGTAAAGGTATACCCATGAGAAAATTTTTAAAAATTATAATTTTGTTTATAACTTTACTTTTTATTTTCTACAGGATTTAAAAGAAAAATGCATGAATGTCATTATAAAACTGTGTTAATGGGGCTTCCCTGGTGGTGCAGTGGTTGAGAGTCCACCTGCCGATGCAGGGGACAGGGGTTCGTGCCCCGGTCCGGGAAGATTCCACATGCCGCGGAGTGGCTGGGCCCGTGAGCCATGGCTGCTGAGCCTGCACATCCGGAGCCTGTGCTCTGCAACGGGAGAGGCCACAACAGTGAGGTCCACATACCGCAAAAAAACAAAACAAAAAAAAACAGTAGGATAGATAACTGCACTTGGTTTTGGTGAGACCCCTGAAGGTCTCTGCTGTTGAGGCTCAATATGTAGCAGTAATATGCCTGAATGATTAGCAAAATATTAAAATAATATATCTCAGCCAACATTCCATTTGGGGCTCCCTGATTTCAAGGGGTCTTTGCAAATGTTGGTGGTTTCTGATCTAAGACAAAGTATATTCTGCCACAGCATTTACGGAGGTAGGATAAGTAGAGCCAAAATTTGACCTCTACAAACCCCTTGCTATGACACAGGTTTCAATGTGATTCATATCATTACTTAGATGTGTCACTACATTGTATACTTTTCCTTCAATAAACTGTAGATTTGTAAGTATAGTCATTGTGTGTCCTGTGTAACTTCTTTAGCAATTGAACCCATGTTACATGACACATTTAGGGCAGTTACCTATCAAAAACAAAACACAAAACACACACACACGGAGAAGAAAAAGAAGATCAGTCTTGTACATATGATGATAAATTTACCCTCTCTGCTGTTCTTCAATTTCTTCTTGTGGATACAGGTATGCATCTGTTATGGCATTACTACAGCCTGAACAAGTATCTTTCTCATTTTTTATCTGGCATACCTGCTGTAACAAAATATCTCAGTTGTCATTTTTCTAAAAATGTTATTTTATTTCAAACTCATTTTTGCAATATAATTCCCTTGATATAGAATTCTGGGTTACCTTTTTGTGATGAGAAGGATGTCATCCACATGGCTGTTTCCAATGTGTAATATGTCTTTATTACATTAAAAAACTTCCTTACATTAAAAAATAATCTCTGTTGTAATATGTTGTGTCGACTCAGCCTACTGATACCTTTGTTCTCTGCCAGGAATGCCTGGGCAAGCACATTTACTGTATTGACTCAAAGTGAACCCCACAGACATTTCCCACCATCACCACTAGGGAAAATGTTATGACTGGGCCAGCGCTTGTGGTTCTTATTATGATTATAGGACACAACTCAACAAGAAACCATCAGGGAATTTTGAAAAACAAGAGTTATTACTCACAGGTCCTTGAGAGTACATGGCACACATGGGGCCACTCAGTGAAGTTGTGGGGAGAGAGGGAGGGAGGGAGGGACAGAGGGAGAGAGTGCACACCTGGGCTGGGGCTCTCTGTTTATCAGGATTAGATGGGTGGGGTGTCTATGGTTTCATGGGTTCACAATTTTTGGGTGAATTTAAAGCATAGGTGTGAGAATTAGGGTATGGAAAAGAAGAAGTGACCTAAGGGGTCAGTTCTAAGGTTTCCCAGAACTTTCTAGAAGGGAAATTTTATGAGTGGGGCAGTCTGGTTCCTTCTTTAGTACTTTTGCTAATAGCTGTGTCACATAGTTGGCAATACCTTTATTTGAGATGTATGCCTTTGAAATTGATGCCAGGGCAATCAAAAGCTTAATGTCAGGCACTTACACTACAATCCACCCTATGATGCCAAGGCATCAGATTTAATGGTGAGGACACTAACAGCCTGGGTAGCAGGTGTATTAAAACTCAGGGGTAGGTACCAAGAAAGTATGTATTTGATTTTAGTTATGATAACAAATCCTATAATTACACAAAAAATGGTCTGAAATACAGTCAGTAGCCATTGTCCCAAACTTGAAATGTCCAGCCATGAAAATATGTCAGTGATCTTGGAGGCCTAGGGAATCTGTTCAAAGATTTTGGTAATATTACAAAACATTTTAACATCTTGGGCCATCTGATGTAAGTTAGTTTGAACTTGTCCTGAGCTAGTGATGAACATGCAGCACGTGGTCCCTGGGAGGGCACAAACTGCTCTTTCCTTGGCCAGAAGATAATCTAGGGCCAGGAGGTTATCTGAAACCACTGGAGCAAGAGACTCATGGGATCGTTGCACAAGGTATAGGGCTTAATGGAGGCTTTGTATTTGTAAAGATGGCCAATAGTTGTATTTTGGCCCCAATTACCCAATTTTGGGTGGCCAGGGCCACTGCACTGGTGCCTAGTTCAGTCAGTTCCAGCAGAACGGACATGCCCAGGACCAAAGAAATGAAAATGGCTTTTTGTCGGTGGTAGGCAAACAGATTAGGAAACTGAGGGATTTTGCATCCCAAGGTTTATACTCCAGAGGCGGGACAAGGGAGACAATGGCGCACTTAGTATATAGCCCAGGGGAAGTTGATCAGAGGGCTGGGAAAGAGAGTAATATATTAGGTGAGATTCTTACACTGTGGGCCTACAGTGGAATCAAAAGGTGGCCATTCTTACTGTAAAATATTCATTGGGGCCTTCAGTGAGATAACCAGGAACTTGTGCCCATTCATGTCTATCTGTGCTATATGAGTCCCAGTGGTGTGGTTAAAGGGGTATGTTGACCAAGATTTGTTTGTGTCTGGGCACAGAATCACCAAAGAGGCTTAAAGCCTACCTCAAAATTATCCTTTGAGGAGCTACTGGAGTAGAAAATGGGTGAGGCATGTAACTGAAGCGTGGCCAGGGAAAGGACATCATTTTTTAAGTGGAGTTGACTGAAATTGAATATGTCAGCAGAGTGAGCATTTAAGGTAGAGTACAAGTGATTGGAGGACAAACGACAGGCCTAGCAATTTCTGACTTCAAAGTATGGGCAGCCCTCTCAGCCTATTGGATATAAATGTTGGTGGTGTTTGCTAAGCATCTTGCCAGTGTTGTGGAAAGTATAGGAGGAAGTGTAGTGGACAAGGTTATGAGAGTGCTAGCGGTAGGGGATGGTGGTGGCCCACAGACATCATGGTTGGGAATTCCCACGTAAGCACAGAAAACTGGAAGGTCAAGGGGAGCTGGTGAAGGCACCGAGTCCAAATGGGTAGTTTTTCTTGGCAGGAAAACTGTCTGCTTCTGAATGCACAGTTTCAGCCACCACAATAGGGAAGATAGGAGGCAAGGCTGCCCTGCAGTTGACAGAGGATGTACTCACAGTCTGACAGGCATCTTGGTATTAGGAAGGGTCAGCAGGCAAACACCAGGCAAATTCAGGAAAATAATATTCCGGTGGGTCCCCTGATTCTATTAAGGCAATACAAACACTTAGATTCAATTGCAGTGTTTCAGAGACTTTAGAGTGAGCTTGGGAGTGCAGCAATCTGGGCAAGTGTCAAGGTCTCTGACATGGTGATATGCCCCTGGTGTGTCCTCTCTACTGTATAGGGCATAGTCATCTCCAGCAATGAACTCTTGGGCTGGGGCAAAGTCATCTGAGGTGATGTCCTCTCCAAATCTTTGACCCTCCCATGTGGCTATCCGGTTGGGGTTGGTCATGGGCTGGGGATAGACTAGCCTGTTACAGGAGGCTTTTCTGATGTCTGACCTTCATATTTGGTGCCTCCTGCTAGTGGAACAAATTATTAACACCTCCCTGCCGTCATCAGGGACACATTTGGGAAACAACAGGTGGCTGCCCTTTCAACCCCAGCAGAGCTCATCCAAGGCACATAAAGATTCTGGGTACATTCACATCCCAGGCTAAGGAAGATCCGGATGTTATTTAGGCATTCTTGGGACTGACCCATGAGGGTGATGGACAAATCATGGGAGCACAGTCCCTGTAACCAGATGTTTTGTGTATGGTCACTCACAGGGCCAATTAGTTTGTGACAATACTTGATATAAAGAATTGGTGGGTGAGTATCACTTAGACATCACCTCCAGAGGGCCCATTTCCTGTGAAAGGATTCAATCCCTTTGCTCCCAGATTTGGTGTCATGCTAGCCTAGGCCCTTCCAACACAGCTCTCCAACATTTCCCATTTTTCCACCTTGTGGTGCAGTTGTGGGCTAGAGCAGCATTATTCCAACATTGCCCTTGTGTGATGGATAGGCCCAAGGGGATCTACCAGTAACTCAATTATCAGGACTGCACAAAGCAGTAAGAATACCTATAGCCATACAGAGTACCAACATTTGATGAGCTTCGATAGGGTTCCTTCTGGCTGAGCTACTTGAATATTGATTAACAGTTGACAAGAAAGCCTTGGGTTACCTCTTGTAGCGTGGGAAAGTCACATTCTTCTGTAATTTGGAAAGGCTTTTGATGTCAAGCTTAGACCTTCTTGAAGATACCATTTCCATTTTGCCAAGGATGCCTCAGTGGCTGTGCTGAGCTTCTGCTGGCAGGCATCTCTAACCCACAGCATTATAGAAACTTGGGTATGGAATAATCCTGGGTGTGGGCTGTTTAGGGCCTCAGTTTCTAAAAGAGTCCAGTAGAATGCCAAGAGTTGGCACTCAAGGGCAATGTATCAGGATGCCACTGATATACTAGGTTTTAACTTTTATGCCCAAAACCCAGAAGAAACCAGGTAGACTTAGGTTTGGTGCAGAGGCTCCAGGAGGAATAGTCAGGCATAGCCACGGACTATACTCAGAACGTGGAGTAGGTGGCACTAAAGGTAAGGCTTGTTGGAATTTCTGTTGGGCAGTTTCCAAAACACAGTATTGGGCCTCATCCTAATGGAAGGTGGCAAATTTACATGTGGTTGCATAGGTAGGGCAAATAACTAGTGGAGAGATGAGAGATGTGTTGCCACCAGAACCTGAAAAGGTCTATTATTTGTTGTGCCTGTCTGAGCGTAGTGGGTGATTCAACTACACTCCAAGTATTTGGATACTTGGATATCCAAGTATTTGAATACTTGGATATCCAAGTATTTGAATACTTGGATATTCAAATATCCAAGTAAGCAATGGATATTTGGCATTTGGGGGAATTTCTCAGCCCTTAAAGTCCCAGGTGATGCTCAGAAACGTAAAGATAACACTGGGCATTAGATCTCCTGAGGTGCATTTGCCCAGTCACACTGGTGTAAGTGGTGTGTAAGTGTGTGCAACTCTGCCCATATCATTCCCTCAGAGGGACACCTCAGCATAATACCATCAAAATAATGCCTCAAAAATACAATTGTCCAATTGTAATTTATCTAAATCCCAGGAGCAGAGGTCTGTGGGACTGCAGGGCTGTTTAAATATGCCATTGGGAGGCACATCAATGAATGTTTAACTAATCCCTCAAAAGTGAAAGCAAATTGGATCTGGGATTCCTTTGAGATGGGAACAGATATATTAGCTAGGTCAGTGATGGCAAAGGACACTCCTTGGGTCCCTTGTATCTGCCCTGTCTTTCTATACTAGAAATTGGGAAAACTGAGAACTGAGGTTTAGCTAGTCCATGGTGAGGCACCACTCCTTAGTGGCTGGCTTAAGTACCAGATAAACACTGCTATTGAAAGGGGAGGTTGGGGGCTTAATGACTCCCATTTCTGTAATAACAGGGCACAGGACTTCAGTACTGGGGGTGCTCACCATCTTGACCTGAGGAAGAAGAGTCATTGGCAGCCAGCTGGCCACTCCCAGCAGGAAGGCCAGGAAACTGGGCTTCCTCCATGTGGCATAGATTCATGTAAGTGCATCCATGCGAATAAATAAAGAACCAAGGGGGCCACCATAAGAGGAAGCCATTTGAGGTGAGTATGGAAGCCATTTGAGGTGAGTGGTCCCAACAGTTACACCCGAACGGATTTGACGGTTTTACCAGCAATTCCCTGTAAGTAGTAGGGCTCCCACACTGGGAATTTATAGGGACTGCCTGGAATGACAGTGATATTGCTTCTAACAGGGCCAAAAGAAACCCCTGTATATTGTTATTGGCCCAATTGTCCACCAGAATGGTGTAAGAGTGATTGTCCCCAGGAGGTGGAAAAAGCCCTCAGGAGCCACCAATTTTCCAGGATAGGGGCCTAGAGGGCTGGAAGTCCTGGAGGTTAGGGAAGAACACAGAGGGAGCATTAAGGACTGAGGGGGCTTTGTGGCAAGAGGATGGGTGGTAGAAAGGGGCTGCAGGGGGAGAATGCTAGCTTTATAAACTGAAATTTAGAGACTGGTTGTTCAGAGATCAAGTGGCCATGATTTCTGAGGTTTCATAACACCCAGTAAAGGTTTGCTGTGTATTCCCTTGAGGGGTAAAATTACGATGGGAATTTATTGGGGAGGAAATGGGGAGCCTTTTCAACTGAGGGAAGTTTGCTTGAGGAAGGCCCCTCCAGGACAGTAGGGGCAGAGGGGCATAAGCCTGAAGTATTTGGGTGTCTGGGTGCAAATCTCTCCTCCATGTCTAAAAACCAGGTTCATGTCCTCCAGTGCCTTTTGAATGGTTTTATCAGTCCTAATAAAATGGAATAGTGCCACTCTGTAATTAGGGGGAGTGCCTTGTAAAATTCCTCTGGACTCAGGGTCAAATGGGCCCTCTTCAGGGTCAGAAATAGAGAGGCGTTCATTTGAGTCACTAGTCATAGGAATGGTAAACCCATTGGGTCATGCCAATTTTGTGTAGCAGGAGACAGGCTTCATCTAATGTTTTCCATTCACTGAGCTTAGCAGTAATCACCATGATGAAAGGTGGGCATGGTGCCAGGCAATAAATACCCAGGTGAGGAGAGCGAGGGCTCTGGTGGGAATATCAGAGGTTCTTGCCTTCTCTCGTCCTCCCCTCCTCATCACCAGAGGCCTTAATAACCTTATCTGCTTTTTCCCTGGTGGCAGGGTTACCTCATGAGGCGTGTTTTTTGGTTCTGCCCTCATTCGGGGAAAGCCAAGAGGGTTTAGGTTGTGGTATCTCAGAGGAAATGAGCACACAGCCCAGATGGATCTTTAAGGTCTTTAAGAGATACTGGCTAGTTGGTACCTTTCAGCAGCTGAGAGCAACAATCCAGAGCCCATTCCAAAACCCCGCAATAGTCAACCAGCTCCCGTCTCTTCCCTCTGCTGCAGCAGATTTTTAAGTTTTCAATTTAAGAGATAATTTCAGATCTCAGTTTGACTTTGAGTTTTCTCCTGTTACCTGAACCTTATGTGTTGGTATTGGAAATTGTGTGGAGGACTTCTTGTAAGCCCTCTTAGTAAGTGGCTGCCTCCTCTTCCTGGGTGTCCCAGTGAAGCACCCAAGAATTAGGGTCTGCCTCCACTAGTGTCTTACACACAGGGTCTTCGGAAAAAGGCCCCAGGCCTCTGGAGAGTAATAATAAAGCCCTGGCCTGCTGTGCTACCAAGCCACGCCCAGGAAGTTCCTATAGAGATTTTACATTTATGGAGAAGTTACTGAATCTCCTCCGGAGTTTCAGAAGGCACGGGCACAAGATGTTCAGAACACTTACAGTTGTCCATTAATTTTTTTTTTTTTTTCAACACTGTGTTAGGGATTGGACCCACTGTTTTGTTACAGGGCCCAGCAGTAAGGCCAGGTAAGAATCACAGGATTGAAGATACATGAAACTAGCCAATATTCAACAAGTCACTTGGTTTATTGCACAAAATTAGCACACATCACAGATTAGTCAAAATAGTTAACGTTCAAAGGGGATAACGAAGCACACCAAGAAGTCTAAGAAAGAAATGTGTCAGCACCGGCAGCAATCTCTCTGGTCCAGCAACGGGTCTTGAGACAAGCATGAGTGCGAAGCTGCCTTCTGCTCCCACAGAGGCTCCAGCAGCCTCAGTTGGGAACAGCTCTCAGCTGGGTGGAGTCGGTCCTCCAGCAAAGTGCCTTCAAGTTGCTGAGTTCAGTGGTCTCATTTGAAGGAGCCTGCCAGTAGGGTATAGTAGTTACACCCCGGGGGTCGCGAATCTTATGAGTTGCTCCTTCTGTTTCAGTGAAGTCTTTCCTTGGATGTCGTCAAATTCCCTATCTAAACTTTTTTTTTTTTAATTCAAGTATAGTTGATTTACAATGTTGTATTAGTTTCTGGTGTATAGCGAAGTGTTATACATATATATATACACATATTCACACATATATTCACACACATATATATACACATATCAGTTATACATATATATACACATATTCTTTTCCATTATGGTTTATTACACGGTAATGAATATAGTTCCCTGTGCTATACAGTAGGACCTTGTTGTTTATCCATTCGATAGGTAATAGTTTGCATCTGCTAATCCCAAACTCCCAATCCATCCCTCCCCCACAGCAACCACATGTCTGTTCTCTATATCTGTGAGTCAGGGTCTTTTTTGTAGATATGTTCTTTTGTGTGTATTTTACATTCCATATAGAAGTGATATCATATGGTATTTGTCTTCCTCTTTCTGACTTCACTTAGTATGATAATCTCCAGATCCATCTATGTTGTTGCAAATGGCATTATTTCATTCTTCTTTATGGCTGAGTAGTATTCATTGTGTAGTATATATATACTACATCTTCTTTATCTATTCATCTGTCGATGGATATTTAGGTTGTTTCCATGTCCTAGCTATTATAAATAGTGCTGCTATGAATACAGGGGTACATGTATCTTTTCAAATTAGTTTCATCCTGATATATGCCCAGTAGTGGGATTGCTGGCTCATATGGCAAATCTATATTTAGTTTTCTGAGGAAACTCTGTACTGTTTTCCACAGTGGCTGCACCAATTTTCACCCACTGTGTAGGAGGGTTGCACTTTCTCCACGCTCCCTCCAGCATTTGTTACTTGCAGACTTTTTAAATGATGACCATTCTGAGCGGTGTGAGGTGGTATCTCATTTTACTTTTGATTTGCATTTCTCTGATAATTAGGGATGATGAACATCTTTTCATGTGCCTTTTGGCCATCTGTATGTCTTCTTTGGAGAAATGTCTATTTAGGTCTTCCGTCCACTTTTCAATTGGGTTTTTTGTTGTTGTCATTGAGTTGTATGAGCTGTTTGTATATTTTGGAAATTAAACCCGTCAGTTGCATCATTTGCAAATATTTCCTCCCCGTCCATAGGTTGTCTTTTTGTTTTGTTTATGGTTTCCTTTGTTGTGCAAAAGCTTGTAAGTTTGATTAGGTCCCATTTGTTTATTTTTCCTTTTATTTCTTGCCTTGGTAGACTGACCTAGGAAAACATTGTCATGATTTACGTCAGAGAACCTTTTGCTTATGTTCTCTTCCGGGAGTTTTATAGTGTCAAATCTTACAGTTAAGTCTTTAAGCCATTTGGAGTTTATTTTTGTGTATGGTGTAAGGATGTGTTCTAACTTCACTGATTTACACGCAGCTGGCCAGCTTTCCCAGCACGACTTGCTAAAGAGACTGTTTTTCCTCCACTGTATATTCTTGCCTCTGTTGTTGAAGATTAATTGACCATATGTGTGTGGGTTTATTTCTAGGCTCTCTTTTCTGTTCCATTGATCCATGTCTGTTTCTGTGCCTAAAGTAACACTCAATTTATCATACCAAGACATCTACAGTCACATACCAAACATTTCAAAACAACTAATATATAAGTTCACGTTAGCCACTGTGACTCCATTTAAAATTATTTCACGTAGCTTAAGTCCTATAATTTCACACAAGATGGATCCTGATACAAAAGAAATCAAATCATAACACATGATATCCCACCAGGTTGGGGGACAAAGAGTGATGGCAGGGGGTGAGGCAGCCACTGAGAGAAAGTGAGTCTTCTTCGAATTTCCCTTTTCTTGGTGCTGTTAGTTTCTGTTGCAAGAATGTTTCATTCATCTAGGTTAGGACACAATAGTCCTGGCACCACCTACTGCCTCAGTGGATGCAGGGACAAGTTTCCCTCCACCTTATCTATGGGAATATCCTTTCCTTGTGCCTCTGACCGGAAGCTCCACCTTGTGCAGTGGTAACAGCCTTATGATTCAATCCACCTTCCTCAGCTCTCCTTGGCGTGAGGTGTGGAGAGCTCTTGAGTATATGAACAGTTAACTAGGCCTTTATAATTACTGGTCTAATTGTTTTATTAGATCATACAGCCATGATCATGCAGCTCTGGGAAAATTGAATTATTATGGCAGTTGTGATACTTGGGGATGGGTACTGCTGGCAACACATGGTACAGATAATACACAAAAACAGAGAGCAGTGTCATGGACCTCCAGCAAGTGGCTGCTTGCTTTCCAAAGGGTGTTACCCAGCTAGGTTAGCCAATCACTAAGCCAGCCACAGCTAAAGGGCATTCCCCTCCGTTAACTGCAAGTGCAATCATGCAATCCTGCTGACTACAACAGCAAGATGTATTGGTCTCATTCTACTCATAGTGAGGTTACTGAGTAGGAATCCCTGAGGCACTCACCTAGGATGTACTACTGGTACCACAGACATTTCTCCTACCAGAGCCAATGCTATGGCTAGACCAATGCTTGTGGTTATTATGATCACAGATGCACCTGAGCAAGAAATCATCAGGAAGTTCAGAAGAACAAGAGGTCCTGGAGGGTACAGGGCACACCTGAGGGCCACAGAGTGAGTCAGATATACAGGCAGGGAGCATGGACATGCTTTATTTATCTGCCTTTATTAGGGTCTGGGGTTGGCTGCATGTCTATGCTTTTGTGGGTTCACTTTTTCTTGGCAAATTTAAAGTATAAGAGCAGGAATTAGGGTGCAGAAAGGGAGAAGCAGGGTCATTCAAAAGGATAGTTACCTAGGTTACACAGGGCTTTCTAAAAGGGGAACTTCATGGGTTGAGGTTGCCTGGTCCCTCATCTACTTAATTTGCTAATATCTGTGTTACACAGCTGGCAATATGTTTATTTGAAATGGATGTCTCTGAATGGATTCCTCACCTATCAAAGTTTTTCCACTCTGTTCTACAAGTTTATTAATTTTGATCTGATTTCTTTATAATATATAGGCATAATCACATCCTTGTGTGAGTTTTGGTAGACTGTCTTTTATGAAGTTATATTTCATGAAACTGGTTCATTTCACCTAAGGTATACAAATTGGGGGCATATAGTTGTTCGTAATATTCCTTCATTTTCCCTTTAATATCTATGGATTTAGTAGTGATGGTCCCTCTTTGACTTCTGGTACTAGTAATTTGTGTCTTCTCTCTTTCCTTGCTTAGCCTGGCTCAAGGTTTATTGATTGTCTTGATCTCTTCAAACAACCGGCTTTTGGTTTTGTTGATTTTTCTCTACAGTCATTCTCTACTCAATTTAATTGATATCTGCTTTATTTTTTATTTCTTTTATCCAGCTTGATTTAGGTCTGAATTGTTGTTCTAGGTCTAGTTTGATAAGGTGAAAACACATACCTATTTTTCATACTCCTGATGTGTTTTCAATGAAATACCTACCTAGAACTGACTGTGAAAATCTTAACTCTGTAATCCATATATTGTCTGACTTTGTAATTAGTATGATGGAGTCCCACATAGTGTACTCTGACTTTTCCAGGTTTGGTAAATGACACAACGTTTGAAAACATGGACTTGTTACCAGACTGCATGTGCAGATGTCTCAGGTCTCCTGTGGGACACTGGGTAGGACACAAACTCTGTACCACTGTATGTTTATCTGAAAAATGTGTATAACATATTATCAACCTCATAGGGCTATTATGAAGTATGAAGACGTTAATCTATTGGATTGGCCAACAGGTTCTTTCAGCTTTTCCTGTAAGATGGCTCTAGTAGAACTTAGCTGTCTTTAACTTCATTTGAAACAATTTTGTTAGACTGTATGTGACAGCTGTCATATCACCTTGCATTTAAAAAAAGATTTATCAAAGTTGGTGAACTTTTGTGCACCCATTTTAATATTGAAGATGGATTTTAAAAAAGCAACATTTTCAGCATGTTGTGCTTTATTATTTTGAGAAAGGTAAAAACGCAACTGAAATGCAAAATGATTTGTGCACTGTATGGAGAAGGTGCTGTGAGTGATCGACCATATCAAAAGTGGTTTGCGAAGTTTTGTGCTGGAGATTTCTCGCAGGAGGATGCTCCATGGTTGGGTAGACCAACTGAAGTTGACAGCGATCAAATTGAGACATTAACTGAGAACAATCAACATTATACCACACGGAAGATAGCTGACATACTCAAAATATCCAAATCAAGCACTGAAAATCATTTGTACCAGCTTAGTGTGTTCATCGCTTTCATGTTTGGGTTCCACATAATTTAAGCGAGAAAAACCTTCTTGACCATATTTCCGCATGCAATTCTCTACTTAAATGTAATGAAAACGTTCTGTTTTTAAAACAAATTGTGACGGGCGATGAAAAGTGGATACTGTACAATAATGTGGAACGGAAGAGATTGTGGGGCAAGAGAAATGAACCACCACCAACCACATCAAAGGCCAGTCTTCATCCAAAGAAGTTGATGTGTATATGGTGGGATTGGTAGGGAGTCCTCTATTATGAGCTCCATCTGGAAAACCAAACGATTAATTCCAACAAGTACTGCTCCCAATTAGACCAACTGAAAGCAGCACTCAACGAAAAGCATCCAGAATTAGCCAACAGAAAACACATAAACTTCCATCAGGATAATGCAAGACCACATGTTTCTTTGATGACGAGGCAAAAACTGTTACAGCTTGGCTGGGAAGTTCAGATTCATCTTCTGTATTCACCAGACATTGCACCTTTGGATTTCCATTTATTTTAGTCTTTACAAAATTCTCTTAATGGAAAAATTTCAATTCCCTGGAAGACTGCAAAAGGCACCTGTAACAGTTCTTTGCTCAAAAAGATAAAAAGGTTTGAGAAGATGAAGTTGCCTGAAAAATGGCAAAATGTTGTGGAACAAAAGGGTGAATATGTTGTTCAATAAAGTTCTTGGTGAAAATGAAAAATGTGTCTTTTACTTAAAACCAAAGGCACTTTTTGGCCAACCCAATATATAAAGGGAGTGGAAATACACCATTGTAAGTGTTTTACAAGTGTTAGGTGGTGATGGTGGTGTTACTATCATCAAATTTACATGTAAGATAAGATAGGAAGTTTTAACAGATTCAGTTCATTGGCTGTCCAGGATCCAATCCCTGCTTATTCCTCGGGGTGGGGGGCGGGGGGGGCGCAGACAAACATCTGCCCCAGAAGATGTAGAGTTAAGGCCTATTAGCTGGATTAACCTGGGAATACACATCAAGCCTGTGGGCATCATGGTTTCTCTCCTGGGTTTACTCCAGCCACCTCCAGATGGTCCACTCGCCTCTAATCTTAGCATCTTTAATCCATTTTCTGCAAAACAGTCACAATAACCTTTTAAAAAAAGCAGTGTCTTTAGACTTCTTGGCTGCTAGTGACAGAGTACTTAGTACCCAACTGGTACTAATTCAGCCCAAAATAACTGTATAAACGAACAAAATATGTCACACAAGTATTTTCAGTCATGCACAACTAGGCAATTGCTTTTTGTTATAGGGGCACATTCTTTTTTTTTTTTTTTGCAGTATGTGGGCCTCTCACCACTGCGGCCCCTCCTGCCGCAGAGCACAGGCTCCAGACGGGCAGGCTCAGTGGTCATGGCTCACGGGCCCAGCCGCTCCGCGGCACGTGGGATCCTCCCAGACCAGGGCACGAACCCACATCCCCCGCATCGGCAGGCAGACTCCCAACCACTGCGCCACCAGAGAAGCCCCAAGGGGGCACATTCTTGATCCATAGAAATTACCTAAACTAAAGATCAGAGAGAGAAATAGGCTGAGAAACAAGTGAACACTGAATCAGGGATCTGTGAGAAAATACTAGTGATCAAATGTGTGTGGTTAAGGCACAGAAAAATGATAAAATATTTGAAGAAATAATTATTGAAAATTTCCAAAATTTGAAGAAATCACATTTTGTATCCAAGAATCTGAAAATCAAAGCAACATAAATGTGAAGAAAATATGTAGGTACACAACAGAAAAACTTCAAAACCTAAACATAAAGAGAAAAAACTTAAAGCAGCCAGAGGGTTTTCTGAGGCTAACCACTGAGGTGTGGTGGATCATCTACTCATATTAAAAAAGAGAAAACAAAACAGCAGCAAAATAACTGATTTAACTGGATAAAGTTGTCTTTAAAATATTAAGTTTCTGGATATTGCCTGAAGGGCATATCACAAAGTGAAAAACATACATTCAAGAAAATCTAAACTAAGAACAGCCAGAATCTGAAATATGAATGCACTACTTTCCCCTTCCCTCACCACACAGATCTTTGCTGTGGGCATGGTAATCTGAGCAAATTTGAACCAGCAAATGGGCTCCATTCCCCCATTTCAGAATTTTGCGTTTTTACCTCAGGAGGGGCAGGACACTGAAATTTCTCATTTCTGCCTGCCCAGGGATGCAGAAGCTACTTCTTACAGACATGGCAGTGAATATCCCCACCCAGACAGTACACGTAGGATGAAAGCTGTACTCCTGGTACATTATGTCAAGATTATTCGAGTCCAAGCCTAGCAGTATTATCAAAAACTGTGAAGGCTGCTCTGGTTTCTACTCCAACATGTAAAAAAGTCAGAAACTGTCAGTCCCGTCTATACAACAATGAAGAAAATCTAACAAAGTGAACAACACTTCTAAGACAACAGAGGTCACTGGGAAAACAAATGCCCCAAGAAAGGTGAATACAGAGAAACACAGCTTGCCAAGGGAAGAAACTGCTAGAGCCAGAAACTGGTAGGTAAATATAATCAAACTGCTGGAGCTTGAGTATGGACTAGCTTGAGATTTAGAAACTCCCTTGAGCCTATTCTTAGGGGAAATGCCACACATTCATTAGTTTTACCTCAAGGAGCCCCACCAAGTTCTCCTGATGATGGTCAGAGAAAAATCCCCTCGTGTTTCCAGCAGGGAGGGGGAAAAGGAGCCATTTTTAATATATCCAGAGCATACTGTCCTGTGCCTGTTCTTAAGGAAAACAACTTTGAGTTAATCTAACTCATGTAGGGGAAGGAAAACACTCAACTCCAAGCCTCCCTGTTTCTCACACCTACGGGAAACAAAAAGCTGAGAAGCACTTGAGAAGGATACATCCCAGGGGCACAGGTCAAGTAAAAGACTGATATATAATCACAGAATTATAGAATGCTTCCCCTACAGTCACACCTATCAACTCATCAACAGGATTCTTGCATAGAAGATTACAGCTGAAAGAATTGCAAGATTTAGACTCTGAGGAGGAAATTCTAGGGAAACTCAAAGACAATCAAGAACAGAAAACAAGCATATTAGAGGAAATTGATTTAGACACCTACAGGTATAGCAAACAGTGAACATGCTAGCATAAATCCTACCAAGATAAACATTAACCCTCCCACTGAAGTCCTATTTATCTTAGTTTCTGTACCCAATAAATCATGTCTGCCTTTCAACAAAAAATTACAATGTATTACAAGAGAAGAAAAAAACACAGTATGAAGAGACAAAGCAAGCAAGAGAACGAGACTTAGATATGACAGATTTTGGAATTATCAGACTAGAATTTAAAAATATGATTAATATGCTAAAATCTCTATTGCAAAAATGGACAACATGCAAGAACAAATGGACATTAGAAGAACAGAGATTAAAATTCTAGGAAAGAACCTAAGGGAAAAACTAGTAATTAAAAACAGTGCAGCAGAAATGAAAATACCTTTGATGGGCTCCCAAGTAGCCTGGACACAGTAGAGGAACAATAAATGAACTTCAAGACGGAAACATCAGAAATTGAAATGTAAGAGGAAAAAACGGAAGAAAAAAAAAGGACTAAACACCTAGGCAATGTGAGAACAATTACAAAGGAAGGAACGTACATATAATTAGGATTCCAGAGGAAGAAAAAAGAAACAAATTAGGGGAGTTCCCTGGTGGTCCAGTATTAGAACTCAGCATTTTTTGCCGTGGCCTGGGTTCAACCCCTGGTCAGGGAACTAAGATCCCCCAAGCCACATGGATCTTAACAAAAAACAAACAACAAAAAATAATGGTTGAGTTTTTCAAAATTAGTGACACACTCCCACCACAGATCCAGGAAGCCAGAGAATACCAGGCCACATATAAATAAAAATATCCAGATATATCCTGTTCAAGCCTCCAGCATACAGAGTATTATTTGAAGGCTACTTGAATTACTTTTAAGTGTATACTGTACTCTGGGGCAACCACTAAAGCTTTAAAAATTATAACTGATATGCCAAGAAGAAAGAAAATGCAATCATATAAAATACACAGTTAGGGCTTCCCTGGTGGCGCAGTGGTTGAGAGTCCGCCTGCTGATGCAGGGGACACGGGTTCGTGCCCCAGTCCGGGAAGATCCCACATGCCGCAGAGCGGCTGGGCCCGTGAGCCATGGCCGTAGAGCCTGTGCGTCTGGAGCCTGAGCTCCACAACGGGAGAGGCCACAACAGTGAATGGCCCATGTAGCAAAAAAATAAAAAATAAAATAAAATACACAGTTAAAATTATGCAAGGAAGAAAAAGAGAAGAATGAAAAAGTACAATGAATAGATAATATTTTAAAACATGGCAGATATATGTGAATTATCTAAATGTACCAATGAAAAAACAATCTCAGAGTGGATTAAAAAAAGACCCAAATATGCTACCTGTACAAAACCCCTGTGAACATAAAAAGAAATATATTAAAAGTAAAGGGATGAAGAAAAAAAAGTCATACTAACACAAACCAAAAGAAAACTAGAGTAGCTTTATTACTTTCAGACAAAGCCGGCTTTAAGAAAGGAAAGTTATCAGGAATAACGAGGAGCATTACATAATGATAAAGGGGTACAGACAAGAAAGAGATATAACAGTCCTTAAGAGTGTGTGCCTAAAAACAGATCATCCAAGTTGGTGAGGCAAGAACTGATAACAATTATAGTCTGAGATTTCAACAAACTTCCATTTCTACTTCATGGATTCATCAGTCCAAACAAGGACATAGCAGAACTGAGCAGCACCATCAGTCAATGGGATCTAATCAACATTTATAGAATACTTTATTCTACAACAGCAGAATACACATTTTTAAGCTCAGATGGCACTTTGATTGAGATAGGGAACAGTTTGGGTCAGAAAGCACAATTCAACAAATTTAAGAGCAGAAATCATACAAAACATTTTTTCATATGACAAGACAATGAAGCTAGTCATTAATAAATCATGGCTATAAATATCAAAATATTTGCAGATTGAACAACATATTTCTAAATAACGTGTGGGTCAAAAAACCCCCAGATAATTTAAAAATATTTTGAACTAAAGGAGAAGGAAAATACAACTTTTTTTTCTGTTTACAGTGTAAATATTGAGTACCACTGTTCACAGCAACTCCTCAACTGCATCAGATTTGTTCTCCAAACAACTGTGCTTATGACTTTTGCATAATGAATCTAATGTTCACACTAAATGTACTGCTGACCTTGAGACAATAAAAGTCTTGCAGAAAACACTGTTTGGCTTCTTTCTTGAAGAGGCAATTCAGTAACAATGGTCATCCTTATATACACTGACCAGAAGACAGTAAGAAAAAATAGGAACATATGTATTTTAATTAACCAAATGTATCCTCTAACATATTTACATGATGATGGTTTTTGCATAAAAGTGCATAATTCCCACAACCCTCATGTTGGATTCCAGTACAATTAAATTGAAGGTGGTCTTTGGGAAGAAAAGTTTTCCTCATCCGTTACCTTCACAGGAATTTTTTCCTGTGTAAATTTCTAACATCCATTGAGTAGTCTGGTGGAAAGACTGTTCATAAGAGATTAATTTCAAGGATTTACCACTTGTGTGAGTCCTCTAATGTCCAATGAGGGCTGAAATCTGGTTGAAACACTATCCATACACAATATACGAGGGATTTCTCTGTGTTTTGTTGATTGATGGTTGATTTCTCAAAGGGAAAATTTCCAGGTTTATTATATTCATTGATCTTCCCCTGAGTTCTCTGATGCTGCACTTCCAGTCAAAGTTTCCCCATATCCATTACATTCATAGGGTTTCTCCCACGTGGGACTGTCTGACGTACTCTGAGGTTGTTTGTAGATGAAAACGTTCCCACATTCATTAATAATAGGATTTCTCCCCAGTGTGAGTTCTCTGAAGTGTTCAGGACTGGCATTTGGCTAAAAGCTTTCTCACATTCAACCCATTCACAGGGTTTCTCCCGTGTGAATTCTATGATGCAGAGGTAGATGAGAATTTCTCTTGAAGGATTTTCCACCCTTGTGACACTCCTAAGGTTTCTGTCCTGTGGGAATTCTCTGATGCCGAGTGAAGTGAAACTTCCTAGAGAGAGATATTTCACACGTATTACATTCATAGGGTTTCTCACGTGTGGACCCTCTGATGTAACCTGAGGTTGACTTTATAGGTGAAAACTTTCTGACATTCATTACATCCATAGGGTTTCTCCCCAGTGTGAATTCTCTGATGTCTATTTAGTAATGACTTCCAGTTAAAAGCCTTCCCACATTGAATACATTCATAGGGTTTCTCCCCTGTATGATTTCTCTGATGCTCAATGAGGTTAGACTTTCTATAGAAGGACCTTCCACATTTGTTACACTCATAGGGTCTCTCCCCTGTGTGACTTCTCTGATGCTCAGTGAGGTTAGTCTTTCTATAGAAGGACTTTCCACATTTGTTACACTCATAGGGTTTCTCCCCTGTGTGACTTCTCTGATGCTCAGTGAGGTAAGACTTTGTATAGAAGGATTTTCCACATTTGTTACACTCATAGGGCTTCTCCCCTGTGTGACTTTTCTGATGCAGAATGAGGTAAGACTTTCTATAGAAGGATTTCCCACATCTGTTACACTCATAGGGTTTCTCCCCAGTGTGAATTCTGTGATGCTCAGTGAGGTAACTCTTTCTATGGAAGGATTTCCCACATTTATTACAATCATAGGGTTTCTCCCCTGTGTGACTTCTCTGATGATCACTGAGGTAACTTTTTCTATTGAAGGATTTTCCACATTTATTACACTCGTAGGGTTTCTCTCCCGTGTGAGTACGCTGATGTATTTTTAGGGATGACTTATGTCTAAAAGTTTTCCCACATTTATTACAGTCATAGGCTTTCTCCCCTGTGTGAATTCTCTGATGCACAATGAGGTATGACTTCCTACAGACAGATTTTCCACACTCACCACATTCATAGCGTTTCGCTCCTGTGTGACGTCTCTGATGTTTTCTGAGGTATGATATGTGGGTAAAAGCTTTCCCACATTCAGTACATTCATGGCGTTTCTCCCCTGTGTGACTTTTCTGATGCTCAGTGAGGTGAGAATTTCTATAGAAGGCTTTTCCACATTTACTACACTCATAGGGTTTCTCCCCTGTGTGAGTTCTCTGATGTCTTTTTAGGGTTGATTTATGGCCATAAGCTTTCCCACATTCAATACATTCATAGGGTTTCTCCCCTTTGCAACTTCTCTGATGTTCTCTGAGGTACGACATGTGGGTAAAAGTTTTCTCACATTCATTGCATGCATAAGGTCTCTCCCCACTATGAGTTCTCTGATGCCCAATGAGGTATGACTTCCTAGAGAAGGATTTTCCATATTCTTCATAGGGTTTCACACTCATTTGAGTTCTCTGATGTATAGTAAAGGTAGTCTGAGGGTATAAGGTTTGCCAAAATATGGTATCATCACAGAAGCTCCTCTTTGTGTCAAGTTTCTGGGATATGGTAAGGGCTGCATTAGGGCTTAAGTTACTTCCAATTTCAAAGGGCTTTATTTCTGAGTGAGTGCTCTGATGTTCTCTGCAGTGTGACTTCTGGCTGAAAGTTTTCTCACCTGTGTCTGTATTCTGAAGTTGAGTAAAAAAGTCTTGCTGCAAATGTTTTCCTTGATTTGCCAGGCTTTTCTCTAAGAGGTTATCAAGTTTGCAGTCTTATAAAATAAAGAAAATAAAAATGCCTTATAAGCCTTAAAACACATTTCTTATAGGATGCAGCTTTTATATATATGCCCTATATTGTATTTGACTCTTTGGTTTCTAGCCACCACATCTTCCCAAAATAAATAAATTCCAAATGTATGTTTCCTATACTCCTTGAGAAAAAAGGACACCAAAATTATGATGATTATCTCTATATAGCTGGCATTTTAAAAATAAGGAAATGAACAGTAAATAGCTAATAGAGGACTCTCAAGAGTGATTCACTCAGGCAACTGGAAAATGAGATACTGGGATGACTGATTATTAGCAGTAAGTAGAACTACAAGAAAAATCAGTCAGTAAGGGTTTTCAAACAATATATCAGAGAAGGGATTGGATTGAGGAAGAATATCAATGTCTAGGTCTTTATACTTCCAACTAAAGATTACGACGGTAGGAACTTATTAGTCTACAAGCTTCCAGCTGGAGTTCCCTCTTTTCTATTCTACACATCAACACTGAAATAAATTCATAATTGCACTGATTTTCTTCTGATTAAAGAAACAATTCTATAGCTCAAGCTCAAATCCTCCTGGAGTTATTCACAGAATTACAAATGTACAAGAAGTGTAAAACTGATGAGAGGTAAAACCACATATTGACCTGGAATGAGTTCACTTCTATATGCTGGCTCTGATGCCTTAGTTTATTATATCAGTGTTGGTCAACAACAAACTTCTCTTGAATATCAAATCACAAGTTTCCCCTTTCATTATGATCATCACTCTCCTGAAACTAGTTATTTTGTTTTGTTTTTGTTTTTTGCCACAATGCACTACATGCAGGATCTTAGTTCCCTGACCAGGGATCAAATCTGTGCCCCCTGCAATCTTAACCACTGGACCACCAGGGAATTCCCCCTAAAACTAGTCTTAACCAGGACTAATCTCTCTGTAAGCATTCCACCTACTTCTGAACATAGAGTTTCTATTAACTGAGATCCTTTAATATCACGTTTCAACCTGTTTCCAAAAGCCTATTTACAAATGTACAGTTTATTCATTTCTCATAAAAGTTTCTTTCATATATTTGACTGCTCTTACCTAGGTTATTTTCACTTTCTACATAAAATGCCAGCCCTATGCTAAAACCTAAGATGGCACTGAACACACTGCTCTAAATACCACAGATAAAAAGAGTTAAGTGGCATCATTTTGGAAAACAACCTTTTTTTACCAACTTCAGGCACATGAGATATTCTAGCTATCATTCCACAACTCCACGATATTTTCCAATCTAACCTGGCCAGGCTATTTGTCTCCCATCAGTGGTTCCTTAACAACAATAATATTTTTCATTTTCAACAAGTATCTTCTCCCCACATCCTTTCTCTACATAACCCTACATCCCAACTTAAGGACTAACGATTAATCTAGATATTTTTTGAGGCAATGCTATTCTCTAAACTTGACCAAGAAAATACCTTCTAAGAGGTTCCCACCAGTAATTTACACTCTCACAATACGTGCTGCCTATACCATTTATCTTAACAATGAATACCTGGGGAGCACACATGCACATTGAGGCACACATTTTTAAGCAAATTACCATCACTCAATCAGGATGCATCTTAAAATTTATGGCATGTCCACAGTTTTTTAGCTCTCCCTAAAATAATGGTTTGTCTCTCAACTGATACCATTTTAGATCCTATAAAATATATTTCATGCAGCTCTGTGCTCCTAAATCTGGAACAGAACTCTCATTCTGTGATTATTTTTGCACCCCTCTGTGATATAAAATAAATCAGTAGTCTTTAAAAATGCAGTATGCTTCAGAGTTACCCAGACCACTCTTGGTTACACTGGCTCAGGTTCAATGCCAATATACAGGATGATTCAGAAGTCAAAGAAATTTGACTGGTGCATCAATAAACATGAAATACCTCTCACCTACCTGGCTCTATTGTCAACCCTAATGTAACTGTACAATATTAATTATATATTACATCCTAGATGAGGGAGGAATAGGGAATATTCTTTTTTGGTGCATTACAATACACCAAATTATTTATACACACACATTAGTTTTACGTATATCTTAATTTGTGTATGTGTGTATGTTTTAACATTCTTATTCCAAATAATGAGGCACTATTCAGTTTATTATGTTTCTGTCCATTATTTGTATGGCATTTTTCTACCTATAAACATTTTCTGCTTGATTTCTTATGCACAATTTTCATTTTAGATTCATAGACCATGATTGCCCTACAATGTACAATGTTCCATTTTATTACTACATCATGATTTAGTTTTAAGTTCACTTGTGAGTAAGTATTGAGGTCCTTTGCAGATTTGGGCTTTTCATAAATGTTGTATGAAGAAAGTCTTATTTTTGTCTCCCAGTGAAAAAGTGTAGGAAATTCTAGAAGATAAACCTGGGAGTGAAACTGCTGAGTCATGGGGAAAAGGTATGTTAAACATTTTTTTTTTTTTAATATTTATTTATTTGGCTGTGCCAGGTCTTAGTTGCGGCATGCGAGATCTTTGTTGCGGCGTGTGGGATCTTCAGTTGTGGCATGTGGGATTTTTAGTTGTGGCATGTGAACTCTTAGTTGTGGCATGTGGGACCTAGTTCCCTGATCAGGGATTGAACCCAGGTCCCCTGCATTGGGAACACGGAGTCTTAGCCACTAGACCACCAGGGAAGTCCCAGGCATGTTAAACTTTAAAGAAAATGCTAATCTGTTTTCCCAAATACTTACATCAATTAATTCTGCTACCTGCCTTGTAGATGCTTCCCTGCATGATATCCTCATACTCTTGGAATCATAAGACCTCTTCATGTTTGAGAATTGAGTGGGTATAAAATCATACTATATGAGATCCAATCTGAATTTGTACTTCCCACATTACCAAAATTGAGCACTTTTTCTCATAAATTCCATTTATTCCCTTCTTTGAGAAATACCTGTTTATGGACTTTGACTTTTTTTTTAATGGGTTGCTTGACTTTTTACTCACAATGTCAGTAGTTTAATACTTAACATACATTTGAGTCCCAAGTTTTTGTCTCAGGTGCTGAATCAGTGAATAAAATATTTTAAATATCTGCTCTCAGAGAGCTTATATTCCAGTGGAAAGAGACAGACAGAAAACAAAATACCTGACAATTGTATATTAGGTGATGAGTGGTTGGGAGAAAAATAAAACAGAAGAAAGGACAGGGGTGACATTTTAAATATAATAGTCACAGAAGGCCATACTAAGAAGATACTTGTCTTGAGATCTGAATTCTTTATCTATTATAGAAATAAATCCTTTCTGAAGTACATTTGTAACAAATATCATCTCTCACTGTCTGATTTGTCTCCTCACATTTATAAAAATATGAAATTTAGCATAAATATACATACAACTATTCTGTCCATTATAATAATACCACAGAGTGACCACCCAAGGAACTATCATCCTCATCAAGAAATAGAATATGACTGGATCAGGGAAACTTCAGGACTTTCTTAAGCACAAGTTTCTACATCATTACAGGTCATATCACTCATAAAACTTAGAGTAATTATTTGCTCTCATTTCTGTACTGTTTTACAACTCTCTTTTAGAAGCCTTAAGAATTTGGACGTTTAGAAAAAATATATCCAATATGTGGAGGAGGAAGATGTAACAGAAGTGATGAGATATAATCCTGATGTTTTTCTCATCGTGAAAAACTAGGAACCAAAATATATACTTTTAAAATCAAGTAATAGTCATATTTGATATTCAAAAGCTAAAAATTAAGAGATTATAACAGAAACTAAAGTTGGGTGTTAAAATATGGGACAAAAGAGAAAATAAGCATTTTAGTTTCATAACTGGTTTCATATCAGGTGATTATTAAATACTGTCTAAATAAATAGATGATTAAGCCATTACATGAGATTATAATTTTTTTTTGTGGCCACACCACATGGCACGTGGGACCTTTGTTCCCTGATGAGGGACCGAACCCATGGCCCCTACAGTGGAAGCATGGAGTCTATACTGCTAGGGAAGTCCTGCTATACTGCTATACTGCTAGGGAAGTCCTGAGATTACAATTTTTAAGGTCACTACTTAAGTCAAAGTACAACTTAACTAAATTACCGGGAGAAAAATACTTATTTTAAAAAGCAAAGGAAACAGGCCTATTACTGAAGAGTTTCTGTAACATTATACATAAGTTTGCATTATAGAAGTAATGGACAGTCAATCAATATGAATGGGCTAAGGTCAACTATTAAAAGAAAATGCTATTAGACTGTATCAGAGACATACCTAAAATTAATTTGGAAAATTAGAAATAAAAAATTGTAAATTAAGTAAACATTTAAAAATAATTCAGGACTCACTGAGCTTTGTTAAGGTTAAATTCAATTTTTCAAAGTTAAATTCAAGGTTTAGCATAATGCCAAACAAAATCTCATGAGTATTATTTTGAAATTTGATCAGCTTATTATTAAAACATGTCATAAAGGTGCTATAATCAATATGAAATGGTACTAGGGTAGAGATAATTAAACAGGCTAGAGAAACAATAGAGAAACCAGGAGCAAACACATAATTTACTGACTTTTGATTTCTATCTAAGGTAGCAGTGCATAAAACTGAAGAAAATTACCCACATGAAAGATCAGTAAATTTTATGTTTGAATGGAAATGCTTATATCATTCATATTTAAAGTTACCATCTATGTAGGTGGATTTCTATCTTCCATTTTACTGTCTGCAAAGTGAGAACATCAATGTGCTTATATTTTATCCCTTATCTTACACACTCCCTTACTACATCATATTAGGTCTACTCTTTCTAAACTTCAAGATGTAAGTCCTCAAAAGGGTAAGCACTTAAACAATTTCCTGGTGTCCACCTCTAAGTGACCACTTTGGATCCTATTTCCCCTGGAGACCTGTCTACTGTACTCAATAACTCACCTGCATGGCTCTTGCTTAGAATCTCTTCCTCTAACAACAATGGATCATCTTGCTCCAACTTGACGATTACATCTGGTTTTGTTAAACAATACCCTGCAAATGGGAAATAATTTAGGATTTGGATCAGCTGCATTGGCTTTAATGCATATGAATGTGAAGGAAGGAATAGTTCTAGGGAGTAGCATAGTTATGGTGCTCATTTGACCTTTCCTTTGGAGAGGAAACTACAATGTTTTTTCTGAATCTAAAAAGGAATTGATCCCATTAAAGCCCTGAATCATAAGGATACATAACATTGAGTCTACATGTACAGAGGTTTAAATAAGGCTCTGCATAGGAACTTCCAGTCATGGCCATGATGGTGTAAGAGGAATAATGGTACATGCCAAACAACTGGGAACCATACAAAATCAATGAAATAATGACCTTTAGGCATTACACACTGGACAATGGCACTGGAAGACAAGGATCTCTGAGAGAAGGGAAAGAAATAGAATTTCTAGGTGATGGTACAGGAAGAAGACACCGAATCACAGCCTGCTGACCTCAGTAACTACAGAAGGCAACGTTGGGAGTTCAGGAAAGCCAAAACAATTAGAATTTCTGGAGTAAAAAATTTCAGAGGAAAGAGGTACACTGAGAGAGAAGCAGGAAGCTCTAACAGAAAGGTCACCTTGAGTAAAATTTGTATATTCATATAAGAAAACTTCCAACAGTGGAGGAAAAGAACCCAAATGCAATAGGTGGAAAAATTCCCAAAGCGTAAACACAGACAGGATGCTTAGAAAGAGTGGAAAGATCTTCTAATACATGAGGAATACATGAGGTATTAGACACTCTGTTCACAAAACAGTATTATTGTCCCACTACTGTGACCAAATTAGTCCTAAACTAAAGAATGCCCTAGACCTGAAATAACAAGCAAACATTGAATTAATTTAGTTAATTTGCTTAATTACAAGCCAGCACTTAATGGATTAAAGTTACTCCCAAGTCATTTACTACTGTCCCCCCAGGAATGCCCCAAAGTATTTAAACAAACACAAGAAAATCTAGCAGCCAACAGTGTAAAACTCACAGTATGCAGCACACTATCAAAAGAGACCAAGTATGAAAAGAAGGAAAACATGATTCACAACAAGGAGACAAGTCAATCAATGGGACAGAAGAAGAAATGTAACCTGAGATTAAATTAGCCTCCAAGGACGTTAAAACTGCTCTTATTAATACACTCCACGTTAATGAACATAGAGAAAACAGGAACATGGAGAGAAAACAAAGTTATAAAAAAAAGTCACAAATTGGAAGTAAAGGCAGGAAAATATATCACCTGGGGGAAAAAACACTGAAAGACTCCAAAAGATTTTGTGATATGGATTACCAATATTTACATTAGAAATAAAAACTGACAAAGATCTCTTTAATGAGACATCTAGGTTCTCCCATGCTCCTGCTCTATTCGTTCTATCATGTCCGGCCACGCAGTTACTTGAAAACTCCACTGTTTACTTGTGAATGGTGAAAAAGGCTAATATCTTAGTGTCATCATCACAATTTCTGACCTCAAAGGCACTCTGAAACATCACCGGCCTCCTAGGTCAAAGGATTATATGGTCTTAATAGACCTGCCACATTCAGTGCCTCCAAGAATTCCTCATAAATTTCAATGGGCACCCGGCCAACTGAGCACTCTATTAAGTTGTTGTTCTGGGATGACATATGAGAGATCGCACTTCTAACCAATTCCAAGATGATTCAAAAGTCTTTAATATTAGAATAGCAGACATTTCCGTGCCCCTTTGATTTATTCTAAATGGTAGCTTAAAAAATAAAGTCAATATGCCCAAACATAAGATTTTCAAACTGTTCATACTTATCTTACACATTCAGTGTATCATTCACCTTACCAACTTTCTCAGCTAAAAAAAGGACCCAAAATTAAATATTAAGTTTCAACAGCCCCCAAATCAAATGAGGCTCCTCTTCTCTCCCCAAACCAGTTATCTGGAATTCTGAGCGAACTCAAACAGAACTCAGAGCACTAATATATATCAAAAAATATAATGACTTTTTAAGACAAATAAATAAATAAACCCACTGCCAGCTGACCTGATCTAAAAGAAAAGTGAAAATAAGTCATTTAGATTTAAAAAAATGATACAAAGTGTAAATTTGAATCTACACAAAGAAATAAAGAGAACTGTAAGTGGACGATATGTAAATAAAATATTTTTCTCATTTTAAAAACATATTGAAGTGAAAATAACACTATAAGAAGATAACAATGCATTATGGGGATTACAAGATATGTAGAAATAAAAGCAATAACAACAATAACATAAAGGATGAAAGAAAGTGAAAATATTCTGTTGTAATATTCTTATGACATAGTTGAAGTAACAAGTATTACTTGAAGGTAGACTGATACTTCAGAGATGTGTATTTAGCAACCACTAGAAAACAAAAAGTACATTTCATAGAAGCCAAAAGTGGGTAAAAGAGATTCATTAAAAATAAGCACAAGAAATTCCCTGGAAGTCCAGTGGTTAAGACTCTGTGCTTCCACTGCAGGGGACGTGGGTTTGGTCCCTGGTAGGGGAACTAAGATCCCGCATGCCACATGGTGTGGCCAAAAATTAAAAAACAAAAAGCACAAAGAAGCCAGGGAAAAGGAAAGAAAAATAAAGACAGAAAAAAATAGAAGGTATTAACCACAAAGATAACATTAAATATAAGTGATGTGAACATTTCCCTAAAACACAAAAATTGTCAGAGTGAATAAAAATCAAGACAACCTTGCTGTCTCTTAGAAACCAACTGTGAATATAAAGACAAAGATAGGTTAGAAATAAAAGGACAGAGAAAAGTATATATCATACGAAGCACACAAGAAGCAAATGAAAGTCTGACTGACTATACAGTACCAAACAAAATTCAGAGAAAGAAATATTACCAGGGATGTCAATAAAAACTTCAAAACGCTAAAAGGGAAAATTCACCAAGAGGATGTAACAACTCTAAGTGGTTTACTACTTAAAAACAGAGTTTCAAAATGCATGAAGCAAATCTTATTAAAAAGGAAAGAAGATACAAATAAATTAGAGTTGGATACTCAGATTCCTTTCTCAATATTTAATAGAACAAGTAGATAAGATATTAAAAGGATATAGAAGCTTTAAGCAATACAATCAGCCCACTGGAACTAATCCCTATCTAGAAAAAATACTCTTTTCAGTCACATATGGAACATTCCCCAGGATCATATGTTAGGACCTAAGACAAATTTCAATACATTTAATAAGACTGAATCATGCATGAAATATTATCCAGAGTAACACACAAAAAAGGATATAAAAATTGTAACAGTAAGAAATTATGAAACAAATATTTAGAAAGTAAACAAATTCTACAAAACCAATGGATCAAACAGGAAATTACCAGGCATTTAAAAAAAATCTTGGATTAAATGAAAATAAAAACATAACATCAAAACTTGTGTGATGCAGCTAAAGCAGTTTTCAAAGGAAAATATAGCACCTTATGCTTACATTAAGAAAGTAAAACCAAGCTTCCTTGGTAGCACAGTGTTTGAGAGTCCACCTGCCGATGCAGGGGACGTGGGTTTGTGCCCCGGTCCAGGAAGATCCCACATGCCGCGGAGCGGCTGGGCCCGTGAGCCATGGCTGCTGAGCCTGCGCGTCTCCGCAACGGGAGAGGCCACAACAGTGAGAGGCCCGTGTACCGCAAAAGAAAAAAAAAAAAAAAGTAAAACCAAGTTTCAATTCATGAGCTTAATTTTTATCATAAAACAGCAAAGAAAGGGAGGGCAAGGTAAACCAAATCAGTACAGAAAACCCTGAGGATTCCAAAAAAAAAAATAAACCTCCGAAAGCTAATAACCAGGTTCAACAAGGTTGCAGAATACAAGGTAAATATGCAAAACTCAGTTTTATTTCCATGCACTAGCAATGAACAAGCCTAAAATGAAAAATAAAAACAATTTCATTTAAAAGAGCATCAAAAAGAATACAATACTTAAAATAACTTTAACAAAAGTATAAAATTTGACCACTTAAATCTACAGAATATCATTACAATAAAATTTAAAAGTCCTAAATAAATAGAAAGACAGATAATCTCAATGTTCATGGATCAGAAGAGTTAATGTTGTCAAGATGGCAATACTCCAGAAATTGAGCTACAGATTCAATGGAACCACTAACAAAATCACAGCTTCATTCTTTTACAGAAATTGACAAAGAAAAAAACTGGAGGGCTCACACTTTTCAATTACACTGTTTACAGAAAACACTACTGTTTCTCATTTATATTATTGTCTCTACTCACAGAATACTTCTGTATTCTCAATACTACTTCACTGCTGGTCACTGAGTGTGTAGAGGTTTTTCCCACTACCAAGCAACTCTGCAACACCAGCAAGGTGTCCTACATTCAATTCAGTTCTGACATATCCACTTGGAGTTTGCATCAGATCTCACAGGCTAGGGGTTCAGTCCTGCAAGACTGCCTCTCCTCACACTTCAGATGTCAATTACAAGCCCGGGTTACTACCTGTGCTACTGACCAACTAGCTATAAATGGGAGGTTCCCACATCCTCATCCTCAGGTTTAATTTGCTAGAATGGCTCACAGAACTCAGGAAAACAGTTTGCTTACTATTAATGGATTGCCAGGTTTGTTACAAAGCATACAACTCAGAAACAGCCAGACAAAAAAGCTGCATAAGGCAAAGCTTCCACGCCCTGTCCAGGAGCATCAACCTCCCACCACCTATAAGTGTTCACCAACAACAAAGCTCTCTGAACGCCACAGTTCAGAAATTTTTATGGAGACTTGATTATATAGGAATAATTATTATTAGTAATTAAGTCAACCTCCAGCCCTGCTCCCTCCCTCCCTGCAGGTCAGGCGGTGGGCCTGAAAGTCCCAACCCCCTAGTCACTTGATTGGCATTCTTGGCAACAAGCCTATATCCTCAGGGGGTTTCCAAAAGTCACCTCAGTAACATGAACTCAGGCATGGTTGAAAGGGTCTTGTTATGAGTAAGACAGCTCGATCTCTCGTATCACTTATGAAATTGCCAGGGTTTTAGAACTCTGTGCCAGGAACAGGGATGAAGACCAAATATATCTTCCTTGTTATAAATCACAATATCATACTATACTATTAAGGTAGTACTGGTATAAGAATAGACATATTAAGAATAAAAACAGAGAACAATGGAGAATTGAGAGGCCAGAAATAAACCCTTAAATGTATGGACAGTGGTTTCACCAGGAGTAGATTTCATCTCAAGAAACCACTTTCTTTGCTTCTTCAAGAAGCAACTCCTCATCCATTAAATTTTTATCATGCGATTGAAGCAATTCAAACATATCTTCAGATTTTACTTCTAATTCTAATTGTTTCTGCCACCACATCTGCAGTTACTTCCTTCACTGAAAATTTGAAACTGTCAAAGTCATCCATAAGGGTTGGAATCGACTTCTTCCAAACTCCTGTTCCGGTTGATATTGTGACCTTTTCCCACGAATCACAAATGTTCTTAATGGCATCTAGAATGGTCAGTCCTTTCCATAATGTTCTCAATTGACTTTGCCCAGATCTATAGAGGAATCACTATCTATGGCAGCTATGTTTTCAAAATATATTTTTTAAATAATAAGACTTGAAAATAAATAAATAAATAAATAAATAATAAGACTTGAAAGTCAAAACAACTCAACACATGGGCTGCAGAGTGGATGTTGTGTTAGCAAGCATAAATATACTAATCACATTGTACATCTCCATCAGAGCTCTTGAGTGACCAGGTGCATAACCAATGAGCATGTTTTGAAAGGAATCTTTTTTCTGAGCAGTAGGTCTAACAATAGGCTTAAAATACTCAGTCAATCATATTGTCAACATATGTGCTGTCATCCAGGCTTTGGTCTTCCACTTACAGAGCACAGGCAAAAGAGATTCAGCATAATTCCTAAAGGCCCTAGAATTTCCAGAATGGTAAATGAGCATTGGCTTCAACTTAAAGTCAACAGCTGCATTAGTCCCTAACAAGAGAGTCAGTCTGGGCTTTGAAGCTAGGCATTGACTTCTTCTCTCTACCTTTGAAAGTCCTAGATGGCATCTTCTTCCAATGGAAGAGTATGTCATCTACATTGAAACTCTGTTGTGTAGTGTAGCCACTTTCATTAATCATCTTAACTAGATCTTCTGGATAACTTGCTGCATCTTTTCCATCAGCACTTGCTGATCCCCCTTGAACATTCATCTTAAGAGAGACGGCTTCTTTCCTTAACCCTCATGAACCAAACTATACTAGACTCAACCTCTTCTTCTGCAGCTTCCTTGCCTCCCTCAGCCTTCACAGAATTGAAGAGAGTTAGGTCTGTGCCCTGGATTAGTATTTGGCTTAAGGGAATGTTGTGGCTGGTTTGACCTTTTATCCAGGACACTAAAATGTTCTCCATATCAGCAATTGAGCTGTTTTACTTTCTTATCATTCATGTGTTCACTGGAGTTAGCACTTTTATTTTCCTTCAAGAACTTTTCCATTGCATTCACAACTTAGCTGACTGTTTGGTGCAAGGGGCCTAGCTTTCAGCTGATCTTGGCTTTCAAGGTGCCTTCTTCACCAATAATTTCTAGCTTTTAATTTTAAGTAAGAGACATGCAACTCTTCCTTTCACTTGAACACTTATAGGCCACTGTAGGGTTATTAATTGGCCTAATTTCAATATTATTGTGTCTCAGGGAATAGGGAGGCCTGAAGAGAGGGAGAGAGATGGGAGAATGGCCAGTTAGTGGAGCAGTGTGAACACACACAATATTTATCAATTAAGTTTGCCATCTCATATGGGTGCAATTCATGATGCCCCAAAACAATTACAACATAACATCAAAAATCACAGATCACCATAACAAATAAAATAATGAAAGAGTTTGAAACGTTGTGAGAATTACCAAAACATGACACAGAGATAAAGGTGAGCAAATGCTGTTTGAAAACTGGGAGCAATACATGTGGTTAGACCCAAGGGGTTGCCACAGACTTTCCATTTGTAAAAAACGTTAACATCTGGGAAGCCTAATAAAGTGAAGCACAATAAAACCAGGTATTCTTATAGGTACAAATACTTGCCGTGAGACCCAGAAAACCACAACTAGAGTCTTTACACAAGGGAATGAAAACATGGACTTAAATATTTATAACACCTTTACCTATGATAACACCAAACTGATAAGGACCTCAATGTCTTATGAACAACTGAAAATATATGGCATAGAACAAAACACTGTCAATATAAAGAATAAATATAGATACAAACATCCATGAATCTCAAAAGAATTAAGCTAAATGAAAGACGCCATACAAAAAAATAGTACACAACCTTGTATGTGAAATTTCAAAAAAGGCAAATGTATTGAAATAGAAAGTGGGTCAATAATTATCAGAAAATGGGTGGGAAGAGAGGACTGACTGAGAAAGGAAAATTTTCACGTGATAGAAATAATCTGTATCATGATTTTGCTGGTACAGCTGTATACATTTTTCAAAATTCACTCAATTATAAACAGAAGCTTGCTGAATTTTCTGTTAATTACACCTCAATATAGGTGCTTTTTTTTAAAAAAAGGAAGCAGCAGAAAATCACATGCACTGTAGGCAGAGTCGCATGATAAAGTAGGCTCACCCGATGAGACAAGGTGGCTGTAGTTCTCCAGCATCACATCTCTGTACAGGGTCTTCTGAGCAGAGCTCATACACTGCCACTCCTCCACGGTAAACTCCACAGTCACGTCCCTGAATGACACTGATGGCTGTGAAAGCACATTTCTCATCAATCTGAAGAATTCAAAATTAGGTGACATGGAAAATACCTTTGGAAATAATTCCTATCACGTTCATGGTTAAAAATGTAAGATAAAAACTGAAAATCTTTTCATATTATCAAAAATATCTGACAGTATACTCTTTATATGCAATGTCCTAGGGAAGCAGGCATTTTCATACATTTGGCTCTGCCCTCAAAATCCATTCAAAATTTGATCACTTCAAAGTACAGCTGCTAACATCACCATTTCTTGAAAGGATTACTGAAAGAGCCTGCTAACTCTTCTGTTTCCACCACTGTCCCACTAGAGTCCATTCTCAGAGTTATATTTTAAATTATAAGTCAAGTGATGCCCTTTCTCACCTCAAAATTCTCTAAAAAACCTAGTAAACAGAGATAAATATTGAATTCATAGATTAGGAGGTTCAACATGGTGGAGGTATCAGTTCTCCACAAAGGGATCTATAGATTCAATAAAATCACAATTAAAAGCTTACCAGGTTTTTTTAGATTCACAACCTAATTCTAATATTTATGTAAAAAGGCAAATATCCTAGAATATGCAAACCATTTTGAAAAACAATAAAGTTGGAGAGCTGATATTACTTGATTTCAAGACATACCATACAGCCACCTCTAGATAGTGTGTGATATTAACAAAAGTGAAACACACAGATCAAAAGAAGAGGAAGTCTAAAAATGATATATACAAACATATGTGCACACACACATTTCTTTAATTTAGGTGTCCGGGCAATTCAATGGAAAAAGTATATTCTGACAAAAAATCATGAAAGACTAAAAAACTCCATTAGAAAAAAATAATAACAATAACCTTGATTCATTCTTTGAACCACAAAAAAAAATTCAAAATGATCACAGACCTCAATGAGTCTGCTTTCTGCTTAGATTTTAGAGTCAGAGGAACGTATCACCTAGCTAAAAAAAAAACCTGACAGCTGGTGTACTGAAGTGGGAACCAGCAAAATGGTTGAGTGTATGCTCCCTCAACTCAGTATTTAGAATACACTACCTGTACAAATTTCCAACCCATCCTCAGACTCTGAAATTCTAGATATATGACAGGGTCAACCAGCAACACATTTGGTTGCTTTCTGATCAGCATTCCCTGTATTAAGTAAAAAATTTAAATATATGAAAACAGAAATTATAGATATAACAAAACAGATATAAGAGAATACAATCAACAAGGTTATGAAATACATTTAAAAACAGATAAAAATGTACAATTTTCTCTGAAAATGTAGTAATTAAAAAAATAGAAAACCAGACTAGATCTATAATTGTTTAAATAAAGTGATTCACTAATTTACATCTACACAAAAAAGCAGATGTACTCACAAAGCCCAATTTTAGAGGTAAATTTAAGGAAATATATAGCAGGTGATTTTCTCATATGAAATAGAGAGAGAGAGAGAGAGAGAGAGAGAGAGAGAGAGAGAAAGGAAAGGTGAAGGGAGGGGAGGGGAGAAGAGAAAAGAGCAGGAAAGTGCCCTGAAAAGACTAGTTAACCGAGATACCACAGTTGGTCAGGTATACAAGAAAACAAAATTGTAGGCTAATCTAGTTTGTCAATACAGGAATAAAAATTCAAATATGATATTAGCAAAAAGATGTCAGTTACAAATTTAAAAACAAAAACACACCCACGAGCAAATAGGGTCTACACAGGAATTCAAGAGTAAGTTAACATCCATTTAAGCTACATCTAATATTTGTAGCTTAAAGAAAACAAGCTATACTTTTACTCCAAAAGATACAAAAAGGCGTTCAATATAATTCAGTGTACATTCATGACTCAAGTAAAATGTTAAACCGATTATAAAAGAGAAATAACTTACACTGATAAAGGATGTGTAACACAAGCTGAGAGCCATCTGAAATCAAGTTAAATCTATCACAGCACAAAGTAGCTGATGAATAAAGAGCTCACCTTAGATATGTTCATTTTCGGTAGGTTTTGGGAGAGTGTAGAGGACGGTGAAGATTCAGCTGGAGGGACAAAAAGAGGAAAGGGTCAGGACACCTGGCCTGCCTCACAGTTCCTACATTCACCTCCCAATCACATCAGCAGCCCAGCTGAGAAGCAGCCTCCCTACAGCATCCCTTTAGCCCTTGAAAAGGCAAGGGAAAGACCCTGTGGAAACACCATCTGTCCATCTACCAGTCTGAAATGATCACGGGGCTTAAACCTACCACTCTCATTTGGTAAAAATAATTTTGTCTATTGATTTAAATTGATTTAATTAAATACAAACAAAAAGTGAACAACAAATGATTTAAGTACAGCAAAGGATGACACTACTTCATTAAAATTAACAGTATAAAAAAAGGCACAGGCTGCATCCTTTATTTTCCTAGCAAAACTGTTTACCCCTTGAGTTAGAAAATCCACAGAATGGCCAATAAAAAGGATGCGGTGCTTTATAGCAAAGTTTTAAAAATTACTACTTTCTAGTGGGCTGCAGTTTCTCAAAAGGGACTCCTGGTAAGTTTCTTCTGATGACTGAACTGTATGAACGACTGTTCGACTCCTGGCTCTGTCACAATCCGGGTGAGCCTGGAGAAGTCACCGGCGCTCTCAAACTCAGGACCACCTCACCACCCCGAGACTCAAGATTTGCTTTTTGCTTAATGTGTTTAATGCAGACGCTCATACCGCTATCACAAGATAACTGGGAGGCTTATGTAAACCACCCAAGGAAAAGAACAAAGTGTCTTCTAAATAACAACATCTACTATCACTTTTTCGGCGGTTAGTACCTGGCACTTTGCTTTTTCCAAACGACACCACATCGAATTCTCAGAACAACGCCATGAAGCAGGCATTATTCATAGACTCCTTTGCAGACCTGACTCGTCCCCAGGTTACTTCTCCCGCCCACAGTACAGGTGACACAGCTGTAAGTGACCGGGTCTCTCCCGCTCCAGAGCAGGGCTGCCTAGCACACCCTCCGCCCGCGCTTTCTGGCCCGCTCACGGCCAGCGTGACCACCGCGCTTTTCCTCCCACTGTCCGCCCCGGCGTCCCCCCGTCAGATGCAGACGGGGCCGGGCATTCCGTCCCCACACGCACCGTTCCCGCTCCTAACGGGTCTCAGCTCCACCTGCCCCCGAGACCACGAGGGCAGAACCAGGATCGCCCCACCCACCTTCCCAAGGCCGAGATCCAGGCCAGACCCGGGCACTGCGGCCCCGCCTGGGCCGGAGGGCGGCCCGAGACGTACCACTTCCGCCCCCGCCACGAGAACGCGGCTCTCAGCAAAGCTCCAGGCCACCCGAAGTCCCCGTCCCGGCTGCGCAGTTCCCGAACCTGCGACCCCGACAGAAACGCTCCACCATCTTCCCTTCTCCGGACCTGTGAACTCAAAAGGGAAGAGGCGGGGCCTAAGTTGCACATGCGCAGAGGCAGCCCCTAGAGACCAGGAGGAAGGTGGAGGGGAGGGACTACATTTCCCTTCGCTCTCTGCGCGCTCCCTGAGCTGACTTTGAACAGAGCCATTGGTTTCCTGCTGCAGGGTAGAAATATGGGAGAAATGCTTGTCCAAGGGTCCACGGGTCCACGGTGCCCAGAGACCCTGGATCGGGTGTGTCACACTGTGGGTCTTAGGCCATCTTCATACCTGGCGTATGTGGAGGTTCAAGGGCAAAACTGGGAAAGCTCATGGCTGAAATCAGATTGTCCAAATTGCTAAATCCTTATAGTCTTGAGAAAATGTCCTCCTAATGGAATAGAATTTTCTGTCTGTGTATTAGTTAACCTACTTGCCATCATGTGGGCTTCCTTTGTAAAGAACAAATAGCGTATTTTTTCAAAAGTGAGTTCACCAGTTTATTCATAATAGAATAGATATCTTTTTTCATTTTTTGCAATTTTGAAACCAAGGAGGACCCTGCAGGGCCCTGCTAGGAACAAAAGGCTTTCCCTGTCCCTTGCTTTTTTGCAGGCAAAAGGCTGCAGCCTCCCAGGCCATCCCTGAGTTCCAAAGGGCAGATTCAGACAGTTACTAATAGGGGAAAGAATGGAATGTAGAAGAAAGGTGGAGCAGTCCAAAAACCAATAGTGCAACTATAAAGCAGGGACCTCGTTCCTTCTCAAGGGATATACATAACAACATATATTTCAGCTCTACTGAAGGAACTAAGGCCGCAAACCAGGGCTGCCACCCCGCTGGAGGATGGTAGCTTCAGGTGGAGCACAAGATTCCTGTACACCGTGTTAGCTCACCACCAACCACAGTAACACACCCTGTAGCTCTTGCCTGAAATTTTGCCTATAAAAACTCTTACCTCAGAATCATCCTTTTGGGTCTTTCAAGCATGAGCCACCATTTATCCTTCCTTAGCCTTTTCAATAAAACATTATCTGCTCCAAACTTCCTTTTGGTTTGTTTGGCTTCACTATGCATCAGGCACACAAACTTGCATTTGGCAGTGATTTTCTACAAAAAAATCCTTGAACTCCAAGTGTTAAAGCTAAATATGACTATATAATAAACTGATAACCCAACCAAGTATGTTTTTTGCTTTTTGTTTGTTTGTTTGTTTGTTTTGTGGTACGTGGGCCTCTCACTGTTGTGGCCTCTCCCGTTGCGGAGCACAGGCTCGGGATGCGCAGGCTCAGCGGCCATGGCTCACGGGCCCAGCCGCTCCGCGGCATGTGGGATCTTCCCGGACCGGGGCACGAACCCGTGTTCTCTGCATCGGCAGGTGGACTCTCAACCACTGCGCCACCAGGGAAGCCCCCAAGTATGTTTTATGTGGCCCTCCTTATGACATAGGACTAGCAAAATACTCAATATACTTTGCAACTTTTCATACACCTGAAATTGTGGGCTGAGCAAAGCTGTTGAAAAAACATTATTCCTTCACACTTTATGGAACATTTTCTATTTTCTTTATCATATATAAATGTATTTCAACATTTTGTATTAAATTATACAAAAACACAGGATCCATTTAATCAAGAGTAGTGCTTGATGGGATAACTGGACCAACTTCCCACTCTCCATCTCCTTCCCAAATGTAACCAGTGTTAACTGGTGCTTAGCTCTGACTTTATTCAGTGCAGCCCACTAGAGGAATACATTTTTCAAAAAGGAATTATTCTTTTCTCTGAATTATTTGCAACTTGTTTTGATCCTCAATTAGGGTATAATCAAGTTAGCAGGTCAAATTATTTAGAATTACATCATGCTATTTCTTGGCTGCATGATATTGTATTGGACGAGTATATCTTTTTTTTAAATAAAAATCTTTTTCATGGATGTTTAGTTTGTTCCAATTTTCATTACTGTAAATGTGCACTATATATTTGTGTCTATACTTCTTTTCATGTTTGCATTATTTCTGCAATACAAATTCTAAAATATAGAATTGCTAAATTAAAATAGATGTGTAAAAGTTGGCAGATGTTAACAACAAGCCATCAAAGAGGCTATGCTGGGCTTCCCTGGTGGCACAGTGGTTGAGAGTCTGCCTGCCGATGCAGGGGAAACGGGCTCGTGTCCCGGTCTGGGAAGATCCCACATGCTGCGGAGCGGCTGGGCCCGTGAGCCATGGCCGCTGAGCCTGCGTGTCCGGAGCCTGTGCTCCGCAATGGGAGAGGCCACAACAGTGATAGGCCCGCGTACCGCCAAAAAAAAAAAAAAAAAGAGGCTATGCTAGTTTATGCTCGCACTAGGATTTGTGAAAGAAAAAGCTGTTCTGACACTTAGTAAAACAGTAAGAAAGACTTTATTCAAGAAGATTGCAGTAGGGGAGAGAGATCAGACTCCAAATATAGCAAAGAATGGTGGGGATTTATAGCTGATGTGCAAAGTGAGGGAATACATGGGTAGGAAATGACTAGAGGGAGATTTTAAAGGTAGAGGGATTCTTACTAAACCCTAACAGGATTCTTGCTAAAGAGAGTCCAAGGGCTTAGATGTCAAAGGTGAGGGATGAAGGTCAAGGATGAGGAGTCTCTCTAAATTGACTTAGCAGGATTCTTGCTAAAACTGGATTATGTACGCCTGTTAAGGATGGGATGGATACAGAATGCCAAGGTCAAGGCCTAGTGAAAAAGAGACCTTAGAGGAGCCTGACTAACGTTTGGTCAAGAAGAGAGTTTAGGTCACATTACATGAGAGTTCCAGTTCCACCATCCTTATTCCAATGTTGGATTTTGTCATTCACTGATAAATAGTAATTACAGAGGCTAATCAAATTGACCATTCACATCTACATATTTCCACTGGACATTTTCTTACTGTATGTGTGTTACAAGTACCGATTTTTTTACAAATATGTTCTGAAACAACTGTCCTCTTTCTTATTCTGAAAACCAACTTCTATTACATATAAAATTCCATTAGGTACGTGGATCTATTGATAGACTTTTTCTTGTTGCTGTTGTTCTCTTGGTCTGTATATTAATGCACCATTTACGCAATATGTTAATTCAGTTAGGGCCTTCAGAGAAGTAATTAAGTTAAAGCCAGGCTGTTAAGGTAAGCTCTAATCCAACCTGCCTGGTGTTCTTGTAAGAAGCTTTGGATACACAAGGAGACACAAAGAATGCATACATACAGACGAAAGACCATATGAAGATACAATAAGAAGCCAACACTAAAAAAGTCCCGAAGATCTAAAGCACAGTATAGTGAATATAAACAACAGTACTGTATTACAGTCATCAAACTTGCTGAAAGACTAGATTTTGATTATTCCTACCACCAAAAAGAAATAATAATTATGTGACATGATCAAGGTGCTAATTGTCACTACAATGGCAATCATACTACAATACATACAACTATCAAATCAAATTCTTTTACATCTTAAATTTACATTGTTATATGTCAAATATATTTCAATTAAAATTAGGAGGCGAACATTTGCAAGCCAAGGAGAGAAGCCACAGAAGAAACTAAAATTACTGACACAATGATTATGAACTTCTAGCCCCTCAGACTGTAAGAAAATAAATTTCTGCTGCTTAAACATCCAGTCTGCACTATTTTTTTATGGCAGACATAGCAAACTAATACAATTTCTCTAATGAATTAAAAATAATTAGCACAAAAATGCTGGTGGAGCTATACTAAATAAGCCACAAATAGACCATAATATAAAGATTACCAATAAAGTGTATGTGTATATATATATATATGTGTATATATATATATATACACACATACATATACATTTCCTATATTATACATATTATATGTAAAATATCTTTTATGTCTATTGATAACCCGCTGTGTGACACCTATTATTCTAGATGCTGGATTGGCAGTAGGGAAAAAGAAATAAAAATCCCTCTACTCTGCTCTTGGGTGTGTGTTCAGGATTGGTGTGGGGAACCTATTAGTTGGAGTCACAGCAAGAGAGCAAGGGAGTATGACCACAACCTGACAGAAGTGGCTACCAAATTGGTGCTGCTCCCTTAAGCTGAAGTGCTTGGTCACAGCCGGCCCTTCATTCAGGACGAGATAGTCCAAAGATGAGTCTTGCTCTCATCTCACTTAACAAATCTTAATGGCAAAACACAAAGAGATCAAACCATTTACCAACAACATAAATACATCTCAGAACCAAGCTGAAGAATAGTTATATGACTGCAAAATATCCACAACCGAACAAGTCCAAAATCTAATTAAAAATGAACAGATTGGGGTTTCCCTGGTGGTGCAGTGGTTAAGAATCTGCCTGCCAATGCAGGGGACACGGGTTCGAGCCCTGGTTCAGGAAGATCCCACATGCCGCAGAGCAACTAAGCCTGTGCACCACTACTGAGCCTGTGCTCTAGAACCCGTGAGCCAGAACTACTGAGTCCGTGTGCCACAACTGCTGAAGCCCACGCGCCTAGAGCCCATGCTCCACAAGAGAAGCCACCACAATGAGAAGCCCGGGCACCACATCAAAAAGTAGCCCCTGCTCGCTGCAACTACAGAAAGCCCACGCACAGCAACGAAGACCCAATGCAGCCAAAAATAAATGAATAAATAAATAAATAAAACTTATATTGAAAAAAACACCAGATTAGTAAAGACTCAAGAAAATGGGACCCATGAGGAGCAAGATAAATCAATTAAAATTGTTGCTAATCATACACAAGTGTTAGAATTAGGAGAAGGGTTTTAAAACAGTTATTGTCACTGTATTCTGTACATTCACAAAGTTAAGTAGAGGCATGGGACATAAAAGATTCAAATTGAACTTCTAGATGTAGATGAAAACTACAGTGCTTGATGTAAAATATATAATGAATGGGATTAACAGCACATTATGAATTTCTAGAGAAAGGACATAAGTGAATAAAACAGAGAGGAAAATTTAACAATGAACAGCAAATGGTAGAAAAACTTCAAGTGACCAGATAAATATGTAACTGGAGTCCCTGTAGGAGTGTGAGGGACATGAGAGAGAAATAATGCATGAAAAAACTTCAAACTGTAAATCTATACATCCATGAAGCTTAATGAATCTCAAGCATAAGAAACATAAAGCTTCACCAAGGTATATATCATAATCAAATTGCTCAAAATCAGTGATACATATAAAATATTAAAAGCAGCTGGTGAAAAACAATTTTTACAAGGAACGCAAGATAAAGATGACAAATTTCTTGTCAGAATCAACATAAGAAAAAAGAAGGAAAAAGACTAAAATAAAAAGGAATACAAAGAAACAGGAAATACAGGCCATTCAAAGGAAGCAAATAAGGCAGGAGAAAGGATCCCTGAAGAAACACAGGCATTAAAATTAGTATGCAGTCTTTAAACAACTGTTTCTACTATGCTCTAAGAGCTAAAGGGAAACCCAAGAGAGAACTAAAGAAAATCAAGAAAACTATAAACAAAATGAAAATATTAGGAGAGAGATGAAAATTACAAAACACAAAGAACCAAACAAATTCTGGAACTGAAGAATTCAATAGCTGAATTGAAAATCCACCAGAAAAGAATGATAGCAGAATTGAGCCAGCAGAAGAATCAGAGAACTTGAAGACAGGTTATTTGATATTATCCTGCCTGAGTGGTAGAAACTAAAAAGAAAAAAGAAAAAAAAAAAGTAGAGGGATTAAGGGAACAATGGAGTACCATCAAGTGTCCTTATGTATGCATTATGTGAGTCCCAGATGAAGAAGAGAGAAAAGAGCAGAGAGATTATTTGAAGGATGAGGGCCCAAAATTTCCCAAATCTGAGAAAACATAAGTATGTACAAATTCAAGAAACTCAGTCATCTACAAAGAAGGTAAAACCAAAGAGGCCCACACTGAGATACGTTAAAATTAGATTGCTGAAAGACAAAGACAAAGAGAGAAACTTGAAAGTAGTAGGAAAAAGTGACTTCTAATGTACAAGGCATCCATCCTCATTAAGATTATCAACCAGTTTCTCAGCAGAAATCTTGGAGGCCAGAAGGCAGTGGATGCTATATAGAAAGTGTTGAAAGGAAGGAAAAATAAAACCTTATCAACTGAGAATTTTATACCCAGAAAAAATATCTTTATAAATGAAGATAAGAAGATATTAACATATTCCCCATTAAACAAAACCTGAGGGAATTCATGATCACTAGACCATCCTAAAAAATGCTGAAGGGACTCCTCCAGATTATAATGAAAGGACACTGGTTTGAAGTCATATGAAAGTATAACGATCTCCAGTAAAGGTACAAACGTGGGGAAATATTTAAAAATTATGATTTTGGTTGTAAGTTTACTCTTTATTTTCTACAGGATTTAAGAGAAAAATGCGTAAATGTCATTATAAAACTGTGCTGGGCTTCCCTGGTGGCTCAGTGGTTGAGAGTCCGCCTGCCGATGCAGGGGACACGGGTTCATGCCCCGGTCCGGGAAGATCCCACATGCTGCGGAGAGGCTGGGCCGTGAGCCATGGCCACTGAGCCTGCATGTCTGGAGCCTGTGCTCCACAACGGGAGAGGCCACAACAGTGAGAGGCCCGTGTACCACAAAAAACAAACAAACAAACAAACAAAAAACTGTGCTAATGAGTACAGAGTTTATAAAGATGTAACTTGTGACATCAGCAACACAAAGTGGAGGGAGATGGAATTGTAAAGGAGTAGTTTTATGTGCAATTACATTTATACTGTTTCAACTCAAAATACAGTACTATAACTTTAGGAAATTATATGTAACCCTTATGGTAACCACAAAGAAAATATCTGTAAAAGGATTTAGAAGCATTCAACACATGTGACTACAAAAAATTAACTAAACACAAAGAAGGTAGTTATAGGCAAAATGAGTTACCACAAAAAGCCATAAGAATTACAGAAAACAAATAATTATTTTATTTATGGAAAAATAACAAAAGAATTATTTCTTAACAGTAATTAAATATAAGTGGTTCAAAATTCTGAAGCACAAGGCATAGTTTTGCACAATTGATGTTTACAAAAAGGATATACTATATACAGCAGACTCACTTTAGTTCTAAGGACACACGAGTTAAAAGTGAAAGGACAGAAAAGACATCCTATGCAAATAGTAACCAAAAGAGCTGCATGGCTACATATTAATATCAGACAAAATTGACATTACATCTAAAACTGGTAAAAGAGAAAAATAATGACATTATGTATTGATAAAAGGAATAGGGCTTCCCTGGTGGTGCAGTGGTTGAGAGTCCACCTGCCAATGCAGGGGACACGGGTTCGTGCCCCGGCCTGGGAAGATCCCACATGCTGCAGAGCGGCTGGGCCCGTGAGCCATGGCCGCTGAGCCTGCGCGTCCGGAGCCTGTGCTCCTCAACAGGAGAGGCCACAACAGTGAGAGGCTCGCATACCGCCAAAAAAAAAAAAAGGAATATTTCACCAAGAAAATATAACAATTACAAATACGTACATGCCAAACTTCAGAGCTCCAAACTAAGAGATGCAAATGTTGATAAAATTGAAGGGAGAATTAGACATGTCCACAATTACAGCAGGAGATATCAATACCCCACATTCAATAATAGAACAACCAGACAGAGGATCAATAAGGAAAAAAACTTGAACAACACTATAAAACAATTAGACATATACAGAACAGTAAAAGACATATATAGAACACGCCACCCTGAAAGTGCAGAGCACACACTTTTTTTCAAGTGTACATTGAACATTTTGTTTAATACACCATATGTTACCTTACAAAAAGAACAGAAAAAAAGGGAAGAAAGTCTATGTGAACTACAGGATACCATTAAGAGAAATAATCTACACATAACTGTGGTCCCAGAAGGATGAGACAAAGAAAGGGATAGAAAGTATAGTTAAGGAAATAATGGCTGAGAACTTTCCATCTCTGCAGAGAGATTTGGACATCCAAGGTGATGAAGCTCATAAGTCCACAAACAGATTCAACCAGAGATATCTTCTTCAATGAGCATTGTGATAAAACTGCCTAAAATCAAAGACAAAGAGAGAGTTTTAAAAGCCATAAGAAAAAAAAAAAAGCATTACATGCAGGGGAAACTCTTTTTTTTTTTTTTGAGGTCAGAATTATCCTCTTTCCAAAGCCTGATAAGGATATGACTAGAAACAAAACCCACAGACCAATACTCCTGATGAATATAGATGCAAATCTATAAAGTAATATAAATCAACAAAATCCTAGCAATCCAAAATCAGTCACACAATAAAAGGAACATACACCCTGATAAAGTGGGATTTATCCCTGGGGTGCAAGGAAGGTACAAAATATGCAAATTAATAAATGGGATATACCACTTTAATTAATCAAAAGTTAAAAATCTTATCATCTCAGTAGATGCAGAAAAACAACTGTACAAAATTCAAAATTCTTTCATGATAAAAACTCTCAACAAGTGGGAATAAAAGGAATATCCCACAAAACAATAAAGGTCATATATGACAAACCCACACCTAACCTCATACTCCACAGAGAAAGTTTTAAACCTTTTCCTCTGGAATCAGAAACAAGACAAAGGGCCCACTTTCACCCATCCTTTCAACAATGTATTGGTAGTTCTGGGCAGAGCAATTAGGAGAGAAAAAGAAGCAACAGGCATCCAAATTGGAGGGGAAGAAGCAAAATTGTCTTTTGTAGATGACATATTATATGTAGAAAATCCTAAATACTCCCATGCAAAAACTGTTTAGAATAAACAAATTTAATGAAGTAACAAGATACAGAATAAATATACAAAGAAATGCAGTATTGTTTCATTATGCTAGGAAAAAACTATCTGGAAAAAAAAAAACAATCCCATTAAAATAGCACCAAAAAATAATAATACTTAGGAATGAATTTAACCGAGGAGGTGAAATTCTGTACACTGAAAATTATCAGACTTTGACAAAAGAAATTGAAGAAGTCATAAATAAACATAAAGATATATTCCTGGATTGGAAGAATTGTTATTGTTATAATATCCATACTACACAAAGCCATCTATAGATTCAATGCAACCCTATCAAAGAGTCAATGACATTTTTCACAGAAATATAAAATTGCTAAAATTAATCTGGAACCACAATAGACCCCAAATAGCCAAATAAATCCAGAGAATTTTTTTAAGTTGCAGACATGACACTTTCTGATATCAAACTATACTAAAACGCTATACTAATCAAAATAGAATGGTACTGGCACAAAAATGTACATACAGATAATGAAACAGAATTGAGAGTCCAGGAAAAAACTCATGTATGTATGGCCAACTAATATCTGAGAAGGGAACTATGAATATACAATAGTGAAAAGATAGTCTCTTCAATACATAGTATTTGAAAAGTTGGATATTCACATGCAAAATAATGACACTGGACCGTTTTCTTAAACCACTCACAAAAATTAACTTGAAATGTATTAAGACTTAAATATAAAGCCTGAAATCATAATACTCCTTAAAGAAAATGTAGGGAAAGGCCTCTTGATTTTGGTCTTGGCCATGATTTTATGTGTACAACACCAAAGCACGAACAACAATAGCCAAAATAAACAAGTGGAACTACATCAAACTTCTGCACAGCTTCTGAATACAGCAAAGGAAATAACAAGAAAATGAAAGGCAACTGACAAAATGGGAGCAAATATTTGCAAACCACATTTGATAAGGGGTTAATTCCAATATACATAAGAAACTCATACAGCTCAATATAAAATAATAATAATAATGATAATAAATAAATAAATAATCTGGTTAAAAAATGGACAAAGGACCTCAATAGACTTTTTTTTTCCACAAAGAAAACATACAAATGGCCTACAGAAACAGGAGAAGTTGCTCAGTGTTAGTAATCATCATTGAAATGAAAATCAAAACCTCAAAGAGATATCACCTCACACCTGTTAGAATGGCTATTGTAAAAATGATATAAATCACAGCAAGATCCTTTTTGGCCCACCTCCTAGACAAATGGAAATAAAAACAAAAATAAACAAATGGGACCTAATGAAACTTAAAAGCTTTTGCACAGCAAAGGAAACCATAAACAAGACCAAAAGACAACCCTCAGAATGGGAGAAAATATTTGCAAATGAAGCAACTGACAAAGGATTAATCTCCAAAATTTACAAGCAGCTCATGCAGCTCAATAACAAAAAAACAAACAACCCAATCCAAAAATGGGCAGAAGACCTAAATAGACATTTCTCCAAAGAAGATATACAGATGGCCAACAAACACATGAAAGAATGCTCAACATCATTAATCATTAGAGAAATGCAAATCAAAACTACAATGAGATATCATCTCACACCGGTCAGAATGGCCATCATCAAAAAATCTGTAAACAATAAATGCTGGAGAGGGTGTGGAGAAAAGGGAACACTCTTGAACTGCTGGTGAGAATGTAAATTGATACAGCCACTATGGAGAACAGTATGGAGGTTCCTTAAAAAACTACAAACAGAACTACCATACGACCCAGCAATCCCACTACTGGGCATATACCCTGAGAAAACCATAATTCAAAAAAAGTCATGTACCACAATGTTCATTGCAGCTCTATTTACAACAGCCAGGAGATGGAAGCTATTACACTAATAACTTAGAAGAAATGGATAAATTCCTGGAAAGACACAACTTAACAAAGATCATTAAAATTATGATATTAATAGCACTTTATCTTAAAGAAATTGAGTTCAAAATTAAAATTTTCAGACAGTTAAATATATAAAAATCAATCAAGGTAATGTATCGTTAAAAAAAAAAGCCACATGATCCTCTCAGTGGATACAAAAAACAGCATTTGACAAAACCAAATACCCACTAATGACTAAAAAAACAAACTAGAAATGGAGAATTTCCCTGACTTGAATAATGTCTATGTTACCTACAAAACACATTCAGCTAACATCATTCCCACCAATGAAAGACTAAAGGCTCTCTCCAACTAAGATCAAAAACAAGACAAGGGATGTCTGCTCTTGCCACTTTATTTAACATTGTAATGGAGATTCCAGCCAAAACAATTAAGCAAGAAAAAAGAAATAAAAGATGTCCATATTGGAAAAAAAAGAGTAATACTATTTCTATCTACATAAGACATTATCTTATATATAGAAAATCCTGAAGAACCCAAAGAATAAATAAACCTCTGAAAGCTAATAACTAGGTTCATCAAACTTGCAGAATAGAAAGTATGCAAAAATCAGTTGTATTTCTATACACTAGAAATGAACAAGCCAAAAATGAAATAAAGAAAACAATTCTATTTACAATACTTTAAATAGAATAAAATACTTAGAATAACTTTAACAAAAGTATAAAACTTTCCCATTTAAAACAAAAATATTGAAAGAAATTTTAGAAGACCTAAATAAATGGAAAGACACATACCTCATATTCATGGATCAGAAAAGTTAATATTGTCAAGATGGTAATACTCCAGAAATTGAGCAACAGATTCAATCCAACCCCTAACAAAATCTAAGCTCTATTCTTTTACAGAAAATGACAAACTAATCCTAAAATTCATGTGGAAATGCAAGTTACCCAGAGTAGCTAAAACAATCTTGATAAAGAAAAATCTTGGAGGGCTCACACTTTTTAATTTCAATTACTTTATGTTTAGGAAAAACACTGTGTTTCTCATCTATATTACTATAACATTCTACTCACAGAATACACTTCTGTATTCTCAATACTTCACTTCTGGTTACTGTAAGTGTAGAGGTTTTTCCCACTACCAAGCAACTCTGCAACGCCAGCAGGGTGTCCTACAATTCAATTCAGTTCTGATACTATCTACCTAGAGTTAGTATCAGATACAACAGGTTAGGGGTTCAGTCCCACAAGACTGCCTCCCCTCACACTACAGATGCTAACTGCACATACAGGTTGCTACCTGTGTTTCTGACCAATTAGCTATTAATAGGTTGTCCCCACATCCTCCTCCTCAGGTTCAGTTAATTTGTTAGAATGGATCACAGAACTCAGGAAACCAGTTTACTGACCAGATTTCCAGTTTTATTACAAAGTATACAACTAAGAAATAGCCAGATGGAAAAGCTGCATAGGGCAGAGCTTCCATGCCCTCTCCAGGGGCGTCATCCTCCCAGTACCGCACCTCATGTGTTCACCAACACCAAAGGTCTCCGAATCTTACAGTTCAGAGATTTTTGTGGAAGATTTATTATGTAAGCATAATTGCTATTAGTAATTAAGTCAACCTCCAGCCCCCCCCCTCCCTGAAGGTCAGTAGGTACGCTTCAAAGTCCCAACCCTGTAACCACTTGATTGGCATCCTTGGCAACAAGCCTACATCCTTAGGGGGTTTCCAAGTCACCTCATTAACAGGAACTCAAGCATGGTTGAGAGGGGCTTGCTATGAATAACAAAAGACACCTTGATCTCTCTTATCACTTAGGAAATTGGGACGCTGTGCCAGGAACAGGGGTGATGAACAAATAAATCTCTTACTATAAATCAGAATATCACACTATGCTGCTAAGACAGTACTGGTCTAAGAATAGACGCTTTAAGAATAAACTTAGAGAACAATGGAAGAGAATTAAGAGGCCAGAAATAAACCCCTACAACTATGGACAACTGAATTTCAACAAGGGTGCCATAATTCAATGAGAAAAATAGTATTTTCAACATATAGTGGTGGAACACTTGAATATTCACATGCAAAAGAATGAAGCTGCGCCTCTACCTCACACCATGTATAAAAATTAAATCAAAGTGAATAACAGACCGTAGAGACTAAAATTATTAAATATGTAGGAAAAAACAGGATAAATCTGTTTGACTTCAGGTTAGGCAAAGTTTTCTTAGATTTGACAAAAACAAGCCAAAAAAAGAAAAAAAAAAAGATCAACTGGATAGTATCAAAATAAAAAAACTGGGGCTTCCCTGGTGGCGCAGTGGTTGAGAGTCTGCCTGCTGATGCAGAGAACACGGGTTCATGCCCCGGTCTGGGAAGATCCCACATGCCGCGGAGCGGCTGGGCCCGTGAAGCCATGGCCGCTGAGCCTGCGCGTCCGGAGCCTGTGCTCTGCAACGGGAAAGGCCACAACAGTGAGAGGCCCGCAAAAAAAAAAAAAAAAAAAAACAACAAAAAAACAGTACCGCAAAAAATAAAAAAACTTTTATACTTCAAAGAACTCCATGAAGAAAGTGAAATCCACAGAATGGGAGAAAAAATTTACAAAAATTTAATTGAGACAGAGACTTATATCCAGATTGTATAAGAAATCTTAAAAGTCAATAATGAAAAGACAAATAACCCAATTTATAAATGGAGAATGAATGTGAACAGACATTTCTCCAAGGAAATATATTCCTTGGAGAAATGTCTGTATGTATGTGTGTGTATATATATTCCAGCCAAGAAGCAACAAGCACATGCGTGACATTAGGGAGATGCAAATCATAACCATAATGAAATCCCACTTCACTCACTAGGGCGGCTTTAAAAAAAAAAAAAAGACATAAAATAACAAGTACTAATGTAGATGTTGCCCAAACTGGAACCTTCATCATTGCTGGTGGGTTGGTAAAATTGTGCCACTGCTTTGGGAGATTGTTTTGGTAGCTTCTAAAATTGTTAACAGAGTTACAATATCACCTAGTAATTCCACTCAAAGTATATACCTAGGAGAATCGAAAACTCCTCACACAAGAATGTTTATACAACTGCTCATAGCAGCATTATTCATATTATTCATAACAGTCAAAAGAGAAACAACCCAAAACCCATCAATCGAAAAATGGATAAACAAAATATGATATATCCATACAATCAAGTATTACTTGGCCAGAAACTGAAGTGGATTACTGATACATATTACAACATGGATGAACCTTAAAAAGATTATGCTAGGTGGAATAAGTCAGTCACAAAAGGCTATATATTGGGGGATTCCACTGATATGAAACCTCCACAATAGGCAAATCTCTAGAGACATAGAGTAGATTAGTAGTTGCCGGGGGTAGGGAGCAGAAATGAGGAATGACTACTAAAGGGTACTATTTTGGGGTGATGAAAATACTTTAAAATTAAATAGTGATGATAGTTCCATATCTCTATGAAAATACTAAAAAACACTGAATTGTACAAACTAAAAGGGTGAATTTTTGAAACATGAATAAACTTGTTACTTAAAAAAAAAATTCTGACAAAGAAAACTCCAGGTCTAGATTGCTTATGTAGAGAATTCTACTATGAACTTTTAAAGGAAGAAATAATATTAATTTTATAGTACTAGGATTAGAAAGAAAAGAAATAGCTAACAACAAGCAACTAATTAAAGGCTATGACTAACGTATTTAGTGGTAAATAAATTCTTTTGCATTAAATCCTAGTGTGCTCAAAAAAGAAATAAAAATGCATAGAGATTAGAAAGGTATAAAAATATCTTTATTTACAAACAACACTAATTAATATATAAAATATTCTAAGGAGTCTTCAAGACATCTAGTTTAAGTAACAAGTGACTTTAGCAAGATAGATAAAATAGCAATATATATTAGATTTTTACATAATTCCAAAAAACAACTGGAAATTGAAGTTTTGTAAAATATCATTAAAGATAGCATCAAAAGATTGAAGGATACATCTCATAAAACAGATTGAGACAAGTACACTAGAAACTACAAAACACTGCAAAGGAACATTAAAAGCTAACGAAAAGGAAAAAGATTTTTCACAAATTGAAAAATTCAATATTATTAGATGTAAATTTTCCCCAAAACGATACACAGGTTCAACAAAATCCTTATAAGAATACACTAGTGTTTTAAGAAAAACCACATTCTTTTAAACTTTATAGAGAAATAAAAAGAACCTGTAATAGCCAAAAGAAAAACTTAAAAAGTTTATCTTTCCTGATGTGAAAACTTACTACACAGCCAGATTAACCAAAATAGTGCACGATTAGTATTAAGATAGAAATGTAGATAAATAAACCACAATAATATTCAGAAATAAGCCTAGCATATATAGTCAGTTTATTTCAACAGGTGCCAAGGCAACTCAATAGGAAAGGATATAACCAGTGCAGCAATGAGAACTTTAGCTACAAAAAAAAAAAAGAATAACAATCCATATTTCCACACCATGTAGAGAGATTAACTAAAAAACTCAAAGGCTTAAATATAACCTAAACCAATAAAATTTCTAGAAGAAAAATACAGGAAATCTGAATGACCTTTGCTTAGTCATATTCTTAAACAGGGGAAAAAATAGAATCTGAAAATAAAGCAAATAATAAATTGGACTTCATCAACATGAAAACCTTTTGTCCTATTGTTTAGCAAATAAAAAGGGCAATCACAGATAAGGAGAAAAAAATTCCTAAAGGTGTATCCTATAAAAAGTCTTCTACCCAGATTGTAAAAAGAACTCTTTCAATTGAATTATAACAAGACAAAAAAACTCAACAACACAAATAGGTTGAGGATATGAACACACTTTTTATAAAATATACATGAATGGCCAAACAGCATATAAAAGTTGTTTAGCAACATTAGTCAAAGGGAAAAGCTAACTAAAACTCAAGTAGATAAAACATACTCCCACTACAAAGATCATAAGTCATCAGGTTTACAACACAAAATGATGGTGAGGATGTGGAGCAACTAGAACTACTGTAAGTTGCTAATGCCCACGTAAATGACACTTGCACTTTAAAATCATTTGGCAGTTGGTTTTTTTTTCTTCGTATACAGGCATACCTCAGAGATACTGCAGGTGTGGTTCCAGATCACTGCAAAAAGGGAACAACACAATAAAGCGAGTCACAATTGGTTTCCCAGTACATATAAAAGTTGTGTTTACACACAGAGTAGCCTAATAAGTTTGCAACAGCATTATATCTTAAAAAACAATGTACATATCTTAATTTAAAAAACTTTATTGCTAAAAAATGCTAACTGTCATTGAGCCTTCCGTGCACGGTAATCTTCTTGCTGGTGGAGGGTCTTGCCTCAGTGTTGATGCTGCTGACTATTAATGGTGATGGTTACTGAAGGGTGGGGTGGCTGTGGCAGTTTCTTAAAATAAGACAACAATGAAGTTTGTCACTTCAGTTGACTCTTCCTTTCATGAATTATTTCTCCATAATACGCAAAGGTAATTGACAGCATTTTACCGACCATAAAACTTCCTTCAAAACTAGAGTCAATCCTCTCCAACCCTCTCACTACTTTATTAACTAAATCTGTGTAATATTCTAAAATCTTTTGTTCTCATTTGAAGGATCTTCACAGCATCTTGACCAGGAGTAGATTCCATCTCAAAAAACCACTTCTTTGCTCCTTAAAGAAGCCACTCCTCATTCATTAAATTTTTATCATGGGATTGCAGCAGTTCAGTCACATCTTCAGGATCCACTTCTAATTCTGATTCTTCTGCTTCTTCCACCACATCTGCAGTTACTTCCTTCACTGAAGTTTTGTACCCCTCAAAGTCACCCATAAGGGTTGGAATCAACTTCTTCCAACTCCTGTTCAGGTTGATATTATGACCTCTTCCCATGAATCACAACTGTTCTTAATGGCATCTAGAATGGTCAATCCTTTCCAGAAGGGTTTCAATTAACTTTGCCCAGATCCATGGAGGAATCACGATCTATGGCAGCCATAGTCTTACAAAAGGTATTTCTTAAATAATAAGACTTTAAAGTCAAAACTTGATGCATGGGCTGCAGAATGGATGTTATGTTAGCAAGCATAAAAACAACACTAAACTCACTGTACATCCCCGTCAGAGCTCCTGAGTGACCAGCTGCATTGTCAATGAGCATAGTTTAAAAGGAATCTTTTTTTCTGAGCCGTAGTTCTAACAATGGGCTTAAAATATTCAGTCAACCATGCTGTCAACAAATGTGCTGTCATCCAGGCTTTGTGGTTCCATTTATAAACCACAGGAAAAGTAGATTCAGCATAATTCAAAAGCGTCCTAGGATTTCCAGAATGGTAAATGAGCAATGGCTTCAACTTAAAGTCACCAGCTGCATTAGCCCCTAACAACAGATTCAGTCTGTCCTTTCAAGCTTTAAAGCCTGGCACTGACTTCTCTTCTCTACCTATTAAAGTCCCAGATGGCACCTTATCCCTATAGAAGACTATTTCATCTCCAGTGAAAATCTGTTGTGTCATGTAGCCACCTTCATTAACTATCTTAGCTAGATCTTCTGGATAACTTCCTGCATCTTTTCCAGCAGCACTTGCTGATGCCCCATGCACACTGATCTTACAGAGACGGCTTCTTCCCATAACCCTCATGAACCAAATTATACTAGATTCAACCTCTTCTTCGGCAGCTTCCTCACCACTCTCAGCCTTCACAGAATTGAAGAGAGTTAGGGTCTTGCTCTGGATTAGGCTTTGGCTTAAGGGAATGTTGTGGCTGGTGGACCTTCTATCCAGATCACTGAAACTTTCTCTGTAACAGCAATCAGGCTGTTTCACTTTCTTATCATACATGTGTTCACTGCAGTTAGCACTTTTATTCTCTTTCAAGAACTTTTCTATTGCATTCACAACTTGGCTGACTGTTTGATGCAAGAGGCCTAGCTTTTGGTATATCTTGGCTTTCAACACAACTTCCTTATTAATTATTTCTAGCTTATAAGATAAATTAAGAAACATGCAACTCTTCCTTTCATTTGAAGACTTACAGGCCACTGTAGGGTTATTAATTGGCCTAATTTCAATATTGTTGTGTCTCAGCGAATAGGGAGGCCTGAAGAGCAGCAGAGAGATGGGGGAATGGCCAGTAAGTTGAGCAGTCAGAACACACACATTTATGAATTAAGCTTGCCATCTCATATGGGCTCAGTTCATGATGTCCCAAAACAATTACAATACAACATCAAAGACCACAGATCACTGAAACAAATACAATAATGAAAGAGTCTGAAACACTGCCAGAATTATCAGAATGTAATTCTGAGACATGAAGTCTCACACATGAGACATGAAGTGAGCAAATGCTATTGGAAAACTGGCAGCAATAGACGTGGTTGACACAGGCGTTTACCACAAAACTTCAATCTGTAGAACACGTAATATCTGCGAACTGCAATAAAGTAAAGCACGATAAAAAGAGGTGTTCCTGTAGTTATAAATACTTGCCATGAGTCCCAGGGAACCACCCCTAGGGTCTTTACACAAGGGAATGAAAACATGGCCACACACAGACTTAGACTTAAATATTCTTAGTACCTTTACTTATGACAGCACCACTTTGGTAACGAACTAAATGTCTTATCAACAATTGGAAATGCACAGCACAGAATGGAACACTACTCATCAATAAGAAGAATAAACACAGATACATACAACAACATCCATGAATCTCAAAAGAATTATGCTTAGGGAAGGATGCCATACAAAAACTAGTACCTAAAGTATGATTCCATTTATATGAATTTTCAAAAAAAGGGAAAAAGTATTGAAGCAGAAAGGGGATCAGTGATTATCAGAAAATGGGTGGGAAGAAAGGACTGACTGAGAAAGGCCATAAGAAAATTTTCACATGGTTGGGAATTCCCTGGCGGTCCAGCGGTTAATAGTCAGCACTTTCACTGCCATGGCCCAAGTTCATTCCCTGGTCAGGGAACTAAGATCCCACAAGCTGCAGAGAGTGGCCAAAAAAAAAAAAAGGGAAAATTTTCAGGTGATAGAAATAACCTGTATCATGATTTTGCTGGTATAGCTGTACACATTTTTCAAAATTCATTGAATTATACATAGAAACTTGCTGAATTTTATTTTCTATTAATTATACCTCAATATGGATGATTTTTTTAAAAACAAAAGAAGAAACAAAATCAAATACACTCTAGGCGGAGTCGCATGATAAAGTAGGCTCACCAGGTGAGACAAGGCGGCTGTAGTTCTCCAGCATCACTTCTCTGTACAGGGTCCTCTGAGCAGGATTCATATGCTGCCACTCCTCCTGGGTAAACTCCACAATCACGTCCATGAATGACACTGATGTCTGTGCAAGCACATTTCCCATCAATTTGAAGATTTCAAAATTAGGTGACATGGATAATACCTTTGGAACTAATTCCTATCATGTTTCTGGTTAAGACAAAAACTGAAAAAAGGTTTTGCATTATCAAAGTCTGACAGTACATTCTTTATTTGCAAGGCCCTAGGGAAGCAGGCATGTTCATACTTTTGGCTCTGCTTTCAAAATCCATCCAAAAAATTTCAAAGTATTGATACAACTGCTAACAGCATCATTTCTTGAAAGGATTATTGAAACAGCCTGCCAACTCTTCTGTTTCCACCACTGCCTCACTAGAGTCCATTCTCAGAGTTACTATTTTAAATTATAAGTCAGGTTATGCCCTTTCTCAGCTTGAAATTCTCTAAACAACCTAGTAAACAGAGGTAAATATTGAATTCATAGATTAGGAGATTCAACATGGTGGAGATGTCAGTTCTCCACAAAGAGATCCATAGATTCAATGCAATCACAATCAAAAGCTTACCATGCTTTAGAATCACAAGCTAATTCTAATATTTATGTAGAAAAGGAAACAACCTAGAATATGAAAACAATTTTGAAAAAATACAAAGTTGGAGGACAGATATTACCTTGATTTCGAGACATAACATACAGCCACTAATCAAAACAGTGTGTGATATTAACTGTGTGTAGTATTAAATAAAAGAAACAAATCAAAGAGAAAGTTCAAAAATGATATATACACCCATATGTGCAAACACACATCTCCTTATTTGAGGTGTCTGGGCAACTCAATGCAGAAAATATATTCTGATAAAAATCATGCTAGACTAATAAAATTCCATTAAAAAAATAACAATAACCTTGATTCACACTTTGCACCACAAAAAATAATTAATTCAAAATGATCACAGACATCAATGAGTCTGCTTTCTGCTTAGATTTTAGAGTCAGAGGAACATATCACCTACCCAAAAAAGAAACTGGCAGCTGCTGTACTGAAGTGGAAACCAGCAGAATGAATGAGCGTATACTCCCTCAACTCTCACATTTAGAAGGTACTACCAGTACAAATTTCCAAGCCCATCCTCAGACCCTGAAATTCTAGATTTCTGGCAGGGCCAACCATGAACACATTTGGTTGTTTTCTGATCAGCATCCCCTCTATTAAAGTAAAAAATTTAAATATATGACAAAAGGAATTACTGACATAACAACAGATATAATAAGAGAATACTATCAACAAACTTACAAAAATACATTTGAAATACATAACAATGTACAGTTCTCTCTGAAAATGTAGTTTAAAAAAAAAAGAAAACCAGGCTAAACCTATGGTTGTTTAAAATAAAGTGATTCAATTATCTACATCTATGTACAAAAAGGAGATGTACTCACAAAGCCCAATTTTAGAGGTGAGTTTCATGAAATTTATAACAGGGTTTTTTAATATGAATTATATAGAGATAGATAGATAGAAAGAAAGAAAGAAAGGGCGGAGGGGAGGGGAGCAGAGAAAACAGGAGGAAAGGGCCACAGTAAGAGCAGTATAACCATGATAACGCAGTTGTTTATGGAGAGTATAAAACAAAATTATAAGCTAATCTAGTTGTGAATACAGGAATAAAAATTCAAAGATAATACTAACAAAAAATGTCAGTTACAAATTTACAAAAAGGTACTCAATATGATTCAGTGTACATTCATGACTCAAGTAAAATCTTAAACCGATTATAAAAGGGAAATAACTTACACTGATAAAGGATGTGTAACACAAGCTAAGAGCAATCTGAAATCAAGTTAACTCTATCACAGCACAAAGTAGCTGATGAATAAAGAGCTCACCTCAGATATGTTCATCTTCTGTAGCTCTTGGGAGAGTGTACAGGACGGTGAAGATTCTGCTGGGGGGACAGCATCCCGACCTACCCCTTCTCGATTTGGTAAAAATTTTTTCAACTGATTTAAATAATACAAACAAAAAACTAACAACAGATGATTAAAATACACCAAAGGAGGACACTATTTCATTAAAATTAAAAGTGGAAAAAAAGACACAGGCTGAATACTTATTTTGTTTTCCTAGCAAAATTATTTACCCCTTGAGTTAGACAATCTACAGAAAGCCCGGTAAAATGGATGGTGCGCTTCAAGATAATTTTAAAAAAATTATTTAAGGGACTTCGCTGGTGGCGCAGTGGTTAAGAAACTGCCTGCCAATGAACGGAACATGGGTTCGAGCCCTGGTCCAGGAAGATCGCACATGCCGCGGGGCAACTAAGCCCATGCACGACAACTACTAAGCCTGCGCTCTAGAGCCTGCGAGCCTCAACTACTGAAGCCCGAGCGCCTAGAGCCTGTGCTCCGCAACAAGGGAAGCCACCACAATGAGAAGCCCGCGCTCCGCAACAAAGAAGAGCCCCGGCTCGCCGCCAGCTAGAGAAAGCCCGCGTACGGCAATGAAGACACAACACAGCCAAAAATAAATAAATAAATTTATTTAAAAAAATTATTTAAGTGGGTTGTAGTTTCTCAAACGGGACTCTTGATAAGTTTCTTTTGATAACTGAACAGTATGAATGACTGTTCGACTCCTGGCTGTCACAATCTGGGTGAGCCTGGAGAAGTCACTGGCGCTCTCGAACACAAGACAGAAACAGGAGAGAAGGGGGCAGGGCACAACTTTTAAAAGAATGACCTAGCCACAGGACATGACAAGAACTGGTCAGAACCAACTAGATCCAAGATGGTGGAAGAGTCAATTTCCAGTAGACCTTGCGCCTCATTATACGCTCATTGTAATTGCAGCATTAGCATGATAAATGACACAACCAACAGCGCCGAGACATGAGGCCAACCATAAAAGGCCAAAAAGTGCGTGTTGGCCCAATTCCACCCCTTCTCCAAAATAGTTGGAATATCCCACTCGTTAGCCTATGAAGTTACCCATCCCATAAAAACAAAACACCCCATATTTCGGGGCCTCTCCAGTTTTGAGATTGCCCACACTCTGTGGAGTGTGATTCTCTCTAAATAAATCCACTCCTTACCTATCACTTAGTCTCTCACTAAAGTCTTTCTGTGATGCGACATAAAGAATCTGAGCTTCATTAAGTCCTGAGACCAGGTGTGTGATCTCAATGAAAAGACAATGGCTTCTGGCTGGGTTCCAGTCCCGGTACATGGTCTCCAGTTCCATCCGAGGTGCACAGTTTCAGGACCACCTCACCAACCTGAGACTCAGATTTGCTTTTTGTTATATGTGTGTTTAACGCAGATTGGTCATATCGCTATCACAAGGTAATTGGGAGACTTGTGTAAACCACCCAATGAAAAGAACATGAAAAGAACAAAGTGTCTTCTAAATACAACAGCTGTTATCACTCTTCCGCGGTTGGCACTTTGCTAACTCCTTTAACAAATGACATCGTATGGAATTCTCAGATCAACCCAAGAAGCAGACATTATTCATAGCCTCCTTTGCATACGAGTGGCCTGACTCTTCCCCAGGTTACTTCTCCCGCCCACAGTACAGGTGACACGGCTGTACGTGACCGGGTCTCTCCCGCTCCAGAGCAGGGCTGCCCAGCACACCCTCCGCCCGCGCTTTCTGGCCCGCTCACGGCCAGCGTGACCACCGCGCTTTCCCTCCCACTGTCCGCCCCGGCGTCCCCCCGTCAGACGCAGGCGGGACCCAGCATTCCGTCCCCACACGCACCGTCGCCGCTCCTAACGGGTCTCAGCTCCACCTGCCCCCAGAAAACGAGGCCAGAACCGGGATCGCCCCACCCACCTTCCCAGATCCGAGGTCCAGGCCAGACACAGGCAATGTAGGGACGGGAGGGGGGCGGCCCGAGATATCCTGCTTCCGCCCCCGCCACAAGAACGCCGCTCTCAAAACCTCCTGGCAACAGTAAAGTCCCTGCCGGGATGCGCAGCTCCTGCACCGGCACAGCTCCTGCACCTGCGCAGATTTACAGGCTCTATAATCTCTTCACCTCGCCTGGGATGGCGGAAGGGAAGAGGCGGGACCTAGGTTGCACATGCGCAGAGGGAGACCCTCGGCGTGGGGGCGGTGTGGTGGAGAAAGACTACATTTCCCGTCGCTCCGCGCGGGCCCTGCGGTGACTTTGAAAGGAGCAAAGAGTTTAGCGCAGCCCAGTGGATATGTGAGAGAAAAGAAATGCGTCCCACAGCCTGGGTCTCCGAGAACTCGGATGGGGTTTGTCTCCACTCTGTGGGTCTTAAGACATCTACATACCCCACCCATGTGTGGGTACAAGAGCAAACCTCGGAAAGCTCATGGCTGAAATCAGATTCTTCACATTGTTAGATCACGATAGTCTTGAGAAAGTGTCCTTCTATTAGAATAGAATTTTCCATCTTTCCATAAATGAACCTACTTGGCATCTTGTGGGCTTCCTTTGTGAAGGACAAATAGCGTATTTTTTCTTCAAGAGTGAGTTCACAGGGTTAGACATAATCAAACACACTTCTTTTTCATTTATTGCATGCAATTTTGAAACAAGGAGGACCCTGCAGAGCCCTCCCAGGTATAACAGCCTTTTTTTGTCCCCCGCTTCTTCGTAGGAAAAATGCTTCATCCTCCTAGACCTTCCCTGAGTTCCAAAGGGCAGATTCAAACAGTTACTGTTACCGAGTCCCAGCTTGCTCTGCTCGCTGCATGACAGGTTGATGAATCGGAGATGAGGTGTTGAGGCAAGGAATAGCACTTTATTCAGAAAGCCAGCAGACGAGAGTGTCCGATAAACCATCTTACTGGGGTTTGGATGCCAGTTTCTTCTATAGCACAGAGAGGGGGAGGAGATGAGGAACTAAAGTAAAAGGGCCATAAGTTTTGCAGTTATCCCCTGGAGTGGCCAGCCTCAGGGAGGGGATGTGTTAATTTCTTCTTTCTTGCAGCCATCCACAGGTGGGCGGGGTCAGATTGTCTCCCTGTAAGCGGAACAGAGCCAATTTAGCATAACATTCAGGCAGAGGGGCAGGGTTCCCTGAGGCAGGCCATTATGTATGATTATAATAACAAAAGCAACTAAAAGCAAAGGAAACAGATCCAACATGGAGTCATAATTGGCTCTTCCCGGTTACAATTATAGCAACCTTCCACTCTCTATCTCCTTCCCAAACTTAACCAATGTTAACTGCTGCTTTGCCCTGACTTTATTTCGGTGCAGACCACTAGAGGAATACATTTTTCAAAAAGGAGCTATTCTTTTTTTCTACTTATTTACAATTTGTTTTGACTCTTACTTAGGGTATAATCATGTTATCAGGTCAAACTTTTTACAGCTACGCCATACCTTTTCTTGGTTGCATTTTTTAAAAATTAATTAATTTATTTATTTTTGACTGCATTGGGTATTTGTTGCTGCGTACGGGCTTTCTCTAGTTGTAGCGAGCGGGGACTACTCTTCGTTGCGGTGCGCGGGCTTCTCATTGCGGTGGCTTCTCTTGTTGCGGAGCATAGGCTCTACGCATGCGTGCTTCAGAAGTTGTGGCACGTGAGCTCAGTAGTTGTGGCTCGCAGGCTCTAGAGCTCAGGCTCAGTAGTTGTGACACACGGGCTTAGTTGCTCTGCGGCATGTGGGATCTTCCTGGACCAGGGCTCGAACCCATGCCCCCTACATTGGGAGGTGGATTCTTAATCACTGCGCCACCAGGGAAGCCCGGCTGCATGATATTTTATTTTGGGGGGTATATCATTTACTTAATAAAACACTTTTTGATGGGTATTTAATTTGTTTCCAATATTCATTACTGTAAATGTGCAGTAAATATTTGTGTTTATACTTCTTTGCATATTTGCATTATTTTTGCAATAGAAATTCCAAAATATGGATTTGCTGATTTAAAATAGATGTGTAAAAGTTGGTAGATGTTAACAACAAGCCATCAAAAAGGCTATGCTAGTTTATGCTCCCACTAGGATTTGTGAAAGAAAAAGCTATTCTGACACTTACTAAAATGATAAGAAAGACTTTATTCAAGACAATTGCAATAGGGTAGAGAGATCAGACTCAACTCCAAATACATCAGAAAAAGCCGGGGATTTATAGCTGATGAGCAAAGTGAGGGAATACATGGGTAGAAAATGACTAGAGGGAGACTTCAAAGGTAGGATTCTTACTAAACTGACCTATTGAAATTCTTGCTAAAGAGAGGCCTAAGGCTTAGATGTCAACGGTGAGGGATGAAGATCAAGGATGAGGATTCTAAAGTGAATTAGCAGGATTCTTGTTAAAACTGAACTATGTATGCCTGTCAAGGATGGGATGGATATGGAATGCCAAGGTCAAGGCCTAGTCAAAAAGAGGGTTTAGAGGAGCCTGACTAAAGTTTGGTCAAGAAGAGAGTTTGGGTCACATGAAAGTTCCATTTCTCCCACCCCTATTCCAACATTGGATTTTATTATTCTTTGATGAATAGTTATTACAGAGGCTAATTGAATTGACCACTCACATCTATGTATTTACATGGGGCATTTTTTTACTGTATGTGTGAGTTACAAGTTCTAATTCTTTTATAAATAGGTTCTGAAACTAGAGTCCTCTTTATTATTCTGAAAACCAACATCTATTACATATAAAATTCCATTGTGTACTTGGATCTATTCATAGACATTTCGTTATTGTTTTTCCCTTCATCTACCTATCAATGTACCATTTAAGCACAATGTTAATTATTTTAGCTTTCTTACGGATATAAATACCATGTAGTACTAATCATTTCTCTTGACTCTTAATTTTCAGAATTTCCCTAGCTATCCTCACAAGCTATTCATCAAGAGAAACATTACTATAAGTTTGTAGGGCCAAATCTCTAAAATAATCATGTTGAGGTTCTGATTAGCATTACACATATCAATTAAAGTGAGAAATAGTATTTTTACAATAATAAAATAATGACATTATCCAGTCTTCCAATAATATACTTCTGGTCACTGTATAGTCCTTAAATCCCTTATGCAGGTTAATAGTTTTCTACATATAGATGAACATACAGGTAAACATTTATTAAGTTCTTTCAGTTTGATTCTTATTATTATAAATAAATCATCTTCACATACTGTATAACAAGTATTTATTTGCACATGTGAGAGCTGTTGGTTTTGATATGTTAACAATATTTTTTCCTTCATTCTCTTATTTTTTAAACTAATTTGAATGTTAATGATCTTGATTTTCATGAACATAACGTTACTCATTTTCAATATTATCATTACTTGTCTTTCTAATATGGGCAGAATTATGCCCCAATCTTGAAGTTAATATATTGAAGCCCTAACCCTCAATACCTTAGAATATAACTATATTCAGGGTTAGGACCATCAAAAAAGTAAATTTATTTTTTTACTTTTTGTCTGTGTCACGTGACTTGTGGGATCCTAATTCGCTGACCAAGGATCAAACCCGTGCCCTCGGCAGTGAAAGTTCAGAGTCCTAACCATTGGACCACCAGGAAATTCCCTTAAAGAAGTAATTAAGTTAAAATGAGACTGTGAAGGTAAGCTCTAATCCAATCTACCTGGTGTCCTTATAAGAAGATTTGTATACACAAGGAGATATAAGGGATGCATACATACAGAGGAAAGACCATATGAAGACACAATAAGAAGGCAACACTAAAAAAGTCTCAGAGATTTTTTTTTTTTTTTTTTTTTTTGCGTACGCGGGCCTCTAACTGCTGTGGCCTTTCCCGTTGCGGAGCACAGGCTCTGGACGCGCAGGCTCAGCGACCATGGCTCACGGGCCCAGCTGCTCCACGGCATGTGGGATCCTCCTGGACCGGGGCACGAACCCGCGTCCCCTGCATCGGCAGGCGGACTATCAACCACTGCGCCACCAGGGAAGCCCCCAGAGATCTTTTTTTTTTAAGTATATTTTTGAACCTGCATACTTTCTTTTTTTAAAATATTTATTTATTTTGGCTGCATCGAGTGTTAGTTGCAGCACTTGGGATCTTTTGTTGTGGCTTGTGGGCTTCTCTCTAGTTGTGGCGTGCAGGCCCCAGAGTGTTCGGGCTCAGTAGTTGTGGTACACGGGCTTAGTTGCCCTGCGGCATGTGGGATCTTAGTTCCCCGACCAGGGATCAAACCTGCATCCCCTGCGTTGGAAGGCAGATTCTCAACCACTGGACCACCAGGGAAGTCCCAGTCCCAGAGATCTGGGATCACAGTATAATGAATATAGATAACAATATTTTATTATATTGTTAAGAGACTTGCTAAGAGATTAGACCTGAATTATTCCAATCACTAAAAAGAAATAATAATTGTTTGACGTGATAGTGGTGGTAATTTTCACTACAATGGCAATCATATTACAATATATAAATCTGTCAAATCAACATGTTGTACCCCTTGAATTTACTTGATGTTATATGTCAAATATATTTAAATTTAAAATGGAGGCAACAATTTGCAAGTCAAGGAGAGATGCCACAGAAGAAATCAAACTTACTGACACCTTGATTTTGAACTTTGAGACTCTCAAACTATATAAGAAAATAAATTTCTATTGCTTAAGAACCCAGTGCTATTTTGTGGTGCCAGACCTAGCAAACTAACACAGCTTCATTGATGAATTAAAAATAATAAGCACAGGAAGGCTGGTGGAGCTGTATTAAATGTCATAATAGACTTTAACATAAAGATTACTAGCAGAGGTAAAGTATATACAATTATATAATTATATATATAATATATAAAATAGCTTCTCTGTGTATTTACTATAACCTGTTGTATGACACCTGTTTTTCTAGATGCTGGATTGACAGGAGAGAAAGAGAAATAAAAATCCCTCTACTCTCTTCTTGGGTTTGTGTTCAGGGTTGGTGTGGGAATCCTATTAGAGTCCCAGCAAGAGAGCAAGGGGAGTATGTCCCTACCTGGCAGAAAGGCCTGACCAAATTGGTGCTGCTCCCTTAGGTTGAGGTGCTTGGTCATGGCTGGCCCTTGGTTCAGGGCAAGATAGACCAAAGATGAGCCTTGCTTTCATGTCACTTAACAAATCTTAATGGTGAAACATAAAAGGATCAAATGGTTTACAGCTAACATAAATATATCTCAGAACCAAGCTTGAGAATATTTATATGACTACAAAATATCCACCACCCAACAAATCTGGAATCCAATTTAAAATGATCAGATTTATAAAGACTCAAAAAACTGGGACCCACAAGGAGTAAAGGAAATCAATTAAAATTGTTGCTATCCTGACACAGGTGTTAGAATTAGAAGAGAAGGGTATTAAAACAGTCATTATCACTGTATTCCATACCTTCCAAAAGTTAAGTAGAGGCATGGGAAATGAAACAGAAGATTCAAACTGAAGTTCTAGATGTAGAGGAAACTTACAATTCTTGATATGAAAAATACAATGGATGGGATTAACAGCACATGATGCATTTCAGGAGAGGAGACACGAGGAAAAAAAAAAGAACAGACAGAAAAAAGCTAACAGTGAACAGCAAATGGTAGAACAACTTCAAGTAGCCAAATGCATATGTAGTTGGAGTTCCTGTAGCAGTGTGAGGGATGTGGGAGAGAAAATTTAAAGAAATAATGTTTGAAAAATTTTCAAACTGTAAATACATACATCCATGAAACTTAGTGAACCTCAAGCATAAGAAACATAAAGGTACACCAAGACACATCACAATCAAATTGCTCAAAACCAGTGATAAACATAAAATATTAAAAACAGCTGGAGAAAAAATATATTTTGTACAAGGAAGCCAGGAGAAAGACGACAAATTTCTTGTCAGAATCAATGCAAGATAAAAAAAAAAAGAAAAGAAAAAGAAGAAGAAGAAGAAGAAAAAGAAAAAGTCCAGAAGAAAAAAAACTGTCAATCTGGGGGGAAAAACAGGAAAATCTTTTCAATATAACACAAAGTTTAAAAAAAATAGCTTTTTTGGACTTCTCTGGTGGCACAGTGGTTAAGAATCCGCCTGCCAATGCAGGGGACATGGGTCAGAGCCCTGGCCCAGAAAGATCCCACATGCTGCGGAGCAACTAAGCCGGTGCGCCACAACTACTGAGTCTGTGCTCTAGAGCCCCCAAGCCACAACTACTGGGCCCATGTGCCACAACTACTGAAGCCTGAGCACCTAGAGCCCATGCTCCACAACAAAAAGAAGCCACCACAGTGAGAAACACTTGCACCACATTAAAGAGTAGCCCCATGCTTGCCACAACCAGAGAAAGCCTGCGCACAGCAACAAACATCCGCTGCAGCCAAAAATAAATAAATAAATAAATTTATTTTAAAAATATTTTTAAAAAAACCTTTTTTGAATTTTTAAAAGAATTTATGTTTATGTGTATTTGCCTTTGTAATTTAATCAGAGCTACTCTCAGTGGTCCTTTTTCCTGAGAATTATTTTTTTTTTTTTTTTTTTTTTTTTTTTTTTTTTTTGTGGTATGCGGGCCTCTCACTGCTGTGGCCTCTCCCGCTGCGGAGCACAGGCTCCGGATGCGCAGGCTCAGCAGCCATGGCTCACGGGCCCAGCCGCTCCGCGGCACATGGGATCCTCCCAGACCGGGGCACGAACCCGTATCCCCTGCATCGGCAGGCGGACTCTCAACCACTGCGCCACCAGGGAGGCCCTTTCCTGAGAATTATTAGCTAGAAAGTAGGGTGAAACCAAATCACAGATTAGACATCCCTCTGTAAAAAAATAACAATTAAAATAATCCTTTTATCTGAGTATTCTGACAAACTTCAGGGAAGGAAACTAAAATAGGATTAGTCACCTAAGCCTCCATATATGTGTACAGCCACTCAAGACTATAACAGTGGATTCCCCCAGGGAGGTGTCAAGGAAAACAAGGGGATAACCTAACCTAGAATTATCAGAAGAGAACCTAAATTTCAAAATAGCTCCATATAAACCCCTATCCTTTTTATCCTGATCATTACCCAGGAGGTGCTAGAGGAAAATTAATCCTTTCTGAAAAGAACTGAATTCAGGTGCCAAACTGCTTTACTAAGGTTAATTTTTACCTTTCCTGTCCTTTCCTTTGTCCTATAAGGTCAAAGGGCAGTGACTTTATTCTGCAAGCAATATGAGCATGGAACGCTGCGAAGGCCAGCAATGACATAATCAGGTTTGAGTTTTGGAAGCACTTCCTCTTTTCAAAGGTAGTGTTTCTAACAGATCTTTGCTAAATATAATTCATACTATAAGTTTCTGGTGAATTCCCACTAAGAAAGGAGATTTCCTGCTATTCCTGGTTTGCTAAAATTTTTCAACAGGAATAAGTGTTGAATGCTACAATATATTTTTCAGCATTTACAGTAATATTCAGAGAGTTTAGCCCCAAGTCTATCAATGGAATGAATTAAGATTAATTATTTAACAAAGTTCATTAATTAATGGAATATATAAGGTTCCTAAGTGAGACTGGCCTTATCTAGTTATTTAAGGAATAAATAAAATAAAATGATTTACACTACATTGTTTTCTGCCTAATATAATTCAAGCACTGCCAAGACTAATAAATATAGGAAAGCAATACATTTTCTGATTTTTTTTCCAGTTTTTTTGAAATATAATTGAGAAACATCACTGTATAAGTTTTAGGTGTACAACATAATGATTTGCCTTACATATATCATGAAATGATGAGCATAAGAAATTTAGTGAACATCCATCATCTCATAAAAATATATTAAAGAAATAGAAAATAAATTCTTCCCTGTGATGAGAACTCTTAGGATTTACTCTCTGAACGACTTTCATATATAACGTATGGCAGTGTTAATTGTATTTCTCATGTTGTACATTACAGCCCTATTATTTATTTTATAACTGGAAGTTTGTGCTTTTTGTCCAACTTCATCCAATTTTCCCTCTTCCCACCTTCCATCTCTGGTAACCACAAATCTGATTTCTTTTTAAATGATTTTGTTTGTTTGTATGTTTGTTTTTGAAGCACGATTGACCTACAACACTCTGTTAGTTCCTGGTACCCACCGTAGTGTTTTGATATTTCTATACATTTCAAAATGTCACCATGATAAGTCTAGTTATCATCTGTCACCATATAAAGTTATTACATAATTATTGACTATATTCCCCACACTGTACCTTTTATACCTGTGAGTTATTTATTTTGTTATTGCAAGTTTGTACATCTTAGTTTCCCTCACCTTTTTCTCTCCTCTCCTCCCCAACTATGAATTTTGATTAGTATTTACCCTGATGTTAAAACATATTATGAACAGCAAGGGCATGGAAAAATCACCAGAGACTTCCAATATAGATAGCACATAGTCTCAGAAAAATTTATATTATGTAGACTTTCATGTATACAAATTTAACCTGAGAAAGACTGGCCATCTCTTCTTATTTGACAACTCTTCCCTTGAAACTCATTAATAGTACTACATCAAATCTAATTGTTTCTATTCTCTCACTTTTCATAAGGTGTGTATGGTCAGGCCACTTCCTGACCAGGGCCTGCTTCACCTACACCCTACTCACAGGACTGACCTTCCTGACTACTTGCCTCAGGCCCCAGCTAAGGATAGCTTATCAAAGGGGTGGTGGGGGGAAACCCCCCACTACTGGTTTCCTGGTAACTAATGAGCCCACCTGACATCAATTCCCCTATAACTGGTAATCTCCCCTTCCCCTGGGAGTGAAGACTGCCACCATGTCCTGCCCAGTGTCCACTGCACGTGGTGGGATGTTCCTCCAGGACCTTGCTTCAGACGTGTAAGCTTCCCCGTTCATTAAACCATTGATGTCTCTGTTGCTGACTCCAGGCTCTTTCTTTTTTTTTTTTTTTTGCGGTAGGCGGGCCTCTCACTGTTGTGGCCTCTCCCCTTGCGGAGCACAGGCTCCGGACGCGCAGGCTCAGCGGCCATGGCTCACGGGCCCAGCCGCTCCACGGCACATGGGATCTTCCCAGACCGGGGCACGAACCCGTGTCCCCTGCATCAGCAGGCGGACTCTCAACCACTGCGCCACCAGGGAAGCCCCCAGGCTCTTTCTTATGTCTTAAAGCTGGGCAAGTACAGACAGGCCTGTGGGGTGCAGCCCAACAAGGTGAAAAAACAAATCTTTATAAGTTTCTAAGGCTCCTCTAGGAAATATCAAACAGTTTAACCTTTCTAACTTGATTAAAATTTGGGTTATGCCTAAGGATGTGGTAATGAGTGCCCAAAATAAAATATCTCATTACCTGTCAAATCAAAGTAATAATAAAACTTTTAAAAAATAGCTGCACACAATCTTTCTTGGGAATATTTCTGGCAATATGTCAATTTCCTTTCAACTCGTTATTTCTCCTTTCTCATTTGTAACATAATTTATAGATTGATTGGGATAAAATACACATTTAATAATTTTAAATTGTACGATACAGTGGCATTTTGTATATTTGCAAGGATTGGCAGCTGTCAACATTGTACAGTACCACAAATTTCTCATTACCCCTCCAAAAAGCTATACCCATTAAGCAGTTTCTTTTCATCCCTAGGTCCCCAATCTCCTACAACCATCCATTTGCTTTCTGTCTTTATGCTTTTGCCTATTTTGGATGATTCACATAAACGAAATAATAGAATAGGTAGCCTTTTGGATCTGGATTCTTTCACTTATACTGTTTTCAAGGATTATCCATCTTGCAGCATGTATCAGTATTTTATTCCCTTTATGGCTGAATAATATTCCATTGTATATAATGCCACAGTTTCTTTATGCATTCATTAGTTGATAAGATATTTGGGTTGTCTCCATCTTTTAGCTAGTGTGAATACTGCTGCTATGAACATTTATGTAAAAAGTGTTTACTTGAAAAACTGTTTTCAATTATTTGGGGTAGAGCAGAAAGTAGAATTGTTGGGTCATAAGTTAATTCTATGTTTAACTTTTTGAGGAACCATCTATTTGTTTTCCATAACAGCGGAACTATTTTAAATTCAAACCAGCAATGTACGAGGGTTCCAATTTCTCCATATCCCCACCAAATATAATGCATGTTTCCAATTATATGTAATTGTGGAAAAGGCAAAACTTTAGAGACAGTAAAATAATCAGTGGATGCCAGATGGTTAACAAGAATGTTGGAGGGCTGAGTAGGTGAAGCACACGTTTTTTTTTTTTAATCATAACAAAACAATTTTTTATGATACTATAATAGTGAGTGCATGATATTGTGCACTTGTCAAACACACAGAACTCTACACCAAAAAGAATAAGTATTAAAAAGCAGTAAGTCAGCAAAATGGTGGAAGTTCCAAGCCATCACTTCCTCAGGGAAACAAATGCATAAAAAAGCACAACTGGAAAAATATACTATATAGGGACTCAGGAAAACAGACAAAGGGATGTGAACTAACCAAATGAACATCAAACTATGGCAAAAAATTCAAGTCAACAAGAAATTTTGTGGCATTTTTGTTCACACATGTCCCAACCCCTTTATTGCATGGCACAACTTGGTATGGAAGAGGTGGCATCCAGTTCTCAATTTCTTTCCTTGATTTGGAGGGAAAAAAGGAGAGCTTATTTACAGCATTGTGACCTGCCTTGGAGCTGCTTAAAGAACTGGTCTCTGTCTTGCCTAACTCAGACCTCAGATGGGAAGAATAAGTGGGCACTGCATGGGAAGGCTTTGAGGATCCTAAGAGCTGCAGATCCTAAGATTTGAAATCTTTAGAGCAATAGATTATAGGACCCATATAATAAATCATCTAAAGCTCCAAGGAAAAGCTGGAGTGAGACCCTTCAAAAAATTAAGTTATTTAAAACATGTGTATATACAGGGAATTAAAAACACACACACATAGATCTATATAAGATGCATGCCCCTGAGAAGAATTAAGCTTTCTATTCAGGCTAATCACTAGAAAGTCTCCTAAATGGAGAAAAGCAGATATAGTGAGAGGAAAGATGAGGCAATGAGCTCAAAATAATAGGAGTAAGTGAGGGTTTTCATATTGTACTAGTGAGATTTTCCAAACCTCTTTTCTTGTTGCAATATAAGAATGACAGCTGCCTGCCACATGCCAGAGAGATTCCAACACACAGTTGGAGCAAAAATATCTGAGACTGGATGCATTGAAGAAGGTAAAGGAATAGTTTGACTTTACTTACATCACCCCTCCCTCAAGGTGGCACAGCTCAGTGATAAGAGAGACCCCTGAAGCCCATGATTTCTCTCATTGGGCAAATTTAGAGCATGTGAGTGAGCAATCAGTTTCTCCAGCTATGCAGAATGCTGCCAAAGGGGTCCACTTCTTTATTACCTCACCCAGAATACTGAGGTGAGCTTCATTGCTAACAGGTTGGGAGAGGCTAGGAGCACAGCAGTCAGGGTTCTGAATACATCAAAAGGTCATGGATCTTACTAACTGCTTCACAGACTCCATCAGGAAGTCTGCTCATAAGCCACTGGGGATGCTTGCCTCTGGACCCCACCCCCCTCAACCAGCTCACAGGCATGCCCAACAAACCATGTGCCTCACCTACCACACCCCCATGACCAGCTCTCTGTGCATAACTCACTGGTGGTGAAAATGAGACATTGCAGATGGCTAGCACACAGAAAGTCAACCCAACTCTGTGAGATTGGGAGAAATCACATAAGCTTGAGCATTCAGCACTGCCCCAGGTAAAGCAAATGGGAATCTGTCTGCATGCATTCTGGCTTTGCAGGATCAAAAGAAGGCATGCAATCTTAATAATCCCCCCAACCCCAAGAGGGAGCAAGAAGTGTGGAGCAGGCATATCCATAGAAAATATTTGAGGAAATCCTCCAAACTTTTAGGAATTGCAAGAAGAGGGATATCTCTCCTGATGCCAGTCATAAAGTCTAGGAGGGTGACTGCTGCTTCAATAATGAAAGACTACAACACACAAGAATTCAAGAAACATGAAAAATCAAGGAAACATGACACCACCAAAGGAACACAATAATTTTCCATTAATTAACCTCCCCAAAATGGAAATCTGTGATTTGCCTGATAAAAATACAAAATAATAGTTTTAAAGAATGTCAGTGAACACAGGAAAATGCACAAAGGCTATACAATGAAATAATTTTTAAAAAGCAATATGTGAACAAAATTAGAAGTTTAATAGAGAGATAGAAATTATTAAAAAGAACCAAACAGAAATTCTGGGGTTGAACAATACAATGACTAAAATGAAAAATACAATAAAGAGGATCAAATTGTATCAATCAGAAGAAAGAATTTGTGAACTCAAAGACAAGTCATTTGAAATTATCAAATCAGAGGAGAACAAAGAAAAAAAGAATGAAAGAAAGTGAAGAAGGCCTATGTGCATTATGGGATACCATTGGGCAAAACGATTTATGCATTAATGGAGTCCCAGAAGAGGTAGAGAGAGAGAAAAAAAGAGCAGAAAGCTTATTTAAAGAAATAATGACTGAGAATTTCCAAAATCTTGGAGAGAAATGCATATCCAAATCCATGAAGCTCTTAGGTCCCCAAACATATTCAACCCAAAGAGATTTTCTCCAAGACATATAATAATAATAATGTTTAAAATGAAAGAAAATGAGAATTTTGATAGCAGCAAGAGATTTAAAAAAACTCACCATTTACAGAGAAACCCCTGTAAGGCTTTCAGTGGGTTTCTCAACAGAAATCTTGCAGACCATGGGAGAGTAGGATGATATATTCAAAGTGCAGAAAGAAAAAAAAACCTGTCAATCAAAAATTCTTTACTAGCGAAGCTGCCCTTCAGAAATAAAGGAGAGATAAAGGACTTTTCCTTTAGTTGAGAAAGTTTATCACCATTAGAAATGTCTTACAAGACATACTAAAAGGAGTTCTTCAAGAGTCAATGAAAGGATGCTAATTAGTAATTTGAAAACATGAAAGTATAATACACACAGGTAAAGGTAACTATATGGTAAAGTTCAGAATAGTTAATATGTAATGGCAATGTGTAAATCACTTTACTGTAAAGTAAAACAAAATAACAAAAGTATTTTAAAAATAAGTATAGCTACAATAATTTGTTAATGAATACACAATATAAAAGATGTAAAGTATGACAAAAACATAAAATGTGTGACAGAAAGTAAAATTGTAGAATTTTGTATGTGATCAAAGTTATCAGTTAGTATAGACCATTTTAACTAAAAGATACTTTATATAAGCCTCATTAACCTCAAGTGAAAAACCTGTAGTAGATACATAAATGATGGAAGGAAAAGAATCAAAGCATGCCACTACAGAAAATCATCAAATCACAAAAGAAAACAGCAAAGAGGAAGCAATAAAACAAATGAACTACAAAACAGCCAGAAAACAATGTATAACATGTCAACGATAAGTCTTTACCTATTAAGAATGATTTTAAATTTAAAAGAAGTATCATTCTCTAATCAAAAGATATAGAGTGACTGAATGGATTTAAAAATATATCCCAACTATATGCTGCTAACAAAAGGCTTATTTTAGCTTTAAGACACAAATGAGCTAAAAGTAAAAAAGATGCAAAAAGGTATTTCATGCAAATGGAAACCACAATAGAGCAGGAGTAACTATTCTTATATCAGACAAAATAGATTGTGTCAAAAGTTGTAACAAGAGAATAAAATTTACTTTATAATAATAAGATGGTCAATTCACCAAAAGGATGTATCAGTTATAAATATATATGCACCCATTATCAGAGCACCTAAATATATTGAACAAATGCCAACAGATCTGAAGGGAAAAATAGACAACAATGCAATAACAGTAGGGAACTCCAATACCCCACTTTTTTGTTTTTTTTGTTTTTTGTTTTTTGTTTTTGCGGTATGCAGGCCTCTCACTGCTGTGGTCTCTCCCATTGCGGAGCATGGGCTCCGGACGCGCAGCCTCAGCGGCCATGGCTCACGGGCCCAGCCGCTCCGCAGCATGCGGGATCTTCCCGGACCGGGGCACGAACCCACATCCCCCGCATCAGCAGGCGGACTCTCAACCACTGCGCCACCAGGGAAGCCCCCAATACCCCACTTTTGACATTAGATAGATCATTCACACGGAAGATCAATAAAGAAATATTGGATCTGAACTACACTTTAGACCAAATAGAGCTAAAAGACATATACAGAACATTTCATCCAACACACCAGAGTACACAATATTCTCAAGCACACACAGAACATTTTCCAGTATAGATTACATACTAAGTCAAAAAGCAGGTCTTAATAAATTTAAGAAGATTGAAATCACAGCAAGTATCTCTTCCAAAACAATAAACAAAATTCTTCTGAACAACTAATGACCCAAAGAAGAAATCAAAAGGGAAACCTAAAAGTATTTTGAGACAAGCAAAAATAGAAACACAACATACAGAAACTTATGGTATCTAACAAAAGCAGTTCTAAGAGGGAAGTTTACAGTGATAAATAGCTACATTAAGAAAAAAGATCTTAAAACAGAATCTAACCTTACATGCCAAGGAACCAGAAAAAGAAGAATAAATTAAGCCTACTGTTAGAAGAAGAAAGGAAACAACAAAGATGAGAACAAAAATAAATGTAATGGAGAGACCCCCTTCCACCAAAAAAAAAAAAAAAAAGGAAATAGAAGAAAAGATCAACAAAACTAAGAGCTAGCTTTTTAACAAACTGTACAAAATTAACAAACCTTCAACTAAACTAAGAGAAAAAGAGAGAAGACTCAAATAAAATCTTAAATGTAAGAGGAGACATTACAGGGCCTCCCTGGTGGCGCAGTGGTTGAGAGTCCGCCTGCCGATGCAGGGGATACGGGTTCGTGCCCCGGTCTGGGAGGATCCCATATGCCGCGGAGCGGCTGGGCCCGTGAGCCATGGCTGCTGGGCCTGCGCGTCCGGAGCCTGTGCTCCGCAACGGGAGAGGCCACAACAGTGAGAGGCCCGCGTACCACAAAAAAAAAAAAAAAAAAAAAAAAAAAAAAAGAGGAGACATTACAAATGATACCAAAGAAATACAAGGGATCATAAAAGATTACTATGAACAAACTGGCCAACAAATTGAATAACCTAGAAGAAATGGATAAATTCTTAGAAACATAGAAACTGAATACTAATACTAAAACTAATACTGAATCATGAAGAAATAGAAAATCTGAACAGACCAATAACAAGTAGAAGATTCAGCAGTAATCAAAAACTGCTCATAAAGAAATGCCCATTACCAGATAGCTTTATTGATGAATTTGACCAAACTTTTAAAGAAGACTTAATACCAATCCTTCTCAAACTCTTTCAAAAAAGAGGAGAGAGCACTTTCAAACTCATATTATGAGGCCAGTATTACCATGATATAAAAACCAGATAAGGACACTACGAGAAAATAAATTACAGGCCAATATCTCTAATGGACATGATTTAAAAAATCCTCCACAAAATACTAGCAAATCAAATTGAAATGCACTTTAAAAGTTTCACACACCATGATCAAGCTGGATTTACCTCTGGAATGTAAAAATGATTTAAATACACAGATTAATCAATATGATAAACCACAAGAACAGATTGAAGGATAAAAAAATCATATGATATCTCTATAAGTACAGAAAAAGCACTTGACAAAATTTAATGTGATTTCATGATAAAAAAAAACTGCCAACAAATTTGATATAGAAGGAATGTAGTACAATGTTATAAAAGCCACATCTAACATCATGCTCAGTGATGAAAAGCTGAAAGATTTTCTCCTAATTTCTGGAAGAAGAGAGTGGTGCCCACTTTCACTACTTCTATTCAGCACAGTACTGAAAGTCCTAGACAGAGCAATGAGACAAGAAAAATAAATAAAAGGCTCCAAATCAGAAAGGAAGAAGTAAAATTGTCTTTGTTTGCAGATGACATGATCTTATATGCAGAGAACCATAAAGACTTCATAGAAAAGCTTTTAGACCTAGTAAATAAATTTAGTAAACTTGAAGGATACAAATCAACATACAGAAATAGTTGTGTTTCTTGTTTCTATACACTAACAACAAACTATTAGAAAGAGAAATTAAGAAAATCATTCCATTTATAACAACATCAAAAAGAATAAATGCTTATGAATAAATTCAACCAAGTGAAATCGTATGATATGTGTCTTTGTCTGACTTATTTCACTTAGCATAATGCCCTCAATATCCATCCATGTTGTCACAAATGGCAAAATTTCATGTTTTTTTTGTTGTTGTTAATTTATTTTATTTATTTATTTTTGGCTGCATTGGGTCTTCATTGCTGCACATGGGCATTCTCTAAGTTGTGGCAAGCAGGGGCTACTCTTCAATGCGGTGCATGGGCTTCTCATTGTGGTGACTTCTCTTGTTGTGGAGCATGGGATCTTAGGTGCATGGGCTTCAGTAGTTGTGGCATGCAGGCTCAGTAGTTGTGGCTTGTGGTCTCTAGAGCACAGGCTCAGTAGTTGTGGTGCACAGGCTTAGTCACTCCATGACATGTGGCATCTTCCCAGGTCAGGGCTCGAACCTGTGTCCCCTACATTGGCAGGTGGATTCTTAATCACTGTGCCACCAGGGAAATCCCAAAATTTCATGTTTTTAATGACTGAGTAATATTGCATATATATATATATATATATATATATATATATATATATATATATATATATATATAATATTTATCCATTCATCTATCAATGGACACTTCATTTGCTCCCATATCTTGGCTATTATAATAGTGCTGCAATGAACATAAGAGTGTATATATATTTTTTCAAATTAAAGTTTGTGTTTTCTTTGGGTAAATGCCCAGAATTGGAATTTGATGAAGTAGTCCAGTTTGATTTCTTTTATGTGTGGCTGTCCAGTTTCCCAAAACCATTTACTGAACAGGATGTCTTTTCCCCATTATATATTTTTGCCTCCTTTGTCATAGATTACTTTACTATATCAGTGTGTGTTCATTTCTGAGCTCTCTATTCTGTTCCATTTATCTCTGTGTCTGTTTTTGTGCCTGTACCATACCATTTTGATTGCTGTAGCTTTGTAGTATAGTTTGAAACCATCTTTTGTGCTGTGTTTGGATTCCTTTCTTTTTATGTGTGTGTGTATGTTACTGATTTTTGGTTTGGGGTTACCATGAGGTTCATATATAACAAGCCATATATATATATGTACATATAGCTTTATATATATAAAATTATTTAATGTTGATAATCTCTTAAGTTCAAGTGCATTTTAACATCCCTGCATTTTATTACCTCCTCTCCAACACGTTTAATGTTTCTGACATCATATTTTACATCTTTTTGTTTTGTGCATCCCTTAACTTCTTCTTGGGGATACAGACAATTTTACTACCTTTGTCTTTTAACAGTTTTGCTTGGAAAAGTTCTTTTAACATTTCTTGTAAAGTCAGTTTAGTGGTACTGATCTCTTTTAGCTTTTGCTTGTCTGTGAATTTCTTTTTTTTTTTTTTTTTTTTTTTGCGGTACGCGGGCCTCTCACTGTTGTGGCCTCTCCTGTTGCGGAGCACAGGCTCCGGACGTGCAGGCTCAGTGGCCATGGCTCATGGGCCCAGCCGCTCCATGGCATGTGGGATCTTCCCAGACCGGGGCACGAACCCGCGTCCCCTGCATCGGCAGGCGGACTCTCAACCACTGCGCCACCAGGGAAGCCCTGTGAATTTCTTTATCACTCCTTCAAATCTGAATGATAGCAGTGCTGGGTAGAGAATTCTTGGTGGTAGGTGTTTTTTCTTTCCTTACTTTGACTATTGGGCCATTCCCTTCTGGCCTGCCAAGTTACTGTTGAAAGTCAGTTGATGGTCTTATGGCAGTTTCCTTGTACATAACTAGTTGCTTTTCTCTTGCTGCTTTTTTTTTTTTTTTTTTTTTTTTTGCGGTACGCGGGCCTCTCACTGTCGTGGCCTCTCCCGTTGCGGAGCACAGGATCCAGACGCGCAGGCTCAGCGGCCATGGCTCACGGGCCCAGCCGCTCCACGGCATGTGGGATCTTCCCTGACCGGGGCACGAACCCGTGTCCCCTGCATCGGCAGGCGGACTCTCAACCACTGTGCCACCAGGGAAGCCCTCTCTTGCTGCTTTTAACACATTGTTGACTGGGGGATTTTTGCAGAAACTAATGTCTGTTGTTGGCGATCTGTTATGTCAATGAATATTGAAACGTCTCTGGTCAATAACGTTTGGGTAACAAAAGTCATATTAATACATCTCTGGTCAATAATGAGTTAAGATTCTCTCGTTATCTTTAATTTTTGCCATTTTAACTTTATGATGTCCTGATGTGGGCCTCTTTGGTTTTATCTTGTTTGGTGCACTCTGTGCTTCTAGGACCCAGATATTTGTGACCTTTTCCAGGCTAGGGAACTTTTCAGCTGTTATTTCTTTAAATAATTTATCTGCCCCTTTTTCTCTCTCATCTCCTTCTGGGATCCCTACAGTGCAAATGTTAATAAGCTTGATGTTGTCCCAGAAGACTGCTAAACTATCCTCATTTTTTTAACTTATTATTTTCTTCTTTTTTTCTGTTCAGTTTGGGTGATTTCCACCACTCTGTCTTCCAGTTTGCTGATCTGTTCCTCTGCACCAACTAATCTACTATTGATTCCTTCTAGTGTATTATTATTATATAACAATATAATATATAATATGATTTTTATATAAGTAATTATTATACTATATATAATATATAATATTATTGTTATATAATAATTATCATTATTTTATTTCAGCTATTGTTTTCTTCAACTGTGTTTGTTTTTTTCTTTACATTGTCTAACTCTTTGTTAAACTTCTCATTGGGTTCATCATTCTTCTCCTGATTTCATTGAGTATCTTTATGATCGTTACCTTACACTCTTTATGGGTGGATCTCTTATCTCCGTTTCATTTAGTTCATCTTCTGGGGTTTTGTCTTGTTTCTTCATTCAAAACAAATTTCTCTGTCTCCTTATTTTGCCTAATTCTCTCTGTTTATTTCTATATATTACATAGGTAAGTTTCCCAATCTTGGAGTACTGGCCTTATGTAAAGATATGACTGATCCTTCAGTGGTGTCATGTTTCCTTGATTTTTTGTTTCTTAGTTTTATATTGCTCTCTTCCAGTCTTTATGAAGTGCCTTGGGAGAGTAATAACTTTTATCTGTTCTGCTAGGTATTTTGAGACTTCCTCAGACTGTCTATGAATATACCTGCTCCACACTTCTTGCTATTTCTTGTAATAGAGTTTAAGCACACACGACTTCTCTTGATCCTGCAATACACCAGGCAAATTGTTGACAACATTTTTGTTTTCCTAATGGTGGCACTAGAACTCAAGTTCATGGTCTCTGCCTTGCTGCAGATTCAGGCAGGCTTTCTGCACGTGTTCACTAGCCATCTACCAAAGCTTGCTCTTGCCATGGGGAACGCACACAGGGAGCCAGCCACAAGAGTGGGAGTATGTGTGGGTGAGGAGGCACACTGAGCACTGGGGGTGCCCATGGGTCAGTTGGGAAATCCATGTGTGAGGCATTCTCAGCAGTTCAAGGAAAGGCTTCTTGATGGAGTCCACAATGGGTTTGTACCTTCTGAGAGTCCTATCTGCTCTTCTTCTAGGCTGTTCCTGTGCCCCCCAATAATGCAGCTCACAAATTAGTACTCTGGATGGAGTGAGAGAGAAATGAGCCTCTTTGGCTGTGTTCTGCCTTGTGGAGAAACCAGGTGCTCACTCACATGATCTCACTTTCCCTCACAAGAGAAATCATGGGCCTAGAAGATTTCTCTTGGTCCCAAGCTGTGCCACCTTGGGAAAAGGGGATGAGAATAAAGTAATATTGCTCCTCTTACTCTCTCAAATGCATCCAAACTCGTATTTTTCCCCCTCTAATAGTGTCCTGAAACATCCTCTGGACACCTGAACTTCCACAAAGGCTTTTTCACCTGTGGATGATTGTCTAACAGTGTTTTCCAGGGGATCCTAGATTGTGACCAAGAAGAGCTGAAGCTGATTCATACACTGCTGTAAGGTCCACATCCAGGATTGAGTTTTGTGTTCTGACACATGGGAAGGTGAGACTCCTCGGAGGTATCTTGGTATATGGTGTTGGATCCCACAGCTCCCCAAAGGCATTTCGTCCATGGATGGATGCCGAATTATTGTTGCTGAGGGAAGGGACAAAAACAAGGAATGTCTTATTCCACCATGATACTGACATCACTCCTCTGTACATGTTAAGTATATACAATTTTATTTGTTAATTATATCTCAATAATGCTGGGGGGAGCAGAGAAAGAGAATGAGTTAAACCCTTAAAATTCTGGGGGGAATTTTTTTAAACGAATAATTGTATGCCCAGCAAAATATCAATCAAGTGTGATGGTGGGATAAGTACATAGTTATGAGGACTCAAAAAATTCACACCTCATGCCCCCTTTCTTAAAAAGCTGTTAGACGGTACACTCCAAAGACAAGGAAAACATGGCTCAAAAGAAAGAGATGCCAATTTGAGCAGGCAGTGAGGATTCCCCAAGGGCCATGTCCAGGAAAGATGGAATTGATAAAATATCTGATCTGTGTAAACATTTAGAAATAAACTACTAACAGGAATTGGCATAACGAATGGGAAAAAAGTGAAACGAAGCTAACAGAAAATTATACAAATAAAAATAAAGAGGCAATCAAGGAAAAGCAAAGAGAATAAGGAAGGTGATAAAGTGCTATCACACCAGGAGACTCATAAGGAAACAGTAATGTAATACTGTAATATCATCGTTTTACAATGTAAATCCTGACCTTATGTAACCAAAAATTGCAAAGTAAATATTTAGTATGATGGGAGTAGGGAAGAAGGAAAGCTAAATAGTCATTTATAATAAAATGAAAGCAACAGACAATATCTAAAATGAAGAAATCAAGAGGCACCAGTTTAAAACTACTATCAAAATAAAGTAAAGGGACTTCCCTGGTGGCACAGCGGTTAAGAATCCACCTGTCAATGCAGGGGACATGGGTTTGATCCCTTGCCTGGGAAGATCCCACATGCCATGGAGCAACTAAGGCCGCGAGCCACAACTACTGAGCCCGTGGGCCGCACCTACTAAGCCCACGTGCCACAACTACTGAAGCCCACGCACCTAGAGCCCATGCTCTGAAACAAGAGAAGCCACTGCAATGAGAAGATCGCACACTGTAATGAAGAGTAGCCCCCTCTCACCGCAACTAGAGAAAGCCCGAGTGCAGCAAGGAAGACCCAGTGCAGCCCTTTCCCCCCAAAAAATGTTGTTTAAAGATGAATACAAGAAAACACAGCTAAAAAGATTGAAAGTGCTTAGTTATCTCTGTGGAGCAGGGGGAGGGAAGGGGAGAGAAAGAGCAAGGCTGTAGACTGTGTTTTTTGTTGTGTTAGTTAATCACACTGGATTTAAAAAATGTGTTCGATCCTTCTTAATTTAAAATTTTAAAAGTTATTTTAAAGTTAAGATTTTAAGTTAAAAAATTATTTAGAAAAATCATAGTGCTCTTTTTTAAAGAAAGAAAATGGAAAAAAAGGTTATATGATTACCAGCAGGTGGCACTCTTTTCTATCTCAGTGTGAGACTTTTCTTCCTAAATCCTGCCTCCTCTGCTTTGTCCTCATTCATTTGATTACATTAAATTGTATAGCTTTTTTCTCCCAAGAACTGAGAAGCCCAAACTTGTTGATCTTGATGGAGAAAATAGTTTGTTTCTATATTGCTTAGATTTTAGGCAATCACGAGTATTTCCATAGTGACTACACTAAACTGAAATTATCAATTCTCTAATGCAGTACAATTATCTTTATATTTTTCTTTTGTAAAACAGAGATGAAATAACTAAACTCTACTCTTTTTCATAAATCTTTGCCTTCCAAGAAAACCAACAAAATTTTCCAGAACCAGCTTATTTGTTTAGGTACTTAACCTGCAAGTTCACGATAAACTATCAAATTTTGAAAGTACAAATGCTACTGGTTATGTTAATATAATTTGGAATATAAACACATACTGATTACAAAGAGTAAGATTAGAGAGTAAATTGATTTTACCTAACTCCACCTTCTAGCTCTATATGACACTAGAACGTAGATCTTGAAGCAACAGAAAAGATTATTTTTTGAGCAGTAGTTCCTGAATTCTACTCACCTATAACTTCCTATCAATGCCCTGTCCTGTCTGGCACCTAAAATTTCTCACTCGTACACCCTGCCTTCTCCTCACACTTTCTCTCCAACCCTGGCATTCATCTCTCCTCCTCTCACCTGTCAACCTGTCTATCCACCCACCATCTGACAGCTTTGTCTTATTGTCTGCTTTGCACCCACTTACATCACTCTCTTTGCCTTACCCCCTCTTTCTTCCACTTAGCAAAGTGTTTTTCCAACATTTTGTATTTCTGCTGGGACTCTTGTTGTTTTTTATTCTAGTCCAGTTTTCCCTCTCCATTGGTAACTATGTGCCTTGGTCTTCCTCCATGGGTTGAGGTTAGGGCAAGATTAGTGTTAGGGTCGGGCTCTTCTGTATTTCTTTCCTTTTACTGTCCCTCTGAGCCAGCTCTTTTGTCACAAATTCAATAACAACATCTTAACTCTTCCATGAAGATAGATAACGTGTATGGTGTACTGTGAAAATAATTTTTTTTTTTTTACTTATTAGTAACTTTTAATTTTGATACAGTTGAAATAATAGTACAAAGAACATTAGCATATTCTTTATCTAAACAAAAGGTATACAGATATTAATGTTTCATTATTGTTTCTATTCATTTGCTTTATCATTTCTCTCTCTCAGATAGATTGATAGATATAGATAAAGTTTTCTGAACCATCTGATGGTAACAGACATCATGTTTCTTTACATCTAGATATTTCAGCATGTATTTCCTAAGAACAAGGATATTCTTTTTTTTTTATTAGTCTCTGCTTTACAACAAAGAGAATCAGTCATACATATACATCTGTTCCCACATCCCCTCCCTCCTGCATCTCCCTCCCTCCCACCCTCCCCATCCCACCCCTCCAGGTGGCCACAAAGCACCGAGCCGATCCCCCCGTGCCACGCGGCCACCCCCCACCAACCATCCACCCCACGCCAGGCAGTGTATACACGTCCATGCCTCTCCCCCGCCCCGTCACAGCCCCCCCCATATCCCCAAGCCCACCCCCAGTAGGTCTGTGTCTCTATTCCTGTTTTACCCCTAAGTTCTTCATGACATTTTTTTTTCTTAAATTCCATATATATGTGTTAGCATACGGTATTTGTCTTTCTCTTTCTGACTTACTTCACTCTGTATGACAGACTCTAGGTCTGTCCACCTCATTACAAATAGCTCAGTTTCGTTTCTTTCTATGGCTGAGTAATATTCCATTGTATATATGTGCCACATCTTCTTTATCCATTCATCCGATAATGGACACTTGGGTTGTTTCCATCTCCGGGCTATTGTGAATAGAGCTGCAATGAACATTTTGGTACATGTCTCTTTTTGAATTATGGTTTTCTCAGGGTATATGCCTAGTAGTGGGATTGCTGGGTCATATGGTAGTTCTATTTGTAGTTTTTTAAGGAACCTCCATACTGTTCTCCATAGTGGCTGTACCAATTCACATTCCCACCAGCAGTGCAAGAGTGTTCCCTTTTCTCCACACCCTCTCCAGCATTTATTGTTTCTAGATGTCTTGATGATGGCCATTCTGACTGGTGTGAGATGATATCTCATTGTAGTTTTGATTTGCATTTCTCTAATGATTAATGACATTGAGCATTCTTTCATGTGTTTGTTGGCAGTCTGTATATCTTCTTTGGAGAATAATTAAGTTACCACAGTGTCTATAACAGAAACCTGAAACCGGTATTTTTTTTCCTGATATTGAATAACTTGGTATTGGTTCAATGGCAGAAGTATTTTTGCCTCAGCTTTAAAATGAGTCTTGTAAATGATGAGACCCAGGCTGAAAATGGATGAGCTGTGATTAGAATGACAAAGAACAGAAAAGTATGGGACAGGTAACCTCACTGCCATCTCTACTCCTCGCAAATGAGTAAGCTGAAACAGGGCTCTTTACCCTCTGTTTCTCAGGACTGTTTCTTTATCTGTAAAAAGGGCATAATAATATTGATAATATATGTGCCTGGGGCCACAGCCCCTGGACCTGGAGAATTCTTGATTTCCTGTCCATTTTTAGGATGTGTACACACAGCTTTCGCAATTGCCTTAAATTGGCACACAGTGAAGAGCTTCTGGAAAGAAAGGGACTTAATAAAAACTTTACCCAGTGATTCAAGACTGATTATCTGAAAATATAAAGGCATTCTTTGTGCCAGTAAAGGAAACTGAGAGAATTTGGCTCCATGACATGGTGATAAGAAATAGAACTTTGTACTTTTCTAGACAATGATCCTGTCATTGTCTCAGATCTGCACATAAAACTTACCTGCTTCCAAAAGTGGGTCTGGTCCATCGAATCATTCAGTTTCTTCCACAGTAATTGGGTGGGATTTCTAAGTCACTTCCTTAACATGTATACATTTATTCATTCAAAAACATACTTGTAGTTCTGCTATGTGCAGATACTTCACTCACTTGTGATTTCTTGAGACGTGAAAAAGGGAGATAGTATGGATTCTCTTTCCATGGGAGTAGGGACAACAGAAAGGGATTTTAGAAAGTGGCATTAAGGGCCTTCAAAACCAGCAATGGGGATAGGAGAACAGTCTGGGGTTTCTACCATAAACATCTAATAAAGCACAGTTTGTCACACTAGCCGGGTCTGCTCAATTAGTATTTCCTTCTTTTTGTATCTTTTGCTCAACAAAATTAAATATTAGTAATAGAACTTGTCTTGGTAATACCAGTATTATAAAGTTAAAATAAAGTTGACAGATATCCTTTCTTTCAACACATGTTTATTGAGCACCTACTATGTGTGAGGTATTGTTCTGTGTGCTAGGGATGCAGCAGTGAAGTAGGCAGGCAGCATGACTCAACAGGAGTTTCTGGTCTGATGATGGGAGGCAATTAATTAATCAACTAATAAATAAATAAGGTAATAAGAAAATTTCAGATAGTGGTGAGACAGTGGAGATATCTAAGGACTGCACAGCTACTTTAGTTTAGGTGATTAAGTAGACATTTTGCGTTGAGATCTGAAGGACAGAATGATAAGCATAATGAGATTGGTGGAAACTGCGTTCTGGGCGTAGTGAACTGATAGCATACATGCTCTAATGCACAGCCAGGCCTGGAACTCAGATAGGCCTCTGCATCTGGAGTAGGCTCACAGACGGTGAGAGTGGCAGGAGAAATTGGCAGGGAAGTAGGTAGAAACCAGGCTGTGTGAGATTTAGCATTTTGGATATCTGTGCACGTGCAGACAAAAACAAGTATATCATAAGTGTTCCTCAGTTCACAGCAATGTAACATACGTCCGAATTTTAGCGTTATTAAAACATTTTTTAAAGTGCTCTCAAATCAATAAATTATAGTACTTTAAATGTGTTGCAGAAAGTTCTATGTAAATAGAATGTTTTAAGTCATTTTATGGAACTCTAGTTTAGACTGTTCAAGTTTTTGTGAAGTGAACTATCACTTCCATGTTTTTTTTGTTATAAATCCAGATATTTAGAATAAAACTCAAATGTAAGGAGAGTGCTTGCAATGTCTGGTGAATAATCTCTTTTAAAATTATTGTAATTAGAGCATCTAAAAGACAAAGTCTAACTTTTTGAAGCTGAAGTTTACATCAAATAAAATTAAAAGCTCAGAAAACCTTCTTTCCAAGCTCACTTTAGGGTGCAAAAATAATTCCTTATTAATGACTCAGTAGCTATTTAAATTTGCTCTTGCTCAAAATAAGATATCTATATGCTCAATATTAAGAGAAGTAATAGGCTTATTTCTTTAAAAATAGGTGTGAGTTAGGATGACTAATCTGGAACAAGGAGCAAGAATTTGTAAGAAATCTGGGGATCTTACTTCTCTGTCCATTTCTTTCCATTTACACTCCCAGTCCAGAAGCCATAGAGAAAAATATATGCCATAAATTGAGAAAAGCCAAGTAGTTTCTAGATGAATTTTAGAGAGTTGACAAAGTTGAAAATATAGTAATGAGCTCAATATCAACTTTTACCAGTTACCTGGCATTTAATTATTTGCCATCAACACTAAGCTGGGTATGATTTTGTTTTGTTAAAGCACTATAACCCTAAAATATACTTACTACTACATATTTAAGTGTGAAATTTACATAAAGGCTAGAAGTACCTTGTAGTCTAGTTTGGAACATAAAAGAAGGAGGCCCACAAGATACGTAGGAATTTGATAAGCAGCTTAGGAATTCTTGAATTTATGGGTTTAACATTGTTTCACCTACAGAGTTGAAGCTCTAGGAACAGTGGAGAGAGGCTGCACTGGAGATCATGGGACTTGAGTTCTCTTTCTGACCTTGCCGTGCAGAGACTTGGCTCCTTTGAGCAAGAGCCCTTTCTTCTCTGAACCTCAGATCTGACACTCTAGGATTTTTTATTATTTTATTATATTATTTTATTTTATTATTTAAACGCTTCTCTCATATCACCTTGGCTGATCTCTATTTTCAGCCACAGCTTTCTAGGCGATTTTGTGTATGTTTAGACCCATTCTACAGAGCAGCCTTCCAATTAAAGAAGCTTATGTCTTTCTGCATTTTGCTGTAGGGCTTTACCTACACCACCTTGGGCTCTCTGCTGGAAGCACTGCCTGGAAATGCAGGCTCATTAAGCCTCACTTAACTAAGAAGAGGCTAAACTGAACTGTCTGGTAGTTTTTTGTTTTTTGGGTTTTTTTTTGCGGTACGTGGGCCTCTCACTGCTGTGGCCTCTCCCGTTGCGGAGCACAGGCTCCGGATGCGCAGGCTCAGTGGCCACGGCTCACGGGCCCAGCCGCTCCGCGGCATGTGGGATCTTCCCGGACCGGGACACGAACCCGCGTGCCCTGCATCGGCAGGCGGACCCTCAACCACTGCGCCACCAGGGAAGCCCTGTCTGGTAGTTTTGATGGATAATTCTGGGTGGTATCCTGCCGACTTCTAAGGAGATCTCAGGAGAATTGAAACCCCCCTCCTCTCCCCGACTCCCCAAAACAACCTCTCACCAGGTACCCTTACTATTGGCTTTCTCTCTTGCCCCCCTCCCTCTCTGCTCCCTTACTCATACTTCCTAAATCATGCCTTGTATTAGAGTGCTATTGCTGCATACCAAATCACCTGTAATAAATGTATTACCTATCGTGTAGGTCAGAGCTCTGGGTGGGATTGCCTGGATTTTCTGCATACAGTCTCACAAGGCTGAAATCAAACTGTTGGCTTAGCCAGGCTGGGCACTCATCTGGAAGATCTGGGAAAGAATCTGCTTCCAAGCTTAGTTCCTTGCAGTTGTAGAGCTGAGGTCCCTGTTTCCTGCCTATGAGCCAGGGGTCATTCTCAGCTCCTAGAGGCTAGTCTCAAGTCCTTTCCAGCTGTCTCCTTCCATTTTCACAGCCTATGATAGTGGCATGTCAACTCCTTCTGTGCTTTTAACCCGTTTGACCTCCACTTCTGCAACCAGCCAGAGAAAACTTTCTGCTTTAAAGGGCTAATGCTATTAGATTAGGCTTATCTGAATAATTTCCTTTTTGATGAACTCAAAGCCAGCTAATTAGTAACTCAATTAAATCTGCAAAATCTCTTTTGCCGTGTCACATTAATGTAATCCGTCCATGATATTTCATCATATTTACAGTCCCAGGATTTAGGATGGAAAATCTTGGAGGACTATCTTTAGAATTCTGCGTACCACACTTTCCAAATAAACTAGTTGTACCCAAATCTTTGCCTCTGCTTTCAGGGAGACCCAGAGTAAGATAACCCATAAATAGCAAATGGCTACTTTTCCAAATTCTAATTGAGCTTTCCAATTGTTCCAACTAAATCAAGATTTTAGAGAAGTTTTCTAATTTAGTTGTCATTTTCATGACTGGAAACTTCTAAGAGAAGTAAGTATAAAAATTAAACAATTTCTCAAGCTTCCTTAAGAATGTCTGAACTATTTAAACCTAACTAAGGCTGGCAGCCCCTTGCCTTTTGATCTTCTAATTTTACAGTACATCGCACTTTATATTTTTGTACTCTTCTCATCTAGCAGATTTATTGAATTTATTTCATTTACTCTGCACAAGAAGGCTGAGAGCCTTTATGACCCTAATTTTATAAATAGAAACTGGGGCTCAGTTTCAGAAATTTTCTCAAGGTCGCATGGCTAGTCATGGCAAAAATGGAAAAAAAATCCAGCTCTGATTCCAGGTGCCCACTCCTTCCATTTTACCTTGCCAGCCTCCAAAACTGAGCAAATAAGCAGGTAATCTGGGAGAAGGAGGTATTGCATAGCCCTATATAGAGACACTTTAAGTCACTGAGTTGGAGAAAATAACCTTGTTCAACACAGACTGGCTTTATAGAAATTATAGCGCAGAGTACTGATCCCAGATCATAGTCCAGATTTTCTCTTACAGACTTCCTCCTTCCAGAAAATTTAACAAACCTCAGAGAACTCAAATATAGCCTTATAATTGTTTCCATGGTTGCATTTCAACAAAACTGTTCATTAAACAGCAATCTATTATCATCTTCGGACTTATGAACAAACATTTTCCCAATATATCTCTTTCTAGAAAACTTTACATGCCAGTCCTAATGAAGGAAATTTAGAAAGTATTAACTACACCAAAGTCAAACCAAAATTTTTGGAATTTTACTGACTTCAAATAATGGCATGAGGACTTTAGCTAGGAGGGTATTATTTGTGAAAAAGAATTCTAAAAAGCAGAAAATTGAAAATTAATTGTTGCTTTGTAAACTGTTTCTGTTTAGTAAACTTTTATTTTCTATATGAGGCTTATTATCATATCAAGGATCAAGGCTGTCCTTGAGATGAGTGGGTTGTTCTCTAAATCTTAAAAAGTCAGAGAGAGAAAAAAAAAAGTCAGAGAGAGAGAGGTGGGAGGGAAGAAGGAAATTCTTGTTTGTAAATAAAGCAGAATGATGGATGACACTTTAAAATTTGTGATGGTTTTAATTTTGTCATTATTTTTGTTTTTGGATAGGTATGTACATATACAGGAAGACAATAAACATATGCAGTGTTTTCAGATGCAAAATATTATGGTAGAATGGAACACCTTGATGTATTATCCTCATTTATCCTCACAGAGAAGCAGAAGGTGAATGATGCAGTGCTAGCTTATGGTTAGACTTGACTGTAATTTGCCTGGTGAACATTTCAGGGTCTTGAGGCTCAGGAGCTGGCATGTTCACACAAAGAGCAGAGCAGGGACCAACGTGGGGAGCACAAGTCTATGTCTCTAATTTTTCTTTAGCTCTGACAGTTTTTGAGTATCTTCTTTCTTCTGGGGTCCCTTACACCCATACAAATCCACTGCGCATGGACTCAGGTGTAGCCCATCTTTAGTGCTCGCTGCTTTCAATGTCTTTGCTTCTCCCTCACATCAGCTCTACAGCTTTCCTTCCTGACCCCTACCCCTGCCAGTGTGCCTACCTGCCTCTATCTTTCCCAAGTAAGCATGTTTTAAATATAATATACTTGCCAAAATAATAAAGACTTGCATATTAAATGTCTCAGGAGTTGCAATGGATTCCATGTTTGTGTCCCCACCCAATTCATTTGTCGAAATCCTAACCCCCAATAAGGTGGTATTAGAAGGTCGGGCTCTTAGGAGATAATTAGGCCATGAGGGTGGTATCTTCATGAATGTGATTATTGTCCTTACACAGGGATTCCCAGAGCTTTCTGCCACGTGAATAAGCAGTGAGAAGGTGGCAGTCTATGAACCAGAAAGTAGGCCCTCACTAGATACCTAGTCTGCCAGCACCTTGATCTTGGACTTCCCCAGGCTCCAGAAATGTATGAAATAAGTGTTTGTTGTTTAAACCACCCAGTCTATAGCATTCTGTAATGGCATCCTGGACTAAGACAAGAGTGTCTGATTGAAAAGAAGTCCTCAGTAAGAAAGCCACTCATAATGAGAAAGAATATACTGCTAATGAGAAATTAGGAATGGATGACCGTAAGAGAGAGTATCTATTAGATTCAAGGAAGCTCATTTTTCATGGTCACAATCTTTTGACATCAGTTGGAAGAAAGTCTCAGGGCAGGATCTTCCCAACCTTCTTAATTTTGGTCACTCAAGGACTTCCTACTGAACCTCACCCCTGTAGCCAGGTTTCTTCTACTCCTGTTACTTGTTCCCTTTCTCCCTAGTTGCTTTTTCCCCTCTGTTGACTACTCCATAATTTTATCCTACTTGTAAGCGTTTCATGACCCAGCTCCCTCTTCAGTTCCAGTACCATCTCTCTCTGAGTGTTTTCCAAACACATCTTTTATGAGAAGCAGCACGGTGACCTGAAAAGTCATGGGCTTGATTCTGGAGTCTCAGCACTGCCATTACTCACTAGGGATGGGCCTTGGGGAAAGATAGTTCTCTATGCTTCCATTTTTTGGATGTTCTCTATGCCCCTTTAGCAAGAACATTGTGGAGTTCAGCATTTGGTTAGTTTTATAACTATCTGTTCCCTTTCCTCTCAAGATTTCCCATCGATTCAACCAGAGTCAAAATAATCTGAAACATTGCTATTCAAAGAGTTGTCCATAAGCAATCAGTATGGGCATCATCAAGGAGCTTATTCAAAATCTCAGGCCCACCTCAGACCTGCTGAGTGGGAATCTGTATTTCAGTGAGGTCCCAATGATTGATTGAACATTGAAGTTTAGAAGTACTTATCTAAACATATACTTAGGCATTGAGTTCAGAGTTTGGGAGCAACAATTCCTGGCAGTCTGAGGGAACAAGTCCAGCTGGGTCACATGAGCAGGGTGTCCAGAGATACAAGGAAGCTTATTTTTTTATGGTTAGAGTTTTTTTCATTGACATCAGTGACCTCAGAGCTTCTTCCTGGTGCTATACTTGGAATGGTGCCACTGTGCAAGATTCAGGAGCATGTCTTACTTTTTTTTAATTAAAAAAAATTTTTAAGTCTTTATTGAATTTGTTACAATATTGCTTCTGTTTTATATTTTGGTTTTTTGGCTGTGAGGCATGTGGGATCTTAGTTCCCCGACCAGGGATCGAACCCACACCCCCTGCATTGGAAGGCGAAGTCTTAACCACTGGACCGCTAGGGAAGTCCCAGGAGCATGTCTTTTAGCAGCAACCAAGACCCCCCAAAGCTATGCCTCCAAAAGAAAGGGAAAACCAGTGACAAATGAGCTCAAAGAAAAATCAACCTAGTTCTTCCTGACTCTTGGAGATTTTATCCTCCTATAAACATCCTTCTGTCTTTCTCTGGCCTCTGATTTCTCTACTCCACTTCCAAGTGGGGATGTTGTTCAGATAGGCTCTCTCCTCTGCTTCCTTTCTGACTTCTTTGAATCTAGCACTCAACATTTTTCCTTGAAATAATACTCACTAAATAAGATAATTATCAAAAACTAGTAAAAGTTGCCAAGATATCTGGCTTAGAATCAGACTCTGGCCTGGCTCCTCTCTTGAGACCAAAAGAATGCAGCTCTACAGCTACCTGCTGGGTTCCCCTCAAAGATGGCATATGTTGCTGTAGGTGCAGCTGCTGTTGCTAATCTCGAATGTGAAGGTGAGAGATTGAATTTAGCTAATAATAGAGCAATAAATTCTAGATTTCACATTATCTCAAGTAACTCACAGCTTCAGCCCTTCTCTTCACAGTAAAAGAGAGAAACAGAATTTTTAAAAGTACTCTGAGCTGCAAAAAATAAACATTATATAGGTACCATACATGGGAGAGTTGATGCATTTTATACCTAGTGTCTCACTCAGAATTTATGTACCCTTGCTTGACACTTCGTTCTAATAAGATTATATATCTGATTTCTAGACCACGATAAATTAGAAAAGAGATAAATATTGCTCTAGATAAGTGTGTTATTACAGCTATTGGGGATTAAGGATGTAGTAAAAGGCAGAAACCCTGCACGCACACACACACACACACACACACACACACACACACACAAACACACATACCCCAAAAGTAGTATGAGACTATTTTATGTAGGGGCAAAGATCCATCCTTACCCTTGTCCTCTGAAAGCCCTGAAAGCTTTATTGTATTACAACTCAACACCCCAATTAATATTCTTAATAACAGAGCTGATTTTATGCAGGAAATGTAAAATATTCTCCAGTAAACTGAAAAATAAAAAGACACATAAGCATATGTTATGGTTTAACTATAAAAACTGTAACCATAGCAGAAATAGAATTTAGACAATTTTTTCATTAAAAATAGTTTAAATAAAATTTTGTGAGGCTATTCAAGGGTTATGACTAGATAAAACTTCACAGCATCTTTTATTTTGTATAATCCTTAAAGTTTTCAAGAGGTTCTCATATACATTATTTGCTCTCATTCAAATGAGATTAATGAAAACTTGAAATGCATTTAAGTAAACCAATGAAGGAAAATAAATGTATTTTTAAACACAAAGTAGAAGGCAAAGTCTCTATGGAGGCAGAATGATTCCTATGACTCTCTCTAAAACTACAGATAAAATGTTTTAGAGAAATGGGAAAAAATGTGTGTAGAATCATATCTCTCTGGCTAGAAGAAGTTTAGTAATTACTTGGTCCAACCATCCACATAATATTCAAGATCTTTCTACAACATCTCTGATAAGTGATTCTTCAATCAGGATTTAAGCATCTTAAGAGACAGAGGAATACTTACCTCTATTTCCACTTCTTTTATTTTTAAGTAACTCCCTCAGCATAATCCTTTTTATACTGAATCATAATCTACCTCCTTGTAGTCTCTACCAGTAATATCTAGCTTAATCTGTTTTGGTCTTTGTTCATAGGGAAAAGACTCAGGAATAAAAATAAAGAGAGGTGAGGGTGTTCTCTTCAAAGACCCATTACGTGAAAGAGAAATTGGACTTAACATTTTAAGGTCATGGTGATCTATGTGCAGAAGTTATGAAAAGGCAAAAACAAAAACAAAAACATAAACCATTTAAGCAGTCATTACTGTCCGCCAATGTGATGAACTTCCTTGAGAAATCCTTAGTTTCCCATTAGCGGAAGCATTCTAATTGAGGTTTGATGACCAATTATCAGGATACTATAGAAAATCCTGCTATATTACATGGGACATTGTGTTTTACAAACTCTAACTTAGTTTTACTTACTACACTGTTATGATTTCTGGATTACAACTTAATGCTCCACATTTTAATCATCATCACCATCATCATCATCATCAGTAACATTTATTTTGTGCTCTGAATGTACCAGGCACTGTGCCAAGTATTTCATACATATTATCTTATTTAATCCTTTTAACAATCCCAGGAAACAGGTGATATTATTAATATTTCCTTTGATGAATGAGAAAACCAAGGCTTACAAAGATTGAGAATCCTGTCTTTGAACTATAGAGACTGAGAACATATCAGTGGTTGCTGAGGACTATTAGTGAGAGGAAAGGTTGATTACAAAAGAGCACAAAAAAATTGGGGGAGGTGGTGGAATTGCTCTGTATCATGATGGTGGTTACCACATGGCTGAATGCATTCATCAAAACTCATAGACTTGTACAGGAAAGAGAGTAAGTTTTACAACATAAACTATATCTTAATAAACCTGACTTTAAAAATCTTGCCTTTGATTGTACAGTTGGTTAGTACTCTTCTGTGGGCTGAGGTAGTTATAAGTTTGGACTCTGTGGTTATTCTGTGCTCCTCAACTGAGGTCTCTAATTTGGGTAAGGTGCCACATCACATTTGCAACTTTGGTGCTTGGGTTAGGCCCAAAGACTACGTGGATAGTATCCTATGGGAATGCATATGTCTTAATAAGTTCTATCACCTTTTAACTATATTTGTCACTGTATTCACCTCTGTAATTCACTTCTCAATTCATGGTTTCCAAACTTGCTACATTCTGATTATCTTGAAAGACGAGACAGTTTGTTTACCTCTATAATTGTCTCTAAAATTCTAGTATCTTTCACAGTACCGTATTTAGACACAAAGAGTATTTTCCTCAATAAAAAACACTAGGAAAACTGAAATTTGGGTTCATCATAAGGAAACATTTCAGATAGGCACTGCTACTCAGAGACGGACTAGGTGCCCACTAGGACATGGGTGTCTTACACCAGAGAACAAAGTATTTCTAAAATCACCTTTAACTGAATTTATCAAAGCTCACAGATAAAAAATGCTCAATGATTTCTCTAAAGGCATGAGGAATATTGATTTCATAGATTTATAAGTGCAGAACATTATGAGAGATAAAGGGAGGAGAACCTTGCTTTGGTTCTACTCCCACTCAGCTTTCCTTCTGTGCCTGCTTTGTGTGTGTGTGTGTGTGTGTGTGTGATTGTGTCTGAGAACATGTGTCCTACTGAGGGCAACTTAAGGGCAAGATTTTGAGGCAACTGATGAATGAAATCACTATGAGTAGTCAATTTCATAAGAGAAAAACTTTTTTTTAAATTTTATTTATTTATACAACAGGTTCTTATTAGTTATTTATTTTATACATATTAGTGTATATATGTCTATCCAAATCTCCCAGTTCATCCCACAACCACCACCCCTTCTCTGCTTTCCCACCTTGGTGTTCATACGTTTGTTCTGTACATCTGTATTTCTATTTCTGCCTTGCAAACTGGTTCATCTGTACCATTTTTTAGAGTCCACATATATGCGTTAATATATGATATCCGTTTTTCTCTTTCTGACATTTCACTCAGTAGGACAGTCTCTAGGTCCATCCATGTCTCTACAAATTACCCAATTTCATTCTTTTTTATGGCTGAGTAACATTCCATTCTATATATGTACCACATCTTCTTTATCCATTTGTCTGTCAATGGGCATTTAGGTTGCTTCCATGATCTGGCTATTGTAAATAGTGCTGCAGTGAACACTGGGGTGCATGTGTCTTTTTGAATTATGGTTTTCTCAGGGTATATGCCCAGTAGCGGGATTGCTGGGTCATATGGTAATTCTATTTTTACTTTTTTAAGGAACCTCCATACTGTTCTCTATAGTGGCTGTCTCAATTTACATTCCCACCAACAGTGCAACACGGTTCCCTTTTTCTCCACACCCTCTCCAGGATTTGTTGTCTGTAGATTTTCTTATGATGCCCATTCTAACTGGTGTGAGGTGAAACCTCACTGTAGTTTTGATTTGCATTTCTCTAATAATTAATGATGTTGAGCAACTTTTCATGTGCCACTTGGTCATCTGTATGTCTTCTTTGGAGAAATGTCTATTTAGGTCTTTAGCCCATTTTTGGATTGCATTGTTTGTTTCTTTAATATGGAGCTGCATGAGCTGTTTATATATTTTGGAGATTAATCCTTTGTCCGTTGATTCACTTGCAAATATTTTCTCCCATTTTGAAGGTTGTCTTTTCATCTTGTTTGTAGTTTCTTTTGCTTTGCAAAAGCTTTTAAGTTTCATTAGGTCCCTTTTGTTTATTTTTGTTTTTATTTCCATTACTCTAGGAGGTGGCTCAAAAAAGCTCTTGCTGTGATTTATGTCAAAGAGGGTTCTTCCTATGTTTTCCTCTAAGAGTTTTATAGTGTCCAGTTTTACATTTAGGTCCCTAATCCATTTTGAGTTTATTTTTGTGTATGGTGTTAGGGAGTGTTCTAATTTCATTCTTTTACACGTAGCTGTCCAGTTTTCCCAGCATCACTTATTGAAGAGGCTGTCTTTTCTCCTTTGTATATCCGTGCCTCCCTTGTCATAGATTAGTTGACCATAGGTGCGTGGGTTTATCTCTGGGCTTCCTATCCTCTTCCATCAATCTATATTTCTGTTTTTGTGCCAGTACCATATTGTCTTGATTACTGTAGATTTGTAGTAATGTCTGAAGTCAGGGACTCTGATTCCTCCAGCTCTGTTTCTTTTCCCTCAAGATTGCTTTCACCATTTGGGGTCTTTTTTGTCTCCATACAAATTTTAAGATTTTTTGTTCTAGTTCTATAAAAAATGCCATTGGTAAGTTGATAGAGATTGCATTGAATCTGTAGATTGCTTTGGGTAGTAGTCATTTTCACAGTATTGATTCTTCCAATCCAAGAACACGGAATATGTCTCCATCTGTGTCATCTTTGATTTCTTTCGTCAGTGTCTTATAGTTCTCTGAGCACAGGTCTTTTACCTCCTTAGGTAGGTTTATTCGAGATGTTTTATTCTTTTTGTTGCAATGGTGAATGGGATTGTTTCCTTAATTTCTCTTTCTCATCTTTCATTGTTAGTGTATAGGAATGCAAGAAATTTCTGTGCATTAATTTTGTATCCTGCAACTTTACCAAATTCATTGATTATCTCTAGTAGTTTTCTGGTGACATATTTAGGATTATCTATGTATAGTATCATGTCATCTGCAAACAGTGACAGTTTTACTTCTTCTTTTCCAATTTCTATTCCTTTTATTTCTTTTTCTTCTCTGATTGCCATGGCTAGGACTTGCAAAACTATGTTGAATAATAGTGGTGAGAGTGGGCAACCTTGTCTTGTTCCTGATCTTAGAGGAAATGGTTTCAGTTTTTCACCATTGAGAATGATGTTGGCTGTGGGTTTGTCATATACGGCCTTTATTATGTTGAGGTAAGTTCCCTCTATGACTACTTTCTGGAGAGTTTTTAATCATAAATAGGTGTTGAATTATGTCAAAAGATTTTCTGCATCTATTGAGATGATTATATGGGTTTTATTCTTCAATTTGTTAATATGGTGTATCACATTGATTCAATTGCATATATTGAAGAATCCTTGCATCCGGGATACATCCCATTTGATTATGGTGTTTGATCCTTTTAATCTGTTGCTGGACTCTGTTTGCTAGTATTTTGTTGAGGATTTTTGCGTCTATATTCATCAGTGATATTGGTCTGTAATTTTCTTTTTTTGTAGTATCTTTGTCTGGTTTTGGTATCAGTGTGATGGTGGCCTCGTAGAATCAGTTTGGGAGTGTTCCTTCCTCTGCAATTTTTTGGAACAGTTTGAGAAGGATGGGTGTTAGCTCTTCTCTAAATGTTTGATAGAATTTGTCTGTGAACCCACCTGGTCCTGGACTTTTGTTTGTTGGAAGATTTTTTTTCACATTTTCAATTTCATTACTTGTGATTGGTCTGTTCATGTTTTCTATTTCTTCCTGATTCAGTCTTGGAAGGTTATATCTTTCTTAGAATTTGTACATTTCTTCCAGGTTGTCCATTTCATTGATATATAGTTGCTTGTAGTAGTCTCTCATGATCCTTTGTATTTCTGCCATGTCAGTTGTAACTTCTCCTTTTTCATTTCTAATTTTATTGATTTGAGTCCTCTCTCTCGATGAGTCTGGCTTTAAGTTTATCAGTTTTATCTTTTGTTTATCTTCTCAAAGAACCAACTTTTAGTTTTTTTGATCTTTGCTATAGTTTTCTTTGTTTCTATTTCATTTATTTCTGCTCTGATCTTTATGATTTCTTTCCTTCTACTAACTTTGGGTTTTGTTTGTTCTTCTTTCTCTAGTTCCTTTAGGTGTAAGTTTGGAATGTTTATTTGAGATTTTTCTTGTTTCTTTAGGTGAGATTGTATTGCTATAAACTTCCCTCTTTGAGCTGCTTTTGCTGCATCCCATAGGTTTTTGATCGTCATGTTTTCCTTGTCATTTTTCTCTAGGTATTTTTTATTTCCTCCTTGATTTCTTCAGTGATCTCTTGGTTATTTAGTAACGTATGGTTTAGCCTCCATGTGTTTGTGTTTTTTAAGGTTTTTTTCCCCTGAACTTTATTTCTAATCTTATAGCATTGTGGTTGGAAAAGATGCTTGATATGATTTCACTTTTCTTAAATTTACCAAGGCTTGATTTGTGACCTAAGATGTGACCTATCCTGGAGAATGTTCTGTGTGCACTTGAGAAGAAAGTGTAATCTGCTCTTTTCATATGGACTATCCTATAAGTATCAATTAAATCTATCTGGTCTATTTTGTCATTTAAAGGTTGTTTTGTTATTAATTTTCTGACTGGATGATCTGTCCACTGGTGTAAGTGAGGTGTTAAAGTCCCTCACTATTATTGTGTTACTGTCCATTTCCTCCTTTATAGTTGTTAGCTTTTGCCTTATGTATTGAGGTGCTCCTATGTTGGGTGCATATATACTTATAATTGTTATATCTTCTTCCTAGCTTGATCCCTTTATCATTATGTAGTGTCCTTGTCTCCTGCAATAGTCTTAAAGTCTATTTATTCTGATATGAGAATTGCTACTGCAGCTTTCTTTTGATTTCCATTTACATGGAATATCTTTTTCCATCCCCTCACTTTCAGTCTGTATGTGTCCCTAGGCCTGAAGTGGGTCTCTTGTAGACATGATATGTATGGGTCTTGTTTTTGTATCCATTCAACCAGTCTATGTCTTTTGGTTGGAGCATTTAACCTATTTACATTTAAGGTAATTATTGATATGTATGTTCCTATTACCATTTTCTTAATTGTTTGGCGTTTGTTTTCGTAGGTCCTTTCCTTCTCTTGTGTTTCCCACTTAGAGAAGTTCCTTTAGCATTTGTTGTAAAGCTGGTTTGGTGGTGCTGAATTCTCTTAGCTTTTGCTTTTCTGTAAAGTTTTGATTTCTCCATCAAATCTGAATGAGATCCTTGCTGGGTAGAGTAATCTTGGTTGTAGGTTTTTCCCTTTCATCCCTTTTAATATATCATGCCACTCCCTTCTGGCTTGTAGAGTTTCTGCTGAGGAATCAGCTGTTAACCTTATGGGAGTTCCCTTGTATGTTATTTGTCATTTTTCCCTTGTTGCTTTTAATAATTTTTCTTTGTCTTTAATTTTTGTCAATTTGATTACTATGTGTCTTGATGTGTTTCTCCTTGGGTTTATCCTTATGGGACTCTCTGCACTTCCTGGACTTGGGTGACTGTTTCCTTTCCCACGTTAGGGAAGATTTCAACTATAATTTCTTCAAATATTTTCTTGGGTCCTTTCTCTCTTTTCCTTCTGGGACCCCTATAATGTGAATGCTTAATGTTGTCTCAGAGGTCTCTTAGGCTGTTTTCATTTCTTTTCATACTTTTTTCTTTATTCTGTTCTGCGATAATGAGTTCCACCATTCTGTCTTCCAGATCACTTATCCATTCTTCTGCCTCAGTTATTCTGCTATTGATTCTTTCTAGTGTATTTTTCATTTCAGTTATTGTATTGTTCATGTCTGTTTGTTTGTTCTTTAATTCTTTTAGGTGTTTCTTCTTTAATTCTTCTAGGTCTTTGTTAAACTTTTCTTGCATCTTCTCGACCTTTGCCTCCATTCCTTTTCTGAGGCTCTGGATCATCTTCACTATCTTTATTCTGAATTCTTTTTCTGGAAGGTTACCTATCTCCACTTCATTTAGTTGTTTTTCTGGGGTTTTATCTTGTTCTTTCATCTGGTACATAGTCCTCTGCCTTTTCATTTTGTCTATCTTTCTGTGAATGTGGTTTTTGTTCCACAGGCTGCAGGACTGTATTTCTTCTTGCTTCTGCTGTCTGCCCTCTGGTGGGTGAGGCTATCTAAGAGGCTTGTGCAAGCTTCCTGATGATAGGGACTGGTGGTGGGCAGAGCTGGGTGTTGCTCTGGTGAGCAGAGCTAAGTAAAACTTCAATCCCATTGTCTGCTGATGGGTAGGGCTGCGTTCCCTCCCTGTTCATTGTTTGGCCTGAAGTGACCCAGCACTGGAGCCTACAGGCTCTTTGATGCAGTTAATGGTGGACTCCAGGAGGGCTCACACCAAGGAGTACTTCCCAGAACTTCTGCTGCCAGTGTCTTTCTCCACATGGTGAACCACAGGCCCCTGCCTCTGAAGGAGACCCTCCAACACTAGCAGGCAGGTCTGGTTCAGTCTCCTATGGGGTCATTGCTCCTTCCCTGGGTCCTGGTGCACACACTGCTTTGTGTGTGCCCTCCAAGAGTGGAGTCTCTCTTTCCCCCAGTCCTGTCAGAGTTCTGCAATCAAATCCCACTAGCCTTCACAGTCTGATTCTCTGGGAATTCCTCCTCCCATTTCCAGACCCCCAGGTTGGAAAGCCTGACGTGGGGCTCAGAACCTTCACTCCAGTGTGTGGGCTTCTGTGGTATAATTGTTCTCCAGTTTGTGAGTCACCCTTTCAGTGGTTATAGGATTTGATTTTATTGTGATTGTGCCCCTCCTACCATCTCATTGGGGCTTCTCCTTTGTCTTTGTATGTGGGGTATCTTTTTTGGTGTGTTCCAGTGTCTTCCTGTCAATGATTGTTCAGCAGTTAGTTGTGACTCTGGTGCTCTCACAAGAGGGAGTCAAGAAAAATATTTTTATAATTATTATGTCTAAAAGTATTTTTCAGATCATTCATTTTATTGTAACTGAAAATTGTTACAAGTCAAAATAATCTAAAGTGATGTGTGTCCTTTTTTAGTAATAATAAGAAAAATTCATAAGTTGTTGTATCCACCTAAGTTGTAAACTTTTTTGAAAAGCAAATAATATAATTTGTATTTTCTTCACATATATCTCAGATACCCATGTCTGATCTGTGAACACCACACTAGTCTCTGAAATTTTGTAACACCAACATGACAATAGACTAACCATGGCCATGAATGCAGGATGCTGAAATCCACACAGCACTAAATCACCTAAGAGAGAGCTTGATTAGATACGTACTCAAGGATGGAGTCCTATAGGAAATGAGCTTGGCAGCTCTCTGCAACAAAAGGGGTGCAAAGCAGCTGACATGACAAAGGGAAAGTCAAGTGGGGCCCCAGTGTTCTCCTCTTACCTAAGTGCATGACCTTAAACAAGTCACTACATGTTGGGCTTTTGTTTTTCACCTACAACATGAGAAGTACACAATTGTTTGCATAGATTTCAGGACAAAACTGTTATCATCTCAATAGCTAACGTAGTAAACATTTTAAATAAAATTCTTATCTGACATTGGGAGCACTTGGAAAATTCTTAGTTTTCAATATTTGTATGGATTTTGAAATGTCAAGCCATTGTGTAAATGTCTTTTACAACTTTCCCACGTCTGGCCAATCAGGGCAAACAACAACTCATGTGAATTGAGTAAGATGAAGATTTATTTTAGAATAGAAAAATCTTGCCCCATAGAACTTGTGTCACTATGAACACTGAGAAATATCGAAGAACAATTTCTTGTAGTTGCTCAACAGTGTTAGAAAAGGTTATATAAAAGGGACAAATTGCCCAATATGCACTCTTTCTCCAAACCATAAAACAAAATTAGCAGCCACATGAGGCAACTATATAAAGCCAGGAAGTCCTAAAATGGAAAAGTAAAGAAGTAAATGTCTACTGGAATAAAAATGCTACAAAACATGAAAATATGCAGATTAAATTCTATAGGAGACAAGGAAATAAAAGACTTTTGTAACCCAGTGTTAGCAAGATTTGATAGCACATACTTAATTCACAATGTGAGTAGTGACAGCATGGGACCGTAAGGATCAATTAACCTAATAATTTATTTAGCATATTTATGTATATGCTTTTTTGTATAATGTTTTACAATTTATTTATTTATTTATGTCTTCACAGTGCAATTTATTCCACCAAAAGTTCACAGTCACATTCTAGGGATGGCATTCAGGACAACCAGAAATCTGAACAGGTCTATGCAGCATATGAAAAAGTTTAAAGCTGTGCTGGCATAGGCATGAGCTGGTTAAGAAATGTGGTGTTACTGACCCCAGGACTGAAGAAAAAGAGGTTGGAGAGAAAGTAGAGTGGAGTGGTTTGAAGAAAGGTTTTTCATGTCTAAAGGGTTTGGACATTGGCTCTGCCACTTACTTACTCTGTGACCTTGGAGAAGATTCTCACCTAAGAACAGTGAACTATTCTGTAAAATGGACTGCTGGGAGGAATATGTGAGACACTTCATGCAACATGCGTGACACATGTAGAGTAAGTACTTAAAAAACATTCACTCTTTTGATGATGATGATAATGACAATGACATGGACTGTTTTCTGAAAGGAGTATAAACACCTACCAAAAAGGTCAGACAGTTCTAGGGTAAGTAATAAGATGGACAATCTAGAAGAAATGGACAAATTCTTAGAGAGATACAACCTTCCAAGGCTGAACCAGGAAGAAATAGAAAATATGAACAGACCAATCACAAGTAATGAAATTGAAACTGTGATTAAAAATCTTCCAACATACAAAGGTCCAGGACCAGATGGCTTCACAGGTGAATTCTATCAAACATTTAGAAAAGAGATAATACCTACACTTCTGGAACTCTTTCAAAAAATTGCAGAGGAAGGAACACTTCCAAGCTCATTCTATGAGGCCACCATCACCCTGATACCAAAACCAGACAAAGATATCACAATAAAAAGAAAATTAGAGGTCAATATCACTGATAAACATAGACATAAAATACTCAACAAAATACTAGCAAACTGAATCCAACAACACATTAAAAGGATCACACACCCCGATCAAGTGGGATTTATTCCAGGGATGCAAGGATTCTTCAATATAGGCAAATCAATCTATGTGATACACCATATTAACAAATTGAAGAATAAAAACCATATAATCATCTCAATTTAAAAATAGTTTTCACACATTATCTTAATTCAAAACTCAACAAAACTCTGAGGGAAATAGAGTAGCCTAGTCCCATTTCGACACCTGTCCCTACCTCCCGCCCAGGTGCCAAAAGGAATGGCTTACATAAATCAAAAAGCAGATCCTAGAGGTCAAGTATCCTTATGTACATTGTGAGACATGCTGATGGCCACATTTTTTACTTGCATTCCTGGATTGGAAAGAAGTAACACACAGTCTCCAAATCAAAAGCTGTCACTTGCAGATAACTACAGGTAAATACAAAAACTAAGCCTCAATCAACAGAAAGCTGCACTTCTAAGCCTGGGACATAGCAGATCCCTACTATTTAGAGGCTATGCACTTATGTAAAATATTGGTAGTAATAATACTACCACCAAGGGTTGTTGTAAGAACTGCATCTATTCATTCAATCAACATTTATTGAGGCCAGAGTGACATCACCAAGATGGCAGCATAGGAGACCCCAGCCTCTATCCCCCAACAAAGACCAACAATTAGATAGCTATCCATGAACAAAAACATTTCTGGGAGAGCTTGGTGTCCATTTAAGAAACTTTAGCAACACAGTGGAATAAAAAAGAAAAACCTGAAACTGCACAAGAAGAGAAAAGAAGACAGCTTAATTTTCCCTGAATCATCCCTCTCCCCCAAACTGGCATTGCTCATTGCCAAAATGGAACTCCCCAGCTAGAAAACATTCCTCTCAACAGGAAAGGAAGAGTGAGATGAGTGACCAGCTTTCCCAGCCTTTTGGGTACCATATGAAGGTCCAGCTTCATTTTCACCTACCCAGACCAGCAAAGCTGAGACTTACAGAGTTGGCTAGAAACAATGAAGAAAACCAGGGGCTACTAATAGCAGCCATGCATGGAAGTGACTGATGTTCACAGTAACCTGCTTTTACAGGCAAAACCAGCAGCTTTTGACAATGAGGGAACCAAAAAACAATGGCCAGTACAGCTAGCAGATTTCACTAGCTTTTCCCACAGGTTTTTACATTCACTGACTCCCGCCATCTGAGTCCTCCCTGCTCCCTTCCTTTACCCCCCAGAGTCCAGGAATTGCATCAGCAGCTAGCCCAGGCCTCTGCAGGTGTAAAATGCAAGTCTAGACCCCTGTGGCTCCCCACCCCCATCAGTTGTGCATGTGCTTGTGTCTAGCCCCTCTAGTTGTGCACCTGCACACTGCTGCCTGACACCCATCACCAACCTCCACTGTGTGTGCACACCCACGAAAGGCTATCAGGAAAACACATCTGGCAGCCATGGCCCCCACAGCTGCTTATGGGCCCAGACAAGACCTTGTCTTCTGTCACTGGCCTCCACCACTGTGATCACCTGCAGCCAGCCCCTATAGCTGAGCACCTGCATGCTGTCAGCCCAACTACTTCACCATGCTGTGCTGCCACGTGCCTGGAGCAAGACCCAGCAGCCAGTGTAGTACATGCCAACAGCCAGGGCCTCTGAACTATCAGTGCACCAGCAGTTGCCTATCGTACCCCAACAACTACATGTGTGCCTGTAACTGATCCCTGTCACTACATAGGCACTTGCAGTTGGCCTCCAGAGCCAAATGTGTGCACACTACTACCAGCTCTGGTCACCACCATTGTCTGCAGTGGTCCCTAACTGTTGGAACTGGAAGCATAGCTGAGAAACCCAAGAGCCTTTGCAGCCACCATGGGCACCCAGTGACACTCACCAAGAACCACACAATTATCAATGCCATGGACCCAATGGCCTGAGTTTAAGAGACATCATGCCTCCTGAGACCCAGTGCCACCACACACCTCTCACTTGGCACCTTCAACACTAGACCCAGGGCCACAGCATGCTCCAGTGTGCCCCCACTTTCAGGTGAAAATCTTTCTTACTGAAATCATTTCATAAAGTCTGAAAGAGGTGACTGCTTCTTTAAATGTACCGACACCTACACAAAACTACAGGGATCAGGGAAAATCAGGGAAACACTGACTCCACCAAAGGAATGCTGTAAACCTCCAGTAACTGGCCACAAAAAATGGAGATACAGGAATTACCTGACAAACAATTCAAAATAATTATTCTCTAGATGCTCAGAGATCTACAAGAGGACACAAACAATTAACAATATCAGGAAGGCAATATAAGAACAATATAAGAATTTCAAAAAAGATATAAAAAACATAAAAAAGCACCAAACAAATTTTAGAAATGAAGAATACAATGGCTGAACTGAAGAATTCAGTAGAAAACTTCAACAGCAGACTTGACTAAGCAGAAGAAAGAAGTAGTGAGCACAAAGACTAGAATAAATAAAATTGTAAATGAAAGAGAACACATTACAACTAATACCACCGATACACAAAGAATCAGAGAGACTACTATGAACAGGAGCACACAATACGGAAAGGATAGTCTCTGAAACTACTGTTGCTGAGAGAACCAGATTGCCACATGCAGAAGAAAAGAAATTGGACCCTTATCATACACCAATCACAAAAACCAACTCAAAATGGATTAAAGACTTAAACATAAGACCTGAAACCACAAAACTCCTAGAAGAAAGCATAGAGAAAAAGCTGCTAATACTGGTCTTGGCAATGATTTTTTTTTTTTTGGTGGAGGGATATGACATCAAAAGTACAAGCAAGAAAAACAAAAATTAACAAGTGAGACTACAGCAAACTAAAGAGCTTCTGCACAGGAAAAGAAACATTCCAAAAATGAAAAGGCAACTTATGGAATGGAAGAAAATATTTTCAAATCATATATCTGTTAAGGAGCTGATATCCCAAAATATGTAGATAACCCATACAACTCAATTGCAAACAAACAAACAAAAAAGCAAAAAAACAATGAAAAAAATGCGCAGAGAAACTGAATAGAAAATTTTCCAAAGAAGACATCTGAATGGTCAACAGGTACAATGAAAAAGTGCTCTACATCACTAATCATTAGGGAAATAAAAATAAAACCACAATGGGATATCACCTCACACCTGTTAGAATGGCTATCATTAAGAAGACAAGAGATAGCAAGTGTAAAGATGTGAAAAAAAGACCCCTTGTATACTGTTAGTGGGAATATAAATTGGTACAGCCACTATGGAAAACAGTATGGAGGTTACTTAAAAAATTAAAAATAGAACTACTGTACAATCCAGTAATTCTTCTTCTGGGTATATACCCAAAGGAATTTCAAATAGGAGTTCAGAGAGATATATGCACTCCCATGTTTATTGCAGCACTATTCACAATAGCCAAGATTTGGAAACAACCTAAGTGTCCATTGATGGATAAAGGGATAAAGGAGATGTGGTAAATATACATATATATATTTTATACATATAAATATATATTATATATATAAAATATACAAATACATAAATATATATAAATATATATATTTTTTATAGATATATATATGTAATTGTTCAGCTGTGAGCAAAAAGGAAATTCAGTCATTTGGGTCAACATGGATTGACCTTGAGGACATTATGCTATGTGAAATAAGTCAAACAAAAAGGCAAATATTGTATTATATCACTTATATGTGGAATCTACAAAAGCAAAAGCATAGAAACAGAGTATAAAGTTGGTTACCAGGGGCTGGGGGATGGGAGAATATTTGTCAAAGTGTGTAAACTTCCAGTTATGAGTAAATTCTGGGGATCAAATATCCCCAGGTATAATCTTCTGGTGAATATAGTTAATAATAGTGTATTATATATATGAAAGTTGGTAAGAGAGCAGATCTTAAATGTTCTCACCACAAAAAAGAAATTGTAATCATGTGACATGATAATGGTATTAGTTATGGCTCTGCTGGGAATCATTCTGTAATATATAAGTATATCAAGTCAACACACTGCACATGTTAAATTCACATAATAGTATATCTCAATTATATCTCAATAAAACTGAAAAATAATAAAAGTAAATGTTGTGTCTTAAAAAAACTAAAAAACCAAATTTACTTAGACCCTACTGTGTGCAGGAATAGGCCTGGGACTAAAGTAAATACAAGAATATGTTTGTAGTCTAGAAGAAGAGAACTTTGTAGTCTAGAAGAAGAGAAAGAAAAATAGGAAAAGTGCTTTGTGAACTGTAAGGACGATTGTACTTACTTAAAGGAGATGGGAAAGATGACCTAATTCAAACGCAAAAGTGATGAAAAAGGAAGTGGGTTTCTAAAGGCTCCCATCTTGGGGTCCTGGCTAAGCTTCCTGAATATAGTGGCCCCTTGAGTCCTAACTGGGACTTTATGTGTAAAATGTCTGCAGAATTGGACTAACGATTACAAACATGTTATGTAAGAGAGACGTTCATATAAGTGCAGCCAAAGTGTTTTCACACTTCAGTCCTGTGAATGCTTGGGCAAGGTTCTCTGTGATCCAAGGAATGAAGCCAAGTCAGCTACTCTCCACCCACAACCCCATTTCCTCAGCTCTTCACACAGGCTTTAGTTGAAATGACAACATGGGAAGCAAAACACTTGTTGAAAATGTGGTATGCTGAAATGAAGACAAAGCTGGTCTTTATTTTCCTCCAGAAGGTCAAGTCTTCACAACACTCATCATACACAATCAGACCTTCACAAATTCATGAAAGTAGAAATGGGTGAAGGGGAAGGAAGAAGAGAAGAGAAAGGTGTTGGGGTAAGATATGTAGAGTTAGCTGTAAAGGTGGGAGCAGTAAAACAAGAGCTAAACCAGATAAAAGAGCTGGAATGCCTGCTTCCTTCCATGACAGGAGTAACTGCTGCATTTCTGGATTCCAGGCAAGACCTTGGATTGTGAAGCTGCTGCTTTACTTAGTTGGTCACAGCATTAGGTACCTCTATAGTTTCTCTCCACAGTCTGCTATGATATAGTGGATATGATCTCAGGTGCCCTCAGCCTGCAGCAACTTGGAGGATTTTGGTTCCCTGGCCAGAGATTAAAGTCAGGCTGCAGCAGTGAAAACACTCAATCCTAGCTACCAGACCACCAGGGACCAGTGGCCAGTGACAAGGCCCTGGCCCATCAACTTTGTAGAAATAAATTTCCACAAAGAGACAGAAAGTAGTGAAACAAGTAGAGTGTTTATTAGAAGGAAAAATAGTACCTGTGAATAGACACACAGGTGGGCTCAGAGAGAGTCGCACCCTTGTGGTAGTTTGAATCACTTATGTGGGGCACTTCTTCTGGGTTTCCTTTGGCCAATCATCTTGCTTTGCCCGGTCCTCCCATGTGTGAGTGCTCATCTCTTAGCCAAGATGGAGTCTAGTGAAGAGGTCTATGGATAGGTTGACATCACTCCCTTTTTGACTTCCAAGAATCCTCTCTGTGCATGCATAGTTGGGAAAGTCTCCTTGACCTTGAAAATGAGAAATATGTGGTCGCTATCTCAGGGCTCAGCCTCTCTTATTATCCTCCTGCTATTATCTTCATCTTGGAGTATCTGCCCACAGGCAACAAACTCCAGCTGCTCAGCCTGAGGCCCATCTATCTCCTGCCTCAAAAAGAGTAGCAGAGTGAGGGTCAAAAGACCCGATGTCTAGCACCATACAGTCACTACCTAGGCAAGTGTGTATCATATCTGGGGCTCCATTTCCAGATGTGTAAAATGAGGTACTTGGAGCAGACAATATTCAAGAGGCACTCTGGCCACGTAAGTTATGATTTCATCAGGATGGTATAATTCAATCAACAGAGACATTTTGTAATGAATAAACCACCATTTCCTAGTTGTGTGGTTTTGTACAAGTTACTAAACTTTTCTGAGCCCTAGTTTCTTCAGAGTACAATGTGATTAATGGTGCCTGTCGGGTTGTTGGAAGGATTAAATGAGATAATGCATATACCGCATTAGCATAGCACTAGTAGCATAAAAGAGGATAGTTCCCTTCCCCTCATTAGGGTTCTTTGGTGGATGTCCCTATGAGAGTTTCTCTTCAATCCTATCAGAACTTTCATAGGGGGCATTGCACAGAGGAGCCACAGTGAAAGAAGGAATGGGGTTCTAGTCCTGCTGCCCAGCAAGCCCTCAAGCAGGTCCTGAGCATCAGTGAGCTTCATTTTCCTCTTGTGCAAGATGAAGGTATGACTACTTGTGCTGCTACCTCTTGAGGCTATTGTGAGATCAAAGAGGATAAATATGGAATGTTTTATGGACTCTGAAACACCATTCCAATGTCAGTGTGAGAGGAGAGCAGGCGATAAGAATCTGCACCACCAAATGCCTCTTGCTCACTCCTAGACAGTGGCTATCAGCTCTACTAGATTATCATTTATCCCTAGCTGGTGTTAGGGAAAACTCAGGGCTCATGCATCCTCTAATCCACTTAAGAATTTGGATACTGAGCTTTATTCTTTAATGCTTAGCACATGAGACTTCTAAGAGGGGACAGTCTCTCATAGTGTTAACTCTAGGGTGATTTACATCAATGCGTCTCTCTTTTGCCCAGGCAAGTAGGAGAGTTAAGCATGATGTATCACCTTTATATCATGTCTTTAACAGGCTCTGTTCCTCTGCACAGAAATTTTAAATTATTACATTATAGAAAGTAGGGGTACATATTTATAACTGTAGTATCAAGGCTAAAGAAGATTATTTTACATTATTCTGTTTCTCTGCTCCCTTTCTTTTCTGAAGCACTAACTGTGCTTCTAACATGAAAAGTGTGTTCTAAGAAAACACATGGAAAGGAGTCCCAAGTTTGCCCCTTCATGATTTCCAGATCTTAATTCCATCCATTATTAATTTTCCTCACCAGTCTCAATTCCGTGGCTTCTCAGCAAAGTGCCAATATATTCTCCATGCATGACCCTAGGAAAAAGTTACTCCTTTTAAATGACAAATCACAAAAAGAAGAGCAAAGGAAGCCATCATGTGTACTTTCCATCATTAGTTCAAACTTTTTTGTTCCTTTTAGGTACCAGGATGAAGGAGATTTGCAGTTAGGCAGCAGGAATATAAGCAAATGGTCAAAAGGATTTTGAATCTTCAAAAATGGTGTCTGTCTCCTGACATATGTTCTTAGTCAAATAAGGCAGTAAAATAAGCACCTGGTAAAGTAATTGGATCTCTAGGATGGCATAAAGAGGACTGACTACTCATAAAAATAAACCTAGAGCTCAGTCAGAATTGATGCATTTACTTGACTGCCTTCTGGTTATTTTGACATTTCCTTCATATACACATATACATATATTTAAACTTCAGTGGAAATTATGTAATGATGATATAAATAGTGGCAAAGTGTATAAAGAAAACATAGTGTCTAAGGTTGAAGTGATGTAAAATTAAAGATGTATGATGACATGTCTGTGTTATGCAATGAATCAACATCATACAGCAGGATTCTAATATTGGATTCATACACAGCACTACATGTCTACACTGAAAACTGGAAAAAAATTACCAAGCTATTGGTAGGTTTGCAAATATCTAGATATTTGTTATCATATAAACAACCTATCTGAATAACTTCTGTATACTCTTGATGTAATAAAAACAAACTAGAAATCATAAAGTGCTACACTACTACAGAATTCTTTTAATCCCAATTGCAAAACCAAACTAATACCACAAAAATAATATCTATACTTACTGATAACTGGGCAGTCAAATATATTACACAAGAGCAGGTATTCTTTACATCTTTCTACAGCACGTCTTTGCAAAACAGGGGCTGATCCTCAATGGGATGTAGCAAATTATAGAGACCACACAAGATCATTTATACAATCCCCTATCTTGAGTCACCACATGATATGTTGATAACAGATTTTTAGATGAAAAATTTCAACCATTAAAAAAAATCAACCCAGACTTGTAGCGTTTAGGAAAATAAATCTTATTTGATTAAATCTCCAAGGGCAAACATTTTTACAATGAAATATTTCAAAACACAGAATGATTCTGTAGGCATAGCAAAAACAGGCACCAAATATAGAGCTCTTTGAAAAACTCAAACAACAGAAAATCAAAACCAAAACCCAAAACAATAACCAAAAACTCTTACTGCCTCTCTAAACAAATCTACAAATTTATATTCAATGCAAACTCTGTTTTATAAAAACAAAACAAAAAAACTTGAAAATACATTGTTTCCATCTAATACAGTTATTTTTCACTTCTTAAAAATAAAGCCATATTTATAATGGAGAAAAACACTAAAATAGAAAAAAAAATTCTTCCTCTCCAATCATGTTCTCTCTCTTGTTTAAGATGACTGAGGAACTTCCCTTGTGGTCCAGTGGTTAAGGGTCAATGCTCCCACTGCAGGGGTCACAGGTTTGATCCCTGGTCTGGGAACTAATATCCTGCGTGATGAATGGCGAGGCCAAAAACAAAACAAAACAAAGCAAAAAACGATGACTGAGATTTTTAGTTTTAGAAGATAAACAAGCACCCAACAAGAACCTATGAAACTGAGAAATAAAAGATTAGATTTGGAAATAGAGTATAGCCCTGGTCGCTACCTAAACCTCCCAGCTGTGATCTCCTTGTTGAGAATTCAAATTCTAGGAATTTACGGTTTGGATGATTTGTATTCACTAGTTAGTTTATAAGGGACAGCAAAGGAGGAGGGAGGAGAAATTCTGGGACATGTCCAGTCACAGCCTTCATGCCTACAGTGTCCTGGTATAGGACAGTCTTACTTAGACCCAGACCACTGAGCATTGGAAGTTGAGCTGCCAAAAAAGTGAAGAGACAAAGGTGAGTAGTCACCAACTGGCTGCCACATCCTTCCAAAGTCTTCACATTCTCAAATATCATCCAAGCAGCTGCCTTCAGAGCAACTTAAAGAAAATATAAATGGGAAGCTAAGGCATCAGTTGGGCTTGCCTCCTGATCAACTCTTCTAAGATGACACCACAGTGTCAGAGCACAAGAGACAGCACTACAAAACTTCAGGTTCCAGGGCTTCCCTGGTGGTGCAGTGGTTGGGAATCTGCCTGCTAATGCAGGGGACACGGGTTTGAGCCCTGGTCTGGGAGGATCCCACATGCCACGGAGCAACTAGGCCCATGAGCCACAACTGCTGAGCCTGCGCGTCTGGAGCCTGTGCTCCGCAACAAGAGAGGCTGCGATAGTGAGAGGCCCGTGCACTGCGATGAAGAGTGGCCCCCGCTTGCCACAACTAGAGATAGCCCTCGCACAGAAACGAAGACCGAACACAGCAAAAATAAATAAATAAATAAATTAATAAACTCCTACCCCCAACATCTTCTTTAAAAAAAACAAAAAAAAAAACCTCTTCAGTTTCCAGGAAATTCACAAGCACAGAAATCACTCCATTCAAGGACCATGGAGTGATAGATGCTGAACACACATGAAGTATTGTCTTCCACGTTTTTACTAGTAAATCCCCATACAGAGAAGTGGCCCTGCACTCTGGGTTCCAAAGCCATTTCCTGGCACACTTCTTAGAACTGTGACTTCTGAAGGGTAAAATTCTAAGCATTACAGAAAACTTTTACTTGTTACCAGAGTACAAACCGAGCCAGAACAATTCTGAGGGGAATTCACTTTCCACTCAGACATCAGCACAGTTTCAGAAACACTATCAAGTTGAGTAAGCATAATGTGAAACATTTCTTGTTGTTATTTTTAATTATTAGCTTTGAAAGTTTACTTTTGGGGAGCAATATAACATTTCAAAATGCTGCTATATCATACCTTAGAAGGAAGCAATATCAAGAAGCTAAAAATAATCCCTAAACCTCAGCATGTGTATAACATTCTTCATTTTCCCAAGTCCTTTGAAAATTGACCTCATTTGATTTCAAATGCCTCCTATGAGGGAGCCAGGGCAAATACTATTATCCCATTTTTACAGGTGAAGAATCTAAGAAGCTCAGACTGGTTAGGTAAATTGTCAACCCCCAGCCCACATTATAAATAGAAAAACAAGGACTTGAACTTCACCTGCACAACAGCATGGAATAGTAATGGTTCACTCTATATCATCTTCCTTAACAAAATAATAGTAATAGTAATAATAATAACAAAACTTCTATCCTTGACCTCTGGTGACTTTCAGCTCTCACAAACCACAACTAATTTCAAAGTACATCTACATACAGGCAAATTATAACATTTTTCTTTCATTTCTATTCTAATATCGCATGGAAAAAATGTTATCGACAAATGTTTATTGAAGGCTTGTGATGTCATCAGTGTTTATGACAATAAGCTGAAAATTTAAATTTTACTTACATAGCACTGAATATTCATATATATCAAACTGTGTAGAATGTTTGATACATTTATATGCATATGTTTGATACATTTATATACATTTATATTCATTGATGACTGCATTTTTCACTTTTCATCTAAATATTTTGGCATTTTATCATAGAAAAATCAAAGACTAGGAGGAAAAAAGCTGCTGCTCTGAATCCTCTACTCTTCCACGGGGAACATTGGCTTAATAAAAAGAGTTTTGTACTTCCAGGCAGGAGATGCATATAATTATATTAGATTCACCCTAATAAATGTTTTTAGGAGATTCATTTAGTTCCTCAACCTCTGAATCTGGTAAAAGTAAATATGGACTTTTATCCAAAGGACAAATAGGCTCAACAATCTTTAAAAAAAGAAACTAAAATGAGGAAAGCTTTAATGGTGAAAAGTCAATTGGAAGATGGAGGAAATTTGCAAGTGAAAAATTTAAAAATAATATTAAGTGGGTCTTCAGGCTGCATGGGTCCTTGGGGGCATAGGACGGAGGCAGGGGAGATCAGGAGTGGCTGGTGGGAGGAGCCATCTAGGAGGAGCAGGAGACAAGAGGAGGGCATTTGCCCCACCCACCTGAGCCCAGGAAACCTGCTGGGCTCCCAGGTGAGGTCCCTTGTCCTCTGAGACCAGGGGTGGGGCACATGCCTGGGCCCCTTCTGTTCCTTGAGCCTAAGCCCCACCCCTCACAGTCCCCAGGGCCTTTGACAGCCCTGTGGGTTCTGAGCATTGGCCCCACCCACTGCCTAAACCTCACCCTTGCGTAGGCCCTGCCCTCCAGAGCCAAGGCCTTTCCCCCCACACTTTTTTTCTTTCTTTTCCCTCCTCCTTTTTTTTACTATTGTGGTACTGATGTACCTTACAGTTGTTGATTCATCTTTATTTTTATTTTTATATTCTTTCTAACATATCTGTTAGTTTCCTAGTCTAATTTTAGTTTTTAATTTGTTATTGATCTTTTTTTTTTCTTTTTTATTGCCAACCCATGTGGCTTGCGTGATCTTGGTTCATGAGCCCTGGGTCAGGCTGAAGCTCTTGTGGTGGGAACTTCAAATATGAACCACTGGACTAACAGAGAACCTCAAACCCCAGGGAATATTCATTGAAATGAGGTCTCACAGGGTTCCTCATCTCAGCACCAAGACCCAGCTCTACAAAATACCCTACAAACTCCAGTGTTGGAAACCTCAGGTCAAACAACCAGTAAGACAGGAACACAATCTGACTCATTAAAAAAAAAAAAAAAAAGAGAGACAGCAAAACAATATGTCACAGATGCAGGAGCAACGTAAAAACCTGCAAGAACAAATAAATGAAGAGGAAATAGGCAATTTACCTGAAAAATAATTCAAAGTAATGATAGTAAAGATGATCCAGAATCTCAGAAATAGAATGGAGGCATGGATTGAGAAAATACAAGAAGTGTTTAACAAAGATCTAGGAGAACTAAAGAACAAACAAACAGAGATGAACAACACAATAACTGACATGAAAAATACACTAGAAGGAATCAATAACACAATAACTGAGGCAGAAGAATGAATAAGTGAGCTGGAAGACAAAATGGTGGAAATAAGTGCCAAAGAGCAGAATAAAGAAAAAAGAATGAAAAGAATTGAATGCAATCTCAGAGACCTCTGGGACAAAACTGAGCTCACCAACATTTGAATTATAGGGGTTCCAGAAGAAGAAGAGAAAAAGAAAGGGTCTGAGAAAATATTTGAAGAAATTATAGTCAAAAAATTCCCTAACATGGAAAGGAAATAGTCACCCAAGTGCAGGAAGCACAGAGAGTCCCGTACAGGATCAACCCTAGGAAAAACACACAAAGACACATATTAATCAAACTAACGAAAATTAAATTCAAAGAAAAAATATTAAAAGCAGTAAGGGAAAAACAAAAAACAATATACATAGGAATTCCTATAAGGTTATCAGCTGATTTTCAGCCGACACTCTACAGGCCAGAAGGGATTGGCAGGATACACTTAAAGTGATGAAAGAGAAAAACCTACAACCAAGATTACTCTACCCAGCAAGGATCTCATTCAGATTCGACAGAGAAATTAAAACCTTTACAGACAGGCAAAAGCTAAGAGAATTCAGCACCACCAAACCAGCTTTACAACAAATGCTAAAGAAACTTCTCTAAGCGGGAAACACAAGAGAAGAAAATGACCGACAAAAACAAACCCCAAACAATTAAGAAAATGGTAATACGAACATACATATTGATAATTACCTTAAATGTAAATAGATTAAATGCTCCAACCAAAAGACATAGACTGGCTGAATGGATACAAAAACAAGACCCATCTATATGCTGTCTACAAGAGACCCACTTCAGACCTAGGGACACATACAGACTGAAAGTGAGAAGATGGAAAAAGATATTCCATGCAAATGGACATGAAAAGAAAGCTGGAGTAGCAATACTTGTATCAGACAAAATAGACTTTAAAATAAAGACTGTTACAAGAGATAATGAGGGACGCTGCCTAATGATCAAAGGATCAACCCAAGAAGATATAACAATTATAAATGTACGTGCACCCAACATAGGAGCACCTCACTACATAAGGCAAATAATAACAACCATGAAAGGAGAAATTGACAGTAACACAATAATAGTAGGGGACTTTAACACCCCACTTTCACCAATGGACAGATCATCCAAACAGAAAAAAAAAAAAATAAGGAAACACAAGCTTTCAATGACACAATAGATCAGATAGATCTAATTGATATTTAAGGAACATTCCACCCAAAAGTGGCAGAATACAATTTCTTCTCAAGTGCACATGGAACATTCTCCAGGATAGATTGCAACTTGTGCCACAAATCAAGCCTTAGAAAACTTAAGAAAATTGAATTCGTATCAGATTGGAATCAATTACAGGAAAAAAATGGTAAAAAACACAAATACATGGAGGCTAAACAATGCACTACTAAATAACCAAGAGATCACTGAAGAAATCAAAGAAGAAATTAAAAAATACATAGAAAAAAATGACAATGAAAACATGATGACCCAAAACCTATGGGAGGTTCTAAGAGGGAAGTTTATAACACTTCAATCTCACCTCAAGAAACAAGAAAAATCTCAAATAAAGAATCTAACCCTACACTTAAAACAACTAGATAAAGAAGAACAAAGAAAACCCAGTCAGTAGGAGGAAAGAAATCATAAAGATTAGAGCGGAAATAAACGATATAGAAATGAAGAAAACAATAGCAAAGATCAATAAAAGTAAAAGCTGGTTCTTTGAGAAGATAAACAAAATTGATAAACGATTAGCCAGACTCACCAAGAAAAAAAGGGAGAGGACACAAATCAATAAAATTAGAAATGAAAAAGGAGAAATCACAACTTACACTGCAGAAAAAGAAAGGATTATAAGAGACTACTACAAGCAACTATATGCGTATAAAATGCACAACCACGAAGAAAAGGACAAATTCTTGGAAAGGTCCAATTTTCCAACACTTAACCAGGAAGAATTAGAAAATACAAACAGACCTATCACAAGTAATGAAATTGAATCTGTAATTAAAAATCTTCCAACAAACCAAAGTCCAGGACCAGCTGACTTCACAGGCAAATTCTATCAAACATTTAGAGAAGAGCTAACACCAATCCTTCTCAAACTCTTCCAAAAATTGCAGAGGGAGAAACACACCCAAATTAATTCTACGAAGCCACCATCACCCTGATACCAAAACCAGAAAAAGATATCACATAAAAAAAATTATAGACTGATATCATGATGAACATAGATGCAAAAATCCTAAGCAAAATACTAGCAAACAGAATCCATCAACACATTAAAAGGATCTTACACCATGATCAAGTGGGATTTATCCCAGGGATGCAAGGATTCTTCAATACACACAAATCAATGTGATACACCATATTAACAAATTAAGGAATAAAAAGCATATGATCTTCTCAATAGATGCAGAAAAAGCTTTTGACAAAATTCAACACCGATTTATGATAAAAACTCTCCAGAAAATGGGCATAGAGGGAACATACCTCAACATAATAAAAGCCATATATGGCAAACCCACAGCAAGCATCATACTCAATGTTGAAACCCTGAAAGCATTTCCATTAAGATCAGGAACATGACAAAGATGTCCATTCTCTCCACTCTTGTTCAACATAGTTTTGGAAGTCCGAGCCATAGCAATAAGAGAGGAAAAAGAAATAAAAGGAATACAAATTGGAAAAGAAGAAGTAAAACTGTCACCGTTTGCAGATGACATGACACTATACATAGAAAGTCCTAAAGATGCCACCCAAAAATTACTTGAACTAATCAATGAATTTAGTAAGGTTTCAGGATACAAAATTAATGCACAGAAATCTCTGGCATTCCTATACACCAACAATGAAAAATCAGAAAGAAAAATTAATGAAACAATCCCATTTACCACTGAACAAAAAGAATAAAATACCTAGGAATAAACCTGCCTAAGGAGGTGAAAACTTGTACTCAGAAAACTATAAAACACTGATGAAAGAAATCAAAGTTGACATAAACAGATGGAGAAACATACCATGTTCTTGGATTGGAAGAATCAATATTGTGAAAATAACTATACTACTCAAAGCAATCTACAGATTCAGTGCAAACTGTATCAAACTACCAATGGCATTCTTTACAGAATTAGAGCAAAAAAAATTACAATTCATATGGAAACACAAAAGACCCCAAATAGCCAAAGCAATCTTGAGAAAGAAAAATGGTGTTGGTAGAATCAGGCTCCCCAACCTCAAACTATACCACAAAGTTACAGTAATCAAGAGAGTATGGTACTGGCACAAAAGCAGCAATATAGATCAATGGTATAGTATAGAATACCCAGAGATAAACCCACGCACATATGGGCACCTAATTTATGACAAAGGAGGCAAGAACATACAATGGCAAAACACAGCCTCTTCAATAAGTGGTGCTGGGAAAACCGGACAGCTACATGTAGAAGAATGAAATTAGATCACTACCTAACACCATACACAAAAATAAACTCTAAATGGATTAAAGACTTAAATGTAAGACCAAACACTATAAGACTCTTAGAGAAAAACATAGGAAAAAAACTCTTTGACATAAACCACAGCAAGATCTTTTTAGACCCACCTCCTAGAGTAATGGAAATAAAAACAAAAATAAACAAATGGGATTTAATAAAACTTAAAAGCTTTTGCACAGCAAAGGAAACCATAAACAAGATGAAAAGACAACCCTCAGAATGGGAGAAAATATTTGCAAATGAAACAACAGACAAAGAATTAATCTCCAAAATATACAAACAGCTCAGGGAGATCAATATAAAAAAAACCCAAACAATCCAGTTAAAAAATGGGCAGAAGACCCAAATAGACATTTCACTAAGGCAGACATACAGATGGCCAAGAGACACATGAAAAGATGCTCAACATCAGTAATTATTAGAGCAATGCAAATCAAAAGTACAATGAGATACCACCTCACACCAGTCAGAATGGCAATTATCAAAAAATCTAGAAAAAATAATTGTTGGAAAGGGTGTGGTGAAAAGGGAACCCTCCTGCACTGTTGGTGGGGATGTAAATCGATACAACCACTATGGTGAACAGTATGGAGGTTCCTTAAAAAAACTAGAAATAGAACTACCATATGACCCAGCAATCCCACTACTGGGCATATACCCTGAGAAAATGGATCTGGAGTGGCACATGAGCTGGGTTCAGTACATTTAACCTATATTTCCACACTTAAAATGTAAATCCCAATCCTCTAAGGGTCAACCAGCTTACTTTTGTCTTTTCTTTCATTCATCTATGTATACCTGCTTCCTTGCTTGCTTGCTTCCTTCCTCCTTTTCTTCCTTCCTCCCTTCCTCCCTACCTCCCTTCCTTTCTCCTTCTTTCTAGTATTTATTCACATCTCCATTTAATCAGTAAGCAGTGTGATAAGCGATTACAGTGGTTCCCACTCCCAGGCCCCTCCAACATGACACTTTGCTAAGTGTAAAAGTTTATTCAAAGTTTAAGTATCTTGCTAGTCACTAGTAGATGGTTAACAAATAGTGACTAATTTTCATAGTCACATATTGATTACAAAAACATGTGACTATATAGGCTTTTGTTGTACTCATCCTGTGTACACGCTCAATGGGGAAGAAAGAGTGAGAGAAAAGACAAAACTATCTAATTGTGTGAAGACTACTGTCACAGCCTTTATTTGAAATAAATGACTGTTTAAACTATTACCAAGACTGAACATTAATGAATCCTATCAAATTTATTACAACTAAGAAAAATGTTTATGGTAAAACATAAATAGAAGAGTCTAAGAAATTAACTAGAAAAATGATGAAGGAGAGCTGTTATCTTCCAGGAATCTATTATTCAAGTAGATACAGAGTAAGAATTAGAAGATAAGAGATAAATTTTAAAATACCATAATTAAATGGAATATAATAAATCAGCTAAAACTTAAAGAATTTTGTTCTTCAAAGCTCCTTTTTTATAATTCATTGTACTTTTCCTTCATATCAAGTACCACAAGTGGAGGTTTCAGGTCAAAATTGACAAGCCCATTTTGAAAGGGGCACACAATAAATATTTTAGGCTTTTCAGGCCACATACAGTCTCTATCACATGTTCTTATTGGTGCATTTCCTTATAGCCCTTTAAAATGTAAAAAACAAACAAACAAATAAAAAAACCTCTATCTCACTGAGTTGTACAATAATCGGTTGCAGGTCAGATTTGGCCAATGGACATTGTTTGTCAAACCCTAATTTTTAGTCCAGTAATATTTAATATAATATAATTAGGGTTAAGTCTTTTAGTTTGATATTTATTTTCCATTTGACTCATCTGTTCTTTATTTCTTTATTCCTCCTTCCCTGACTTCTTTTACATTAATAGAATATTTTTAAAAATATTTATTTATTTACTTATTTGACTGCCTCAGGTCTTAGCTGTGGCACACGGGATCTTCATTGCCACATCTTTTTAGTTGCAGCATGTGGGATCTAGTTGCCTGACCAGGGACTGAACTTGGGCCCCTTGCATCAGGAGTGTGGACTCTTAGCCACTGGACCACCAGGGAAGTCCCAAATATTTTTTTTTACCGTTCTATTTTATCTCCTCTATTTATATTTTTAGCTATATATTTGAATGTTTTTCTTTTAGTGGTTTTCTTATAAATTTCAGTATGCATCCTTGACTTTTTATCACCCTCTTAAATTAGCATTTTTACAACTTCTTGAACAATGTGCTAATTTTAATGCTGTTTTTGGCCATTTAAAAACTTCTATTAAATTATATGTTATCTCTAAAAGATATTATTATTATTATTATTTTAAGCAGTCAGTATTTTTTTTTCTATTTACTCACATAGATTTACCTTTTCTTGTGCCCTTCCTTTCTTCCTACAGTTCTGTAGTTCCAACCAGGATCAATTTCTTTCAGCCTAAGGAATTTCCCTTAATATTTCTTGTTAATATGGGTCTACTAATATAAATTCTCTCAACTTTTGTTAGTTTGAAAATAACTTTAGTTTATCCTCATTTTCAAAGGCTCTTTTTGCTCAGTATTCCAGGTTGTAGGTTTGTCTTTCCTCTTCTCTTCCTTCCTTCCTTCCTTCTTTCCTTTCTTCCTTCGTTTTTCAACACTTTAAATATATCTTTCAATTTTCTTCTGTATTCCATAATTTCTTTTGAAAATTCAGCCTTTAGTCCTATGGATGATTTTTTTGCTGATAATGTGTCTTTTTCTTACCCCTCTAGCTGCATTTAAGATTTCCTCTTTGTGTTATTTTTTAGCAATTGGACTGTGATATGGCTACTTGTGAGTTTCTTTATATTAACCTACCTCAGAATTCTCAAACTCCTTGAAACTGTAGTGTTTTAAAATGTAGATTTTATTATTCAGATATGTTGAGCCCAACAGATAAAGGAATGATTGTCATTGAAAAGACAGTTTGTTACTCATAGTTCCCAAGAGGAGGAGACATGCCATGCCATGCAGGGGTCACATGGGAAAACATCAGGGTTGGTCAGGAGGCAAATGCAATGAGGGAAAAATATGGACAAGAGCTTTTATTGTGATTTCCATAGGAAGGAATAGGCAAGGTAGGGTAAGAAGAATTAGGACTAGCTGGTTTAAATAATTTCAGTGGGCTCTACCTCAAAGAGATATCTGCACTATTATGTTTATTGCATCATTATTCATAATAGCCAAGATATGGAAGCAACCTAAGTGTTCCATTGATGGATGAATAGATAAAGAAAATGTGGTGTTTATATATACAATGGAATAGTATTCAGCTTTTAAAGTGAAGATTCTGCCATTTGCAACATGAACAAACTTATAAGATATTATGCTAAGTGAAATAAGCTAAACATAGAAAGAAAAATACTGTATGAATTCAGTTACATATGGAATCTTAAAAAGTTGAACACATAAATAAAAGTAGAGAGTAGAATGATGGTTACCAGGGGCTGGAGGGTAGGGATAATGGGGAGTTATAGTTTAAAGATGACAAAGTTTCAGGATAAATAAGTTCTGGATATCTGATGTACAGCATGGTGACTATAGTTAATACTGCATTGTATACTTAGAGTTTGCTCAGAGAATAGATCATAAGTGTTCTCAACACACACACACACACACACACACACACACACACACACACACAATGGTAACTATTAAAAGGGATGGTTATATTAATTAGTTTGATTGTAGTAAGCATTTCATAATGTATACATATATTAAAACATCATTTTGTATATCTTAAATACACATAATTTTTATTTGTCAATTATACCTCAAAAAAGCTGGAAAGAAATAATAATGAGTTTGCCATTAGTATTTTTTAATGTAAAAATCATACTTAACTCACCAGGCTATACAAAAACTTATCTTTTATAATCTGATCTGTTGTTCCTATTCTTTTTCCTCTGTGTGCTTCAGCTTTGATATTTTCTATTGTTCTTTTTTTTTCAAATTTACTAATTCTGTCATCTGCTTCATCTGAGCTGCTGTTAAATCCATCCAATGAATACTTAATTTCATACATTTTATTTTAAGTTCTAGAATGTACATTTGACTTTTTTTATAGTTTATAGTCCTCTGTTAAAATTCTCCATTTTTTACATTTATTTTGTCCATTTTCTCCCACTGTTCTCTTTAACATTATTTATAAAGGAAGTTAAAGTCCTTATCTGCTAACACCAACATCTGGATCATCTTTGAGTCTGTACTTATATTGCACGTTTTTATTTCTTCCTTGTTGGTCACATTTTGCTGGCCATTGGGATTCTCATAAATTGTTTTTATGTACAGGACATGTTTACAAGACAGCCATAGAAACTGAAGATAATGTTAAGCGTCCCTGAGAGGGTTTACCTTTCCTCTGTTAAATGGATCCTAATAAAGAATTGAGTTGAGTTGGTGTAGGGTACATTTTTAGTTAGATGCAGTGTCCACTACTTTGTGCATGCTCCTTAGACATTGCTCTTTCAAGCTCTTAATTAAGAGTCTGGCATATATCTGTCTCTGCAGAAGAGTGCAGGTGATTCTTGTTCTGTCCTTTGGAGATTTAAGCTTAATTCTTTAAAATCTTACCCAGGCAGCTTCAAAATCTAGCAGATGCCACGTGGGGGAGAGTAGCCACATGGGTAATGCAAGACCCTTCTCTCTAGTACTGGAACAAGACAAGAAATTGTCTTCAAAATATTAGTAGACCATGGAGGATTTCACCTTGCCTTTCCACCTCAGTCTTCTCCCAGAGCATGGCACCCCTCCACATTTGATTGAGAATCTGACAGATCTTTTACAACCTCAGTTCCCTAAGTTTTGTTCATCAGGGGTTTTGTGCTTACTTTTCTTGTCTTTCAGCTCAAAAAATTCGAAATATGGCAAATATCTTGAGGTGAGGACCTCTTGGGTTCTGTTGAAAGTTTTTCTGTAGTAAGACTTTGTCTCCTAAGCACCATGAGACTTCAGAAGATACTGCTTGCTTCCCAAGCTCCCCAGCCTCCTTGACCCCTCCAGTTCTTATGAAATGTCTCATTTGGAGAAGAGGTCTTGAGTTTGAGATTCTAGTCTGTCACACTAGCTCCCTAGCCACCCAAAGTTCTCTTGGCTTTTATTTCACACAAGAAAGACCCTGATGAATATTTTCTCCTTGACCAAACTCTAGCCAGGTTCCTCTGAGCTCTTTTTTAGCATCATTGTGAAAGCACTAGGTGGTGTCTTGGAGGGCTCTGAGGAGCTCTGGTCCTTTATGTCTCAGTGCAGAAAGAATTCAGTGAGAGGCAAAGTGATAGATAAGAAGTGATTTATTAGAATAGGATGCTTGGGAGGCTTACAAGCTGGCAGGTGAGAAGATGCCATGCCCTGAGAACTTAGCTACAGGCTTATAATCAAAGGAAAAGTGGGGAGGGGGAAAAATCAACTTCTTCCTCATTCTTGAGTAGACATCATGCTTCCATCATCAGCTCCTCCTCCAGGTTGGACAGGGGAGTTTTCTTGTCCTTACTTAGTCAAGCCAGGACTGTCATGGCACTATGGAAAACTTATTTCAGGTCTCAGTTCAATGAGGGTCTTTCACTTTGAAAATTCACCTTTCCATAAATCATTGTTTTGTATGTGTGCAGAGAGCATGTCCTAGGGGTCATTAACTTACTGAGCTCACTGGGCAGGATGTGGGTCTCATGTCACCATTGTTTGATTGTTTTGAGGCATGTCTCATGCTTCTTCTGCATGGTTTTGTTGCTAAGCAAGCCTGCTTGCTTTTGCGGTTAAGCAAACCTACTTTCTTAAGTGATTATTAACTTACTGTGGTCTCCCAAAGCCCCCTAAAGTTCCCTCTCTATGTACAATTCCTTAATGGGATTTCTGAGCTATCTGATTATTCTAGTCTGTCCCTATCGATTGGTCATGTTCTCTACAGCACAATTTTAGCAAGAATCCTGCTAAGTCAGTTCATCCAGGATCCCCCACCCTCAAAATTTGATCACCCTCAATATCTGATCATGCTCAATATATAATCAGGTTCTTCACTCTTACCATCCTTCAGGTAATGTTTGATTACCCTGACCTACCTTCAGCAAAGATCTCAATAGGTCAGTTTATGTTTCCTCTTAGTAATTTTCCATCCACTGACTTGCACTCTGCTTCTTGGTTATAAATTCCAACTGTTCCTTGTCATATTCTGAGTTGAACCCAATCTCTGTCCCCTAATGCAAAACTCCACAACAGTAGTCCCTATATCCATTGTCAACTTTTTAAAAAGTGCACAACCTAAAAGTTGAGAACTGTGTTTTATTCAGTGGACTTTCTGAGGACCTTAAGCCCAGAGGCAGCTTCTCAGATAGCTCTGAGGGACTGCTCCAAAGAAGTAAGGGAGGAGCCAGGATATACAGGGGTTTTTGCAACAAAGACCAGGTAGTCAGAACATCAAAATATTACTGTTAATTAAAGAAAACAAGATATCTTAAGAAATTTAGCACTTTTCTATATATGGGAAGACGCAAGAGTCTGGGCTCATTGAAATCATTCCTTTGATATACAGCTCAGCTATCTAGGGCCAGTATCCTGTTCTTCCCATCCTTAGTCCCCTCAGGGTGCCCTGTGGGGGTGGCTATAGTGGCTGAGGGCTTGGCAGTGGGCAGGCCCTTTGTCTCCATCCTTAGTTCCCTCAGGGCTCACTGTCAGGGGTGGCTGCAGTGGCTTGATGGTTGCAACATCCTTTGTTTACTGATATGGCAGGAAACATTTTTCATTCACACTATCATGACAGTCCCTCTGAATAAAGTATATCTTACCATTCTTTAACACGTCTGAATACTTTTTTTTTTTTTTTTTTTGCTGTACGCAGGCCTCTCACTGTTGTGGCCTCTCCCGTTGTGGAGCACAGGCTCCAGACGTGCAGGCTCAGTGGCCATGGCTCACGGGCCTAGCCGCTTCGTGGCATGTGGGGTCTTCCCGGACCAGAGCATGAACCCGTGTCCCCCGCATCGGCAGGCAGACTCTCAACCACTGCACCACCAGGGAAGCCCTATGTCTGAATACTTTTAACAGTCCTTTGTCTATATCAAACCTCATATAGTTATAGAGATTTTGTATGTACATGATTAAATTTTATTTTTTCCTGTTACTCTGTCTCATATTAATTTAGTTCTTAGACCATCCAGAAGACCCTAGAAGAGTGGAGGAAATATTTTTTCTCCCACACTTTATTGAAAATCTATTTAACTGTTCATCTGTGAGGTAGATGTGAAGTAAATAGAATTATAAATCAGAATTGTTGTCTTCAGAAAGGGTAAAATCTGATTTTGGCCACATGATTAATATACAGAAATGATATGGTATAGAATAGTATGTAGTCTACCCTAATGTCATACTAAATAGTTTGTCATGCTTGAAGAGTTTTATTGAGGGCTAGAAATGTGAAGGAATGTTACATGAAGAAGGTAACAGTTATAGGGGTTTAGTCAGTGCCTTGAGGGGTATCTGGGACCAATAGATATTGCAAATAAAAGGTACCATTTATTGAGAACTTTTCCCTGGGACATAAAATCTTACAGGGGAGGGAGGGAGAGGAACAATGAACAATGGGACAATTCAAAATATTGGTATCTGTTGTTGAGAAAACAAATGACTCTACTCTGCATAAAATATCATTCCAGTTCTTTGTTTTCTAAAAAAAAAAAAATGTAGGAGGACAAAATTCAGTTGTAAACAAATGTTTCTTAAAAATTATTTCTAATGGTAGATCAGTATATAATGTTTGCATGTAACTACAGAATAGTTCTAAGAACAGAGTAACATTATTATTACAAATTTTTCTCCATTTCTACCAATTTATTTACATGAAAAAGGATTCCCAATGCTTACACATATAAAATAAAAATAAAAGTAAAATTGAAGGTGAACCCTGAATCACTCTAGCAATAACTAACACATACATACGTAGATTCAATTTTAAAACACCAATCCATCCACTAAAAACTGCTTTTCCAATGAAATTTTATTTTTACATTTTACTGTTTATTAACATTTGTAATATATTTGCTTAACTCTGTAATTATAATTATGCCTCAATTCAAAATAAAACTTTATCCTGTGGAGTTTTATTTTCACTAGAAGTTAAGAAAAACTTAATTTTAAAAAATATATGTATTTCACAGAAAATTTTTTATGAAATGTGATCAATAAAATATATAAATCTCTTTTAGAATCCTTTGCTGATTTCTGAATTGCACATGCATGAGCCAAGATTCCAAACAACCCAGAGACAATAGCTGGTAGGCATAAAAGAACTATGTAAAAATGGACCCACAGATAATCCAGATGTTGGAATAAGTAGATGAAGACTTTCAAGTAACTATGAAAAACATGTTTAAGAATCTACAGAGAAAGATGGATATATGAGAAAAGAGTAAGGAGTATCAGGGAGACAGGATAACTAGAATAAAGAACTAAATGAAAATTTTAGATCTGAAAAGTCCAGTCTCTTATATAAAAAAATTGATTGGATGAGATTAATAAATATTTTATATAAAGAAGAAAGGATAAGTGAACTTGAAAACGAATTAGTCAAGATCATTCAAAATAAAGCACAGGGAGAAAAGTGATTTACATTATTTGAGGACTTCCTTGGTGGTCCAGTGGTTAAGGCTCCATGCTTCCAACACAGGGAGTGAGGGTTCAACCCCTGGTCAGGGAACTAAGATCCCACATGCCATGCAGCCAAAAAATAAAAAGATAAATAAAATATTTGAAATATCTCAGGGGATAGTATCAAGTAGTCTAAAGTAAGTATAAATAGAGTCAAAGAGGAAACATGAGTGAAAATGAACAGAAAAATGTATTTGAATATTAATCAAAAATTTTCTAAATTTGATTGATAGAGCAACTCACATATGCAGAAATTCCAACAAACCCCAAGAAGAATAAATACTGTCAAAGAAATTGTACCTTGGAACATCATATTCAAACTGCTGAAAACTAAAAAAAAAAAAAAAAAAAAAATATGTGTGCAAGAACAGCGTAATAATGACAGCTTGTTTCTCATCAGAAAGAGTGGAGATGAGGAGAGGGGAAGAGGAATAATATCTTGAAAATTTTGGAAGAAAATCATCAACTTAGAATCCAACAAAAATATCCTTTAAAATAAAAGCAAAATAAAGACCTTTTAAGATAAACAAGAACAGAGACAATTGGTTGCCAGCAGACATACACTACAAAACATTGCAAAAAGCAGTTATTCAGTCTCTTCCCAGCCAGAAAGGTTTTTTCAGATGTCAAATATCATAATATGTAGAAAATTAAAAATATATATGATACAGACATCTCCTGAACATTTCACCTAATGATTATAAGAATATTCATTCTTCTTAAGTGCACATGGATGATACTACAAGGTAGCCCATATGCTGGACCATAAAACAAGCCTCAGTAAATTTAAAAGGATTTAAAGTATACAAAATATGTACTCTGACCACAATGGGATGAAATTAGAAATCAATAACATATGGAGATTCAATGGATCCAGAATAACCAAACCAATGTTAAAAGAACTGGAATGTTCTTTTAACTAATGTTAAAAGAACAAAGAGAACCCACATTTCCTGATCTCAAACTTACTACAAAATTATGGTAATCAAGACAATGTGGTACAGGCACAAGGATAGAGATATAATTGATGGAATAGAATCAATAATCCAGAAATAAATCTTCACACTTAAGGTCAATTGATTTTTGACAAGGTTGGGGAAAGTCCAGTCTTTTCAACAAATGGTGCTGGGACACTGGATATCCATGGGCAGAAGAATAAACTTGGACCCCTGTGTAGCACAGCATACTTAAAAGTAAATTCAAAATGGATTACAGATCTAAATGTAAGCTCTGGTACTTCCCTGGTGGTCCAGTGGTTAAGACTCCGCGCTTCTACTGAGGGGACGTGGGTCCGATCTCTCGTCGAGGAACTAAGATCCTGCAGGTCATGCTGCGCAGCCAAAATGAAAAAAAAAAAAAAAAGAATGTTAAGAAAAAAATTTTAAAAAAATAAATGTAAACACAAACTATAAAACTCTTAAAAGGATACAGGGGTAAAGCTTCATGACCTTGAAGTAGGCAGTGGTGTCTTAGATATGCTACCAAAAGCACACATTATAAAAGAAAATATACATAAATTGGACTTCAACAAAATTTTAAAAAAAGCTTTGTGCATCAAAGAACACCATCAAGAATGTGAGGAGACAATCCATAGAACTGGGAAAAAAGTGTGTAAAAGAATACAGAAAAAATTTTTACAACTCAATAATAAAAGACAAATAACCTAACTAAAAAATGGACAATAGATCTGAATACACATTTCTCCAAAGAAGATATACAAATGGCCCATACACACACACAAAAAGATGCTCAATATCATCGACTAGTAGGCTATAAATGTAAATCAAAAGCACAATGGGGGGTTTCCGTGGTGGCGCAGTGGTTGAGAGTCCGCCTGCCGACGCAGGGAACACGGGTTCGTGTCCCGGTCCGGGAAGATCCCACATGCCGCAGAGCAGCTGGGCCCGTGAGCCATGGCTGCTGAGCCTGCGCATCCGGAGCCTGCGCTCCGCAGCGGGAGAGGCCGCGGTGGTGAGAGGCCCGCGTACAGCAAAAAAAAAAAAAAAAGTTAAAAAAAAAAAGCACAATGGGATATCACTTTGCACCAAATAGGATGCCTGTAATCAGAAAGAGAGATAATAAAAAGTGTTTGTGAGTATGTGGAGAAATTGGAATCCTCATACATTATTGATTGGAATATAAAATTGTGCAGCTAGCTTGGAAAACAGCCTGGCAGTTCCTCAAATGATTAGACATAGGGTGACCATAGGACTCAGTTATTCTACTCCTAGGTAAAAACATATATCCACACAAAAATCTGTATCCACCAATGTTCATAGCAGAATTATCCAAAATAGCCCAAAAGTGAGAACAACCCAAATGTCCATCGACTGATAAATAGATAAATAAAATGTGGCACATCCACACAATGGAATATTATTTGTCATTAAAAGGAATGAAATACTGACCTATGATTCAACATGATTACAAAAGACCACATAACATATAATTCTATTTATATTAAATATTCAGAACAGCAAATCTATACAAACAGAAAGTAAATTAGTGGCTGCCTAGGGCTGGGGAGCTTAGGGGAAATTGGGGTCGACTGGTTAGAGGTTTAGGGTTTGTTTTTGAGGTAATGAAAATGTTCTAAAACTGATTGTGGTGATGGTTGCAGAACCCTGTGAGTATACTAAAAGCCAATTGTACACTTTAAATGGGCGAATTGTATGACATGTGAATAATATCTCAATAAAGCAGTTTTTTTAAGAGAAGGTCGTTGGATAGGTGGGTAGGGGTTGGTTGAATGTATCAGAATGTCACTGGGATAGGTAGAAAGAGCAATCATTGGAAGCTGTGTAGGACTCCAATATGAGTAGATAGAGGCAAAAACAGTTCAGGTGTCAAGCGCCTGTAACATTAATTTTTAATACATGAGCGTTAGCAATGGTTGTAAGGTGATCCCGTGAGCATTTTAATGGGGAAAGAGAGTACTTATAGGGATATTCTGGTCAGTTCTGCTACTAGAAATCCATTTTAGTCTTAATGAATATTGGCTATCAGGAAGCTTTACTTCCTCAAGGTTTACACCAAGGTTTCTCAACCTCAAAACTATTGACATTTGGGGCTGGATAATTCTCTGTTATGTAGGGTTCTATTAAGATGTTTAGCTGCATCGCTGGCTTCTACCCACTAGATGACAGTAGCAACTCTCCCCTGCTCCCACTTATGACAATCAAAAATGTCTCCAGACATTGTCAAAGTCACCTGTGGGCAAAAATCACTCCCGGGTGAGAACCACTGATTTATATGTAGTTTGTTATAGGGTAGGGATAAACGGTATACTGGTAAATATTTAACAGCCAGCTCTCTTGAGGGAAAAGCCTTAGTCTGTACTGTTTGCCAATTTTCATGGTGTAAATACTACCTCAGTGGCTTATTTCAAGCTACAAATGTCATCAATCTGCTTGCAAAATTCCTAAAGATAATCAGCTTTAGTGAGCTGATATAAGCCAGCTTTAGCACTTTACAGATAAGGATTTATAGTGCTTAAGTGAACAGAGTATTCCATCTCTATGTATCTGAAACTGCTGATGTCAATGAGATCCCTGGGGCCAGGGTCCTAGCAACCAGGAATAGGCCCAGAACTCCAACTTTTGTGGTCGCCTCCCCTTTCAGTGTGGATCTTGCCACCTATTCTCAATCTTCTAATCTTGATTAGGATCAAATTCTAATGAGGTTTACTTTCCTTGGAGAAGCTGCCAGAGCTGAAGTTTGAGGTAGAAAAGCCTTCCTTATTCAGGCAAGACTGAACTGATGAGACTGCTTATTTTCTCCTGGCCAGTCAAGCAGACATTGGTTTCAAGACCTCTAGAGAAAGCTGTTAATAATGTAGACTCAAGGTCTTGGCAGATTTATTGCATTACTATTAGGTAATAAGTCAACTGGGTTGACTTTCTATAGCCTGAAATGGTCCAAAGAATGCATCTAGGGTAGGGTATGTGTAGTAGGCTTGAGACGGCTGTGTAGAAATTTACACAAGGCTCAATCAAATTTCTGTGTAGTGATAGGAAATATAGTAATTGATGTGTGAAGTCAGAGAGCAGAGTTTTTAGAAATAATCTTGAAGATCAGTTTGTGTGCTGGTTTTCCCAGGTGGTTCTTTGAGAATCAGGCTAGATCCAGGCAAATTCTCAATTCTGAGTATAATGCCTTAGCCTTTACAACTGTGAAGACTGTTCATATGTGACACTTTATATTATTATTAGCCTATTTAAATATCTTGAATGAAAGGTATTGGACAACATACAGATATTTTTTGATAAAATAGTACTCTAATTTTATCATTGATGACAAAATATTCATGAAAATGGCCATTAGTTTTACACTAAAATATCCATTCAAGTAGGAGAAAAAATCACCTATAAAATTATATAAGTTTCTATGACATATCTAAATCATATAATAATAGTAAGAAAGCATGACCATATAATCACAAATGTTTATGACAATGCAAGCTGAGATCTGGATCCTCTTGATTCGGTTCTGATTTCCTGCATTTACCTTTACTTCATTTGTGAATATCCCACACCACCATATTCAATTCATACATAAACTTCTTTAAGACTTAAGGTTTCAATTGATCCTTTTAATTCTGGCTCTTTTATTTAACTATTTTGCCAAGGAAAATAGAAAATACGTTTTGAGATAAATGTAAACACATTGCAGTATATGCCAATTTTCACCTTTTCAACTTTTCCTTTCTTCTTCTATTCAATCATTTGTTCACATGAATGTTTGAGTGCCTACTCTGGTACCCAGTTCTATGCTTGGTATTAGGAGACAGAGGGTATGAATAAGATTTCATCCCCAGCTATGCAAGACCACAATCTCATGCAATAGACACACAGTAAATAATATCCTGTTATATATATATAAATATATATATTATGTAATAATCAAGAAATGAGCACTATTTTGCAACACAAGGAAGTGGCAACAAACCCTCAGAGAGAAATCTGGAAACTCTATGAAGAAAGAGGTACTTAATAATCTGGCAGTTCCTCAGAGACTTAAACACAGAGTTAGTTACCATATGGTCCAGCAATCCTACACCTCCAGGTATATCTAAGAGAATTAAAAACATATTGTTCACACAAAAACTTGTACACAAATGTTCATAGCAGCATTATTCATAGAAGCAAAAAGTGAGAACAACCCAAATATACATCAACTGATATATGGATAAATAAACTGGATTACATTCATACATACATTTATTATTTGGCAATAAAAAGGAATGAAGTATTGATTCATGCTTCAACATGGCTGAACCTTGAAAACATTATGTTAAGTGAAGAAAGCTGGTCACAAAAACCACATATTGTATGATTCCATATACATGAGATGTTTAGAATAGGTAAATCTATGGAGACAGAAAGTAATCTAGGGCTGGCTCTGCGTGAGGGTGGGAGGGGAGTGACAGCTAATGGGTACAGAGCTTCTTTGAGCATGATTAAAATGTTCTAAAATTGATTATGTTTACACAACTCTGAACGTACTAAACACAATGTAATTGTACAGCTTAAATGGATGTATTATATGATATGTGACATATCTTAATAAAGCTACTGTAATATATTATATTTGTAATATATGATATTAACTATTACACACAGCAAGTGCTATATGAGAGTTAGCTGATATTATTATTATTCTTTTATTTTATTTTTTATTTTTGGGCGTGCAGCATGGCTTGTGGGATCTGGGATGGAACCCATGCCCCCTGCAGTAGAAGTGCAGTCTTAATCACTGGGCTGCCAGGGAATTCCCGATTATTATTTTAAATGACAATTAAAACAAGACACCATTTTCCACTTTGTGGTTGGTAGAGATTAAATAGTTCAATAATACACAGCAACGGCCAGAATATCCACAATCACCCAACTCTCCTACACTGTAGGTAGGAATGTAAATTTGTGCAATTTCATTAGAGAACAAGTATCTTTACTTATTAAAATAATAAATAGCCATATTTTTTGACTCAATGTTTTCAAAGAATTTGTCTTTGTTCATTACAACCTGGTTTATATTACCAAAAGACCTAAATAACTATTAATAGATGTCTGGTTTAATAAATGAAGGTACAACTTACACGGCCATAAAAAGAAAGAAAAAGGGGGGGGACTTCATCTCTAAGTCACATTATTAGGTGAAAGAATAAACTGTAAAATAGTGCTTACAGTGTGTTGACATTACTGCAAAAAGGCAAGTTGTGCATGTGTGGATGAATATACACATACATGTACACAGGTTTACAAACACATTTATGCAGGCAAATACATAGCCTTTTCTAGAAAGATACACATAAAAGGAAACTAGTTGCTCCTGGAGAGAGAGTAGAGGCTTGGAAGTCTGAGGTCAGAGAAAGACTTTCGTTTGACTGCACACACTTTCATAGTGCTTGAAATTTTGTCTTTTGTGGTTTTATTTTGATCAAGAGTATATTACATTTTTAACTCAAGAGCTAATTAAAAGGAAGAAGAGAAATATATGAGGCCAGCAAAAAGTTCCAGTCAAATGAAGTTATCCTCCATTTCTCTAACCCAGATAGATTTGGCCTAACTAGATTATAGCAAGGAGGATGTGTGTGTGTGCATGTGTGTGTGTGTGTGCGCACGTGCGCAGTCAAGTTTCCTACTTAATAAATCTAGTGAAAATTTGAAATAAAAAAAATCCTGCTTTCTCCCCTATTTAGCACTAGATAATCTTTTACTCAGTGTTATTAATTCACCCAACAATTATTGACTAAGAACTTCCTAACTTCACTGCACAGTTTGACACTGTGGGAAGTACCACAGAGGTGAAAAGAGCAATAACTTCCTGCACCTTACATATAATTTAACAAAAGAAACAAGAAAACCCCAAATAACAATATAAGAGCTTAAAGTTAACTCAAGTCAATTCCAAGTCAAACCTCTTAAAATGGCTTTTTTGAAACATTACAGTATCACCAGGAAGTCAGCAGGGGGCACTTCAAACATGTCTACGCTAAGTCAAGCTCAGCTCATTTCCTTCTAGGGCTTTGATGCTTTGTCAGAAGGTAAATGTGAAGTCTTCTGCATAAAACATTTGTGGTCTTCCATATTCAAGTCTCATAGAAGGTATCCTTTGATTTCCTACACGGACTTAAGTTTTTAAGTTTGGTTTTTTGGTTTTTTTTCAGAAAAGGGAAAATAAAAACTACTTATAAACAAATATGGATTATAAATCTGTGGGTTACGTATGTGAGATTCTTTTTAGTTTTCATGAGCTGTCTTCTAGGAAAGGCCTATATCCTTCTCTGCACTCCCCCGACCTGCTGTAGTTCCTCTGTGACAGAATTTGTCTCTCTGGCATGTTCTGACATGCCCCCCTCACTGTAAAGCCTTACTCTAGGACATGCCATTGCAATATATTGTCTTTTTCTTTTTTATTTAAAAAAATTGACGCTGTGGAAAGGACCACAGAGGTGAAAAGAGTAGTACCTTCCTTCACCTCACGTACAATTTACGTACTCTTTATTTTCTTTATTATTCAATCTTTTATTTATCTTACATATCTTTTATTTCTCTTCTTAACTTTATTTAGACAAAACTTATTTTATTTATTTATTTTTAAAATAAATTTATATTTATTTATTTATTTTTGGCTGCATTGGGTCTTCTTTGCTGTGCATGGGCTTTCTCTAGTTGCAGCGAGCAGGGGCCACTCTTCGTTGCGGTGCCTAGGCTTCTCATTGCAGTGGCTTCTCTTGTGGAGCATGGGCTCTAGGCGATCGGGCTTCAGTAGTTGTAGCACACGGGCTCACTAGTTGTGGTTCATGGGATCTAGAGCACAGGCTCAGTAGTTGTGGCACACAGGCTTAGTTGCTCTGCAGCATGTGGGATCTTCCCGGACCAGGGTTCAAACCCGTGTCCCCTGCATTGGCAGGTGGATTCTTAACCACTGCGCCACCAGGGAAGTCCCTAGACAAATCTTTTAATGTTGATATTATCACATGATTTTTTTCTTTCTCTTCGCTTTTTTGGTTTGTTTTCTTGTGTGTTTGGAAGAGGGGAGGAGACGAATACCTCCAACTCAAGAAAACGAAAATCCTTAAAATGTATCTGGCTTATTTAACACCATACTTTTGTCATCTGAAGCAGTTCTCCCCACACCCCGCAATTTCTTTGCCACCAAAGCAAAGAAAGTAACCTGCTCCCTTTATTTAGACCTGGTGGAGGAAGGAGACAGTAGCAAATTGGCAAAATATAACATTTGTTTGTACTTTAACTTTTTTAGAAGGTAACACCCAAATTTACCAGTGGAGAACTATATTCTGTCTGAGTTTAATCTTCCCTTGAACTGCTACTTGGAATTTCTTCAACATAGCTTTGCTGGGTAATGAGTAAAAGAAGAGGTCTGCAAGACCAACATCTCCACTTATCAACTGCCTCAGTCCCCAGATTCCAGAGCTACAACCTCAACCTCATCCTCACCCTCTGTCGTATCATCTCTGTTCAGATTCAGATTGGGCTCCTCCCTCCTTTTAATGCTGGGATATAGGTGAGTAGCAGCAGAAAAGACTTTTATGGCAATATTTAGTAAACATCTTGGTTTTGCTTTTATTAAGGTCAATAGATTTAAATTTTTTATAATTACGATTTTGTATTTATACATTTTATTTGTATTAGCCATGCTTTTTTCTACATTAAATATAATTTTTGCAATAGAGACCATATTCACTTCAGTACTGATGCTCTTTCAAAGCCCACTTAGACATTTCATCATACTAATTTAGCAAAACAGCCACAAAATAAAATCTGCACTAAACTATGCATGTAGAAAAAAATATCTGCTTCCCAACCTTTTCTGGTTTGCAATTACAGCAACATTAAAATATCACACATCAAATACATTTTTTGTTCTTCCTTTGGATCTCCAAAAAAAAAACAAAACAAATCATACTTTATGATTTGTAGTTACCGTTGTTTAATCTTCCTTGAGTTTCATATTCCCTCATCTGTACAGTGGGAATATCATTAAGTTTTGATATGATTAAATGTAAAAAGGGATGAAAAGCACCCAGCCTGTGCAAATAGCAGGCCCTCAATTTAAATGACAGAAGATAGACAAGAAAGAAAGAAAGAAAGAAAGGAAGGAAGGAAGGAAGGAAGAAAGAAACTTCCTTACATGTGGAGTTCTGGAGTTTCTGGTCGTTTCTTCAGGTATGCCCATTTAACTTTTTACTTACAGTTTTAAGCTTATAACAGGAGCAAATGTCCTACCATAAGAGTACTTGTTTGTTAAACGTTTATACAAAGCTTAGTATCTTTTAACCTGAAGCTTTTTAAGTCCGTTACAACGGAAATGTCAATCATGGAAAAAGTCAAGGCTCACACTATCCGTGATCAAATAACCTTGCTGAAATTTGGGCGAGGCACTTCTCTAACGCACATGCAAGCCTGTACTTGGAGATCATGTGAGCCTCTGCAAGAAAACGCAGGCATCTGATGCTCTGAGAGCAGCCAATCAAGAGAGTGCCTTGCCGCCACACCCACCTGCTCACTGCTTGTCCCCGGATTGGAGCCAATCTGTCTGCTTTTCTACCACGCTGAGCTGCTATGAGTGAATTCTTCCTGCAACTCTGCAACTCTGATGGACATGCAGTGTAACAGTACAGACCACTCCAAAATCTGTTTCATATTTTAAAAAAAAAAATTACTCTAACTCTTGACTGCTCTGATTTTGTGTCTGTTAACCCGGAAAATCATTTTAAACATATGTTATAAGCAATTCCCTTTAGCAATTACATAAAATCTTCTTGCAGTTCTCTGAAAGGCACAGCAGTGCAGATTGGTTTGGTTGTCTTAACAAATGATATTTATGTGTGAAAATAGACTGCTTGTGTATTCTATATAAGAGAGTAGACATTTTTGCACTTTTGTTTATATATTATTTATACCTTGCGCACAGGCAATGCAAATGTACTCATCTTGTGTCATTTTTTAAAATTAGAATTTACTATAGAATTTTTGGAGGACTGCCACATCATAATTATTCATCTGCTGCTTGTTCTGTTCTGCTACTTCTGAAACTCTTCTGAGGGTTTAATTCTTGGTACATTTCAACATTCCTTTACATGTATTGTAGTATAGTCTGCATGTGCACGATATATTGTTTAATATTTGCAATACAAGACAAATTGTGCTGTGACATTTAACACAGTAGCTTGAATATAGAACTCTATTCTGTAGAATAACAAACTGAATTATTTAGGTATTATCAGGTATTTTGTTTTTGAGAAAAACTGAAAATATGAGAGTAGTTTAAATTGTATGGCCTTTCATCTTTCTAACATACAAATGTAGATTGTGTGTGTGTCTGTGAGGGAGGAGAGGCAGAGAGACAGGGAAGGAAGGAGGAATGAGTAGAAGGAAGTATTAAAGGTATTCAGAGAAATAATCCAATATAGACAGTGAATTGGAGGTTTTGGTTTATGAGCCCATTACTGAGATGTAAAGTGGAGAGTATAGAGTTAATTATCCCTCCTGGATAATTCAAATTCTTTACATTTAAAAAGATATTTGAAAGTATTCTCAGCATTTTGGCAAAAAAATGCAATATCCAAAGTGATTTTATTATTCTTATTATTTTACTTGCATACCTCAATACATCTTTTTAATAGCTTTATTAAGATATAATTTACGTACCATAAAGTTTGCCCATTTAAAGTGTACAAGTCAATTTTTAAAATTTATCTATCCAGTTGCACAACCATCACCATAATGTAATTTTAGAACATTTTCATCACCATCCCCCCCAAAACATCTCCATTCTCCTCCCTCCCCTATTCCCCAGCACCAGGCAACCACTAATCTACTCTCTAAGATTTGCCTACTTGTGGATATTTTATACCAATGGAATCATAGGATGTGTGTCTTTTGTGACTGGCTTCTTTCATTTAGCATAACAATACAGTTTTAGACTATTTGGCCTCAAAATTCTGCCTCTGAGGATAAAATGCAATCTTTGCATTCCTTGATGAGTTTGAGGACTGGGTATAATTTTCATGAGGCAAAAATTAGAAACTAGTTAGAGCAAGAGGACTTTCCACAACCACTTGCCATTTTGCCAATGTTAAAATACCAGATTGTGCAAGTTCAAGCTGCAGAACAACGTGTGTTCATGGGTCCTTAGACTGACATTGTCCAGGAGAATTTGGGGGGGGAATAAACAAAAAACAAAACAAACAAAAAGGGCTTCCCTGGTGGCGCAGTGGTTGAGAGTCCGCCTGCCGATGCAGGGGACACGGGTTCGTGCCCCGGTCCGGGAAGATCCCACATGCCGCGGAGCGGCTGGGCCCGTGAGCCATGGCCACTGAGCCTGCGCGTCCGGAGCCTGTGCTCCGCAACAGGAGAGGCCACGACAGTGAGAGGTCCGCGTACCGCAAAAAAAAAAAAAAAAAAAAAAACCAACCAAAAAAAAAAAAAAAAACCACTGCAAGTTACAAACAGGATCCATCAAGAGAGGAGTGGGTTTCAGTGTTGACCAAATGTAGTTTAACAACTTAACTTCCTTTCCTTGGAAAACTGGTGATTCCAGAGTATTTCACATAAACCTGTGTTTGGTGCTTGTGCCGGGCACCCAGGAGAGCCAGACCCCTTAGGAAAAGCAAATAGGCCTCATAGAGAAAGTAAAATTTCCTTTCTGCCCTTTCCCCCTCTTCTTGCTGGAAGGGTTGATCCTCATTACAATTTGCTCAAGTATTTGGAAGTGAATTTAGGACCCTCCCCCCAGCTTATGATTTTATAGCC